>NC_058131.1:265951884-266229670 GCF_016433145.1 Gracilinanus agilis | reverse complement strand
CCGGGCCTCCCAGGGGCCGGGGCCGACCCCGCCTTCCGCCTCAGCAGCGACTCGTCCACTAGCACAGTGTAGACAGCGTTGCCTGCAGGGCCCGGTCCGGGGGCCGCGGTCGGTGCAGGCTTGCAGGGCGGCAGAACCCCGCAACACAGCCCCCGGCCCGGGGGACAGTCCGGGCAGCCTAGTGCGGCTGCAGCCGTCAGGCCCGGGGGCGGGGAGCAGATCCGACTACCAGCCGCCACAGCCCGCTGGGACTCCATGGAGTGGGGCCCCGGGCCGGCTCCGGGCCGCAGTGCCAGGGGAGGGGGCGGCTTGCCACGGCCTGCCCGCACTGTGCACCCCACTCCCCTGTGTCCGTCCCGGCCGGCAGGCCGGCGAAGCCCCTAGCCCTGGAACCGGGCCGGGTGGCTAGCTCCGCCGCGCTCCCGGGTCTGCAACAAGGGGGACCACGCCCCCCTCGCGCGCCCGCTCTCTAGCTCTCCCTAGCTGCGCGTGCAGCCCACCTCCCCTCCCCCTGCCGTGCGCTCCCATTGGTCAGCGCGCTGTATCAACATTCCGAGATGGAACGTGGCCCGGAGCCGGCTCACTCTCTCATTGGCCCGGGTGTTGGGGGCGAGGGGGAGAGAACGAAGTATAGAGCTGCACTCGGTCCTTCCCCACCCCGCCCTCACTCCGCGCTCCCGCCTCCGGCTACAGTCTAGAGCCGAGAGTCCGGCTCCCGGCCGGTGTTCAGTGGGGAGGAGCCAGGCCCGGAAGGGAGAGAGCGGGAAGGGCGGGAGTCCCGAGTCCGAATCAAAGCAAGGATCCTCAGTAGGAGGAAGGCTGTTGGAGCGCGGATTCCTGGTTTAGGAGATTGAGAGGATCAACATTCAACACCCCCATACTCCCCACAGCACACAGACGCTAGGTTGGTCGGGTTTAACCTAATGTGCCAAAATCGTTATATATGAAGGGACTACGAGACCTTTAAGAAACAGATTTCCCTCCGTGCCACCGGGCCTTCCTGGCTCAGAGCCCGGGCACAAGCTGGGACAACCAGCTGGCCCTTCCAGGCCCGCGTTAGAGGTGCGTCTAGAGGCCATAGCTGCCCTTAATCCCCGCCCCGTTCCGCCCCTCCGCTCCTTCTCTGAGATCTCCCAGCACCCACATGGCCAGTTTTGGAGCGAGATTGCTGAGCTTCTCACCCTGGATGATAGGATTTCGGAGCGTGCTTGTCCCACCAAAGAATTTTTAAATTGGCACATAGAGTCTCAGACCCGGCTGTTTGGAAGAATTGTTCCGAATCCCCTGCCCTCCCCCGGCAACCCGTTGGCTTGCCTCGCCTTAGTCTCTTTCCAATACTGCCGCGGAACCCGGAGAATCTGAGTCTTTTAATTCCTCCCCCTCCCCCCAAAGTCGGGACCTGATTCCAAGATTGCTTCGTGGTATAGATCTCTGGGAGAGGAATGAGGAAACTGGAACACTGATTTTAAACACTAAAGCAGTAGCAATACTCTACTCACTGGCCTTGTAGACCTCTGGGCAAGATAGGGCATATGGGTGGGGCCTTGGAGATGAAAAGGAGGCCTTTGTAGTTGGGGCTGATGAGCACACATGGCTCCCCATTCCTGTGTTTCTCAGGATTTAAGATCCTGTGGTTCAGCATGAAGTACGGTCTCCATCCCAGTGTCCCTTCTGTCTTCTCTTTATACTAGGGCCAACCCTGCTCACTATACAGGTTAATTTTTAACCTCCAGTTATGTAACTTCGGGGGCTGGGCGGACTTAGGGAATCCCATGCTCCCTGGTCTTCTCTCTCCAACAGCCAAAGTCCACCAACCCACCAGAGAATCATTCCTGCTAGAGGTCGGTCCCCAACCCTTCAGCTCTGGGACCAAGAGGCCTCTCAGTTCGTGGCTTCAAGCTTTTCAAGCACAGGAAGTTTGTTAGCAAATCCATGAGGAACCAAAAATCTTATTCCAAAAGTTGATATTTTCCCTGTGTTCCACTTTGTTTCCTCATGAATTTCCTGAATGAGGGCCTCCATATTCCTTCTCTACTTACCTTGTCTCATCTTTTCCCCAAACCTTCCCTAACATCCACCCAAAAAGATATTCTCTGAACTGCCATAGCATTGTTTGGTTCATAAACATTAGCAATCAGTTTCCCAGACTCTGTCCTCTCTTAGATTGCACCTCATCTCTGGGTCCCATAGTCTTCAAATACAGGGGTTTGTGTCCAAGAAGCACTCGGGGAGAAACAGAAGCCTAAGGAAAGAAAGCCTGAACATGGCAGGGAAGAAGAGGGACAGATTGAAAAGTTCCCAACCTTGGACTGCCTCCCCTCTTGTCCTTCCACCCCAATTCCAGGATCATAGGCATACACCCACAAATGGACTCCTTTAGCCTTTATTTTTTCCCCTCATTTTCATAAACCTTCAGAAGGTCTATGAGTCTGTGCTCTACCAAGTAATCCTGGAAGGGCTACCTTTCCAAGCCCCTCCATTTCGCTGATGCTCTCATAAAAATTCTCAGTGGGCCCATTTCCTGTCTTCCTGCCCCAGGTGGGGCTGTTAGTCCTGTAGGAGGAATTTGTGGCTGGACTCTGGCTCTGTTCATCTTCAGCCTCCACTAGCAGAGCCTGAGTATTTCTGTCCAATTGGTTACAGGGAGCTCTGTTCCAGGTGGCTTCCAAGGGTTTTCGGCCTAGCTTGCTGATTTTGGAATACAGGACCTCCACCTGGGGAAAAATTCAGAAAGTGCCCTGCACTGCTCCTGGATACCAGTGAAGATCCTGACATCTTGGCAGTCTGAATCTCAATTTGGGGATGGGGTGGGGAAGAGGAGAAATTTGGAACCAAAAGGGGAGTTACTCTAGAACCATCCTGACCCACACAATGCCTCTTCTTCCCAAGGAAAAGCCCTGCCAATATGCCTCTAGACTCACTTTACCTCAGTTGCTATTCCAGTTTGCTGGGCTCCTCTCTCCAGAGGGATTGAATCACTGGGACTTGGCAGACTGGGTCCCACCTCAGCCCCTTTCTTGATCTTCCGTACGTAGGCATACTCTGCTATCACTGACTTCTCTGAAATCATGGGCTGTTCCCCTCCACACTGTGTCATAGGAGGAACTCTTGGGACTGCTGCCAGCCTCACATTGGAATAGGTAGACTCAATGGCCAAGAAGTCTAAAGCAAGAGGAGGCTGAGGTAGTTCACGGTGAATAAGGACAGGAGGCACTGTAGTCATCTGAACATCAGCCCTGATTCCTCCTGGCCACCGTGGGTATAGGAGGTCAATGCTGATAGGACGCTGGGCTAAGGAGAAAGAACAGCAAATTGGGAGAGAAACAGTGGGACCCGGCCTGGGGAGAAGGAAGCAAGGGGAGAAGATAGAATCTTGGTCTCTTAGGGTTAGGAATAAAGCCAAAGATAGGGAGTCACAGCTGGAACAAATTAGGGAGCAGGCCAGCACCCTAGATCTAGTAAGATGTGAAACAGCTGCAGAGATGGTTTCTGGACTTAGGAATGAGAGGCAAGGAATCCCTCACCTTTACTGTTCCTGGTGCCTCGGTTGAGTTCATGCAGTTTGGAGTCCGACTTGCTGAGTGAACGGAGCTTCGTCTGTCTCAGTAATGACTAGGGGTGAGGGAAGGGAAATCTAATGAATACTTCCTCCACTCCCAAATATGAGCCCCATTCCTGAGGCCCAAAGCCTATGTAAAGGGTGGGGGGCATCACACTAGTGTTATCCCACCTAAAGTCACTCACCTCATCCACTACCTTTAGCCCAGACTGCTGCCTTCTTTTACCATTCCTGGAGGATAGGAGAGGGGAAGGGAAAGGGGGTTAGTCTTTGGTGATGGGTAGTGTCAGGCCCTGAGTGGGAGGGGTTTACTCACCATTGGCCAAGACCCCAAGTAACCACAGATTTCCACCTCCAGGCTCACTTGTCACTCGAAGAGGGGGGCTGAGAAACTGAGCCAGCATTCTTCTCTCTGATGTCTCTCTTATAGATGTGTATTAAATTTGCAAGTTTGTACAGCACTTTCCTCAATCCTATGAGCTGTCACAAGCATTATCTCCATTTTTCAAATGAGGAAACTACTAAGGCTCTGAGCAAGTAAGTGACTTGTCTGGATTGATGCAGTGAGTTGACTATCAAATTCAGGATTTGAATCTAGGTCTCTCAAAGATTCATTCTACTACATGATGCTGCCTCTAAAATGAAAACTTCCAACCCACTCATTTTACTGAGGAGGAAACCGAGGTACAGAGAAAGGAAATGACTTGCCCAGAGTCATGTGGAAAGTTATAGAATCACCACTTTCTATTTTGCTTCATCTTGCATACTTCCTGTCACACAACAGAGCCTTCATTACTTTGGTGTTTAGGAATAGGAGAAAGACCAAATTCCTCAACTTGTCATGATTCACCAGTCTGGCTCATCTGACTCTGTTCCAGAATATACATTTTATATGTCCATTAGCTCTTTCTTCCTTTCTTTTTTCCCTCTCTCCCCATTTTGTTCTATAGATCTATATTACAATTCCTATTTCTAAGTTGTTTTGTGAATCTATAAAGTGGTAAGGTAGGACATGAAGTCACAGTATTTTGAGTTGGAAAAACCCTTAGCAGCCATCTAGTCTGACTCTTCATTTTACAGAAAAGGAAACTGACTGTAGAATGTTAATCTAAATCCCACTTTTTAATGGATGAGGGACCTGAGGCCAGTGGGAGGGTGGAGGGAGGGAAGTGGCTTTGATGTTAAGTTCATTGTTCCTTCTCCTACATCATTTCTTCTCTACTACACACTTTCTTTCCTCACTCCTGCTCTGGATAAGTCGTCCTTCAGGACCAATTCAAGTCACATCTCTGTCCCTGGAGATAGATTGGGGGCAGACCCCCCTCAGCTCATGCTGCTCTCCACTTCCTCAACCAAAGCAAAGCTGTCTTCTTCTGTACACTGTACCCCACATTTAGCACCTTATTCTCTTGCTTCCTCAACAATCTTGCTCCCCAGGCAGCCTGTGAACTCCTCCCTAACCCAGAAAGGGCCCCATGTTTGATGAATCAAACATCCATGCTGGAATGGAGGAGCCATTTTGAACAGTGCATGACAAAGGGACAGACATACCTGTGGCAGGTGGTGCACAAGGCACAAAGCATAATTCCCAAGGCCAGGGAGCTCAGGACCCAAAGGGCTGGAGGGACTTGGGGCTGGGGGACAGCCTGAACCACTGCCATGCAGGGAGCTGTTATTCTCTGGGAGACTGGCCTGTGAAGAAGGGGCCAGGTCAGGAAGTATGGTGTGGTTATAAAAGAACTAGAAAATCCTAGTTTGAATCTCCGAAGGGCATGATCTGCTCCCCACCCCCTCCAAAAGCAGACGGTGGGATGATGAGGGAGGGGATGCTCTGACTCAGCGAACAGGAAACCAAAAAGCTTCTCAGGCCCCCTCCCCCACTGTCTATGGCGTCTGATGTAGATGAGATGCTCATAGTGTCTGAGCTGGTGCCTCAAAGAGCTCTCCTTACTGATCCACACGACTTCCACTTAGGTGCAAGCGCCTGTCCATCACATGAGGTGTTCCCAGCTTGGGAAAACTCTGGTTCGGTTTAGCCTAGCTGTGTGCCTGAGCTACACATCCATCTTTCTCCCCAAGGCTTCTCCCCATGGCAGGGTCCCCTCCTACACCAAGCTTCACCAAAGCTCCTGGAATCTTAGGGGAGAGGAGGGGCAGTGAGAATGGCTTTCAACTCAATGGCCCATTGAAAGAGCCTCCTTCCCCCCACCCCATTAACTCTGCTGGGAAGATTTCAAGCCCTACTGACCTGATATCAGTTGTGGTTTCACCCTAAACCACAGACAAGCACCCTCTACTGACCCCACAAACCACAAAACCTGTAAACCATACAGAGGTGAGGGTGATTCTATCAAAGTTCACCAAGTTCAGCCCTACTATTCCCAGAATCTGATTTACTTTTTTTAGTTAAGGAGAGTGGGGGAGCAAAGGGAGAAATGGTGGTAGTGGGAGAAGTGGGAAGTAAAGTGAGTTAACTATAGCAGCCAGTGTGTGAATTGCGTAGCTGGAGCATTTCTGATGGGATTTTACTTTAGAAGTCCAATGGTGAAGCCTTGAAAGCCATCAGCTGCTGCCACCATTAAGCCCAAGAGCTAGAAAAGGAGGGAAACTACCCACCCTCTCTCCATCCTTCAAAATGCCTTAGTGACTTCAGAACTCTGAGGCCTGAAAGCTACACATAAAGGGGAGAAGAAAAAATGGATCTTTTGCAGGGATGGAGAAAAGCATCAGTGGGGATCAAGGAGGGGATCTGCAGTGGAGGATCTTTCTTAGTTTTAGTTTTGGAGCCCCAACCCAAAGCAGCTACAGAACCCTCTGCTTTTTGTTTCCTAATGGAGTATCTCATCCTCATAAGGCTTAAGAAGTCCTTCAAAGGCTTCTGATGAGGGTGGAAATGGGGTTCTTCCTCCTAGATCCCAGTGGGGACATGGTATTTTCTTTTGTGTCGAACTCCAGAAAGCAAGTCTCTAGAACAGGGTTCCTAATGTGGGGTGAGTGGCCTGATAAAGAACAGAGCCCAGAAGTGTAGTATGGGCCCAGCAAATGGCTGTATTTGAAGAAATCTCCCAATAAGCTCCAAATAGATTGTTTCAACTGTCCCCAAAGTTGGTAAGGTTATCTCTGCTTTTTTCCCTCCCTACCATTAGAGAGGTTGGCTTTGCTACCTACCCATGTATTTGGGCTTGTGAAGAGCATTTAGCCAAGTTAATCCAAAAGTTCATCAGATACCAATAGAATGGCACCTATGCCAAGAGCATTAACTTCTAATTGTCTTCTTTCTAAGCCTGGAGGATAGCTGGGACTGGTTCACTTGGATCTCACACCCCTTTGCTTTCCAATGGCTCCAGAGGCCTTTTTACGTGGAACCCAAGAAGCCTATATGGCACTTACTTCCAGTAAACTCTGCCGGTCTCTGCCTTCAGGCTCACAGCCCACACGATCACTGGTGTTGCTTCTGCTGCCACTAGGCTTTCTGCCTCTTCACTCGGTTGGATGGTGGCTCTGGACCAGCCCCAGGACAGCTCCAGCATGTCTTCTAGAGTGGCAGCTCCTTTTGTTCAGCCCCCACCCTTTAGCACCAAGAGCTCATTTCCTGGCCCTTGCCTAGCACATCTCCCCACCCAACCCTTCATGTAGTTTCTAAACCTCTATCACCTACCCCCACATTATGTAGTCTGTAGGGACCTAGCAAAGTACTCCTCCCTCTGCTGGCACAATGGAACATTTCAGCCCAGAACCCTTGGCCCCACCATTCAATATTAAACTCAATGAATTCTGTGCAGTAAACCAAAGGCCAATAGCCAAGTCACCACTCACCTTGCACACTGGCCACTTGTGTGCAGAATTATAGCCAATTCAAAGGTGAACCATCTATTGCCTACTTCCTTTCTCTGGTACTTTTACTTGCTTTTTAGCCCGTCTGATTTTTCTTCTCTACAGAGAAGCCACATTGGAACCAGTATTAAAGCTGGAACAGAAAGGTTTTCCTTCATTTGACTGAGCTTTCTTTTTGCTGAATGGCCCTGGCCACTCTGAAGGGGTGGGGAACCAATTAACCATAACTCTTGTCAAGCGGCACCAACTCTGCCCCAACCTCTGCAAATCTTTATATCTTAGACCAGTGTTGGTGAAGTACTGGCATGTGTGCCAGGCCAGCACAGAGGGAGCTGCTCCATTCCCTCTCTTCCCAATGCCAGAGGATATTTTGTATATGTCCAGCTGCCCAAAGGGAGTGGTAATGGGGGATGGGGGGAGTGGCGAGTGGGGCTCACAGGCAGCTTGAAGTTGCAGTTTGGGCACACAAACTTGAAAATGTTCGACAACGCTGTCCCTAGCCCCTCATATACCCAAGGAACCAACTTGTTAGTTCTTAGCCCTCACCAGAGACTTTCCACTTAATGACACAGCAACAACGTCACTTTAATCATTTTTAAGAAAAACTCCTTCCTAAGGCCTTGTGGCAGAACAAACTGGAAAACAAGTGTCAAGAAAAGTATCCCTCCCCAATCCCCCTTCAAAGAGGCTGCCCCGAGTTGCAGCACCATTGGCACAGCTCTGTCTGTGTTTGGACAGGTCGCCAGGACAGTGAAGGAGACCTTGGTCTGTAGGCCCTGCTACCCTGGGGCCTCCTCTCCTGTTCCATCTACTCTTTGGGGGGGGAGGGGTATTTTTGAGAGGGGGAAGAATGACACCTGACCTTCCTAACATGCCTCAGGCTGCACCCTTCTGTAGAGTGGAGGCCACAAACTGGCTGACAGGTGAGGCTAGGAGGGAGTCTGGCTCTGGGGAAGTACGGGAAAAGGTGATCTGATCAATTTCCTAGGTCCATTTAAAGCAGGTTCAATTCAGGTCCCCAAGACTGGTAGCTCAGGAGGCAGAAGCTATGGCTCTAGCCAGCCCATTACCTGGGAGCCTCCAGCTAGTCCTGAACCCCAATCCCTTAAAATCCATATCCGTGGCCCAAAAGAAGGGGTCTCAAGTTAGAGAGGCTGAAGCAGAGCTCACAAAGGATGGTGCTGGCCTCCCTAGTGGGGACTCCCCCCTCAAGAACCCTGGGGTCTAGGAGCAGAGGATAGGAATGAAGGGCCTTCTGGTCTGGGACATACCCACTATTGGGGGAAGAGGGGGGGTGGAGAAAGGGGGAAGGAAAGACTCAGGAACCAGGAGAGAACTCCCACTTCAGCACTAAAACTCTGTCATTTTCTTGTGTGTGTCAGCAGTCTTCTGTTCCCGCTGCAAACCTGCCTCCTGGGCCCGGAGATTTTTCAGCTCCTTCTGGGCTCCGGCCAACTTCTCTTCCAGTTGGGCTGTGGCCACACTATGCCTAGAAAGAAACCATGGACTTGGAACCAGCCTCAGTTTTACCATCAAGGAAACCTTCCCAAATTAACTAAGTTGATTCTCAGAATCCTGACTTTTCCTTTCTATTGCCCAAGATTTGATATGGATTGCAAAAGTTTATCTGTCATCTTCCTTATGAGACTAGAAGCTCTAAGAGGGAAGGGACTGTCTTTTTTTTACTGAAAACAATTTAATAATGGCATGGATTGCAAAAGTTTATCTGTCATCTTCCTTATGAGACTAGAAGCTCTAAGAGGGAAGGGACTGTCTGTTTTTTTACTGAAAACAATTTAAGAATGGCTATGTCCTTTTGGAAGAACTCAAAGAATATCTGAAGGCTAGCAAATTGAACTAACCCAATTCCATCCTCAAAAAATATTTCTCTATGGAACCAAATGTTTCTCAAATAATCATAATTTGGTTGGGAAGAGTTCAAGGCTACTAATCTCTTATCCTGGAACTGAGATAAAAGGATGTGCTAAAGCAATGACTGGCACATAGTTAGCACTTAAAAATGCTTGCTGACTTGGCTTTTAGACCAAACAGGCGAGGGTGCCTATCCCTTTCCTTCTTGTCGGCACCTTTCTGAGACCCAATCTCTCCCCAGGGTCTTCCCTCTCTAAGAAAAGTGAATAACATACCGGCCAATGTTCCGGGCCAGGGCTTCCTGTATACTTCGGATGTCTCTCTGAGTTTGCTCCACCTTCTCCAGGATCTGGAAGAGCTGTACACTCAGGGATCGCTTGGTGCTCTTGCTGGCATGGTAGAGCTCCTTGCTATTCCTCTTAAGGGAGGTGACCTTCCCTTCTTCTTGGACCCTAGGAGCCTTGCCTTGTAGTTTCTCATTTAGGAAATCAAATACATTGCGTTGGGGTGGGCGTCCCTTGGCTCCATTCCCCTTTGCCTGGCTTTTCCTTGGCTTGCCTAGGTCTGGTTTGCTGCTTGTTCTCTTCTGGAGAATTTCAGCACACTGATCCAGGGACTTCCCCTTTGGAAGCACCACAGCGTGGATGGGCTCTACTCGGCCCTCAGCATTCTTTCCAAGACCTAAGGTAAGTTGGGAACAGAAAAAAATGTTAACCTTCCACAGGGAATTATAGAACAACATTGCCAGAACCAAGGCTATTCTTCAACAATATAAATATAAAGACTGTGTTGGGTTGAAGACATGCCTCAAGTGCTTAAAAGAATTACCTTTGCCAAACTCATAGCCCATTTGAGCGAGAAGTTTGGAACCGATGCCACGGGTATGTGCCTCCCAGCCAGCGAAGGAGGAGCTGCAAGCAGGGCCCCAATCTCCTTTCTCCAAGGCATCTGACTCCACAACTACAAAGAAACAAAGATGGGCATCAGCTGAACTAAGGAAGGGGACCAATCAGAATTGGGATGCTCCTCATGCAACCTGAATCCAGAGGCTATTTCCATAAGCTCTTCCCTAGAAAAGGCATAAATTGGCTTTGAGGGGCACAAAAGGCATCCCATGGAAGCTGCAACTCTCCTCAAAAATGAGTACAGTTTAAGATCCTAGACAAAGACAGTATATGGAGATGCCTATTGCTATATAGTCTCCTCTTATCTCATTTATCAACAGTAACATTATCTCTTCCACTTCTATTTCCATACTCATTCATCCCCTCTATAGATTAGCACCAACTACCAAAAGGGGCTCTAGATGGGTTTAGTATTTGGCAACTGGTTGTAATGAATATTAGACTTGGGAGCTGGAAGCCTGTGTGAAAAATTTGGTTCCCTCACATACTAGCTGTGTGAATCTAGCCAAATAAAACTAAAGGCCTATAGATGCTTAGCCTCTGACTTTCCACCTGCCTTCATGAGAACACAGAGTTCTACATTTCCTATGTGGTAAATTGGAATGGTAAGGCCATTAGTGCAACATTGCCCAACATGAGTAAGGCAGGAGGCAAGCTAGGTGGCATAGTGGACAGAGTGCCAGGCCAGGAGTTAGGAGGACCTGAGTTCAAACACGGCCTCACATCCTTCCTAGCTATAATTCTGGGCAAATCACTTAACCTTGATTGCCTTATCTTTTTTTTTTTTTTTAAAGCCCTTACCTTCTGTTTTACAACCAATACTAAGTATTGGTTCCAAGGCAAAATAGCAGTAAGAAATAGACAACTGGAATTAGGTGACTTGCCCAGGGTCACATAGCTAGGAAGTGGCTGAGGCCAGATTTGAATCCAGAACTTCTGGTCTCTAAGCCCGGCTCTCTATCCATATACCTAGCTGTCCTACCCTGAAGAGTTATTACTACAACAAAAAGCAAGGGTTTAAAAAAAATGAGTAAAGCAGAGACATCTCAGTACCTTTGGCATAGCTGGAATCATCCACATCATCTCCATCAGACTCTGAAGGTGTACTGTCTTCACTACGTAGAGGAGGCATAATACCATCCCCCTCCACCACAGTCTCTTTGAGAAGCAGTGAGTCAAACTTGACAGTGTAGTAGCCACTGTCCACATCTGTGAGAGGAAAAAAGGCACACCAAGTAATTCTAGTGTCATGTGAGACAAATGGGATGAGAAAAAGAACCAAAAGTGGAACTGGAAACAAAAATGTTACAAATGAGGGAAACCGAGGCAAGAAACAGAAGGCTACTTATTGCCTAAGGTTATACAATATTATGTGTTTAGCTAAACCTGATAATCAAATCTTTTACTCTGAGTCTAGAGTCCTGTTTTAATATTCTATGTCATATCTGTGGGCAAGAAGTTTTTGTAGATCCCTAATAGTTGTAGGATAAAATATATTCCTGTCTGTTGAACATTTAAAGCACTTCGAGACCTGACTCAATTAATTTTCCCAGACTGATCCCACATTATTCTCTCACCTCTTCTATGTATCAGTCAAATTGCTGTTTGCTATCCATCAACATTTCAGTTCTAATCTCAGTATCTTTGCCCAGGCTGACTCTTATCTCTGTAATGCTCTCCCTAGTCACCTCTGCCTCTTAGAATCCTTTGCTCCTGTCAAAGCTCAGCTCAAGTGCTACTTCCTGATGCTGTAAATGGATCATACCCTCATTCTATCTTGAAAACTGCTTTATAATTTATATTATACTTATTTGGAATTGATTTATCTGCAAGTGTCTTATTTCCTCCCAGTAGACTCTAAGATCTTAAGGACAAAGACAGTTCCGTGTTTGTCTTTATAGCCCTATACTGTGCCTGGAACACCACTGACTTAATAAATACTCATGAACCAAATGAAAACCAGTCTTTGACAGCGTGTGGGGATCAGGGTTACTTTTCTCAGGTGTTCTACCTGACGGCACTGAGGACCTAGCCATAATCCTTGGCTTCTTTTACTGCTATATTCAAAGAGCTTTTTAGTAATTGTCTTCATTAAACACTGTCACCGAAGCAGTAGTTAAATGAACGAAGAGGAGGAAAGGAAATGAGTGCCATTCCATTTCAGTATCTAGTACATGATGAAAATAAAGACATCAAATTTTAACAACTAATTGATTTTATCTGATTATTGAAACAAAACAAAATTTAAAAATCTGAAAAGAAATCAGATCAAGCTTCCAAAATCACTGGCATGATGCAATCATTTCAAGAGATGTTGGTAAAGAAACCCTTAGTCCTACCTGTCCTAATACTTTACCTGTGATCCGAGCTGGGTACCAAATTCCATCATCATATTTAGCTAGACAGGTCGAGCCTGTGTGCAGGGCACTCAGGTCTGGTTCCTGGAAGGGACGAAGCTCATCCACAGCAACTACTTGCCCATGGGAGAACCTGCAGGGATTGGGTTAAATACAAGTCAAATATTCCCATCCATAAATGGCACTAACACCAGGTACCAAGGAGAAGCAAATCCAGTACCTGTCAGAACTTGCACTCAAATGCAGAGAATCAGATAGATGCCAAACAAAGAAGTTTCTCATTCAAAAAATGGAGGAGTTGGAGCTCTTTTATTTTTATTATTTTTGGTGGGACAGGAGGTTGCAGTAAACTCTCCACTATCTGGGAATTGGATTAGCAGCTCAGTAGCTCATCCATAAACACCACAGTTCCTTTATGACAACCATTTAGGTCTCAAGTTGCCAATATACAGTTAAAGAACTCACGCATCTAATTCCACACAAATTCAAGTGTGAGGTTCTTGGATTATATATATTTTATCACATTTTTCACACTATTGCTCATTTAGTTGGGCTGAATTCTTTTCAATGGAAAAGGGGTATGTAGAGACAAGGAAGAAGAGTCCCACATGCCAGCTTAAGGCCAACACAGAAATATGCCTCTCCATAAACCTTGCAAATAAGAACAAAACCAAAACCAAATACCCTTTAGGTCTCCCTATTCCACCCCGTCCCTGCCCCTCCCCAAGACATATGGGAGTAAAGCCCCACCACTGTATCTCACTGGACACAAAGGGTACTCACTGTGGGTGAGTAGCTACAGCATTTGCAAGGTTGCTTCACACATGTGCGATACAGGAGAACTCAAAGCACTCAAAGAAGTATAGTCCTATTTAACAGAGGAGTAAACCGAGGAGTGGAGAAGGGGAGATGTGCCTAGGATCAAACCCTGGTCCAAGAACCCTCCTCCCAAAGTGTACCCCCTCCACCAAAAAAACCCCAAACCCTAGTTTCTAAATACTGACATGCCCTATATTGTGCTAATGAGGGCAAGAAAACAACACAGATGGTGCTTCAACTACCTTGCACCTCTTGGCAGCATGGGGAATGATTAAAAACTAAACCAATCATTCCCAACCATTTCAAGCTGGAGGCTGTTGTCCTCAGCTGCCTGGATGTCTCCTGGTACCTGTAAGGGTAGAATGGGATGGGAGAGAGAATTACCTGCAGTTCTCTTTGAATCGGCATTTACCCTCCAGGAAGAAGGGACAGGGCTTTAGGGACTTGTGAGTTGGGTAGAGATAAAGCACACGAACCCCTGCTGTGCCATCCTCAGAGTGCTCTGTCCCCACAATCATGGCATTATGGTATTCCAGAGTGCCCCATGAACTGTAGTAGGGAGCATTCACCTTCATCCCACTCAACTCTTCCTCTTCTTCCTCTTCATGCCCAGCTCTGTCAGGCTCAGTTTCTCCTCTTTTGGGAGAGGTTGCAGTTTCAGCACCCTGAGTCTCAGAATCTCCTGTCACTTCACGGATGGCATTCTGGAAAGCCAAATACTCAGCTTCATCTCTAACTGCACTCTCAATTAGGCCAAGGCTTGGGTCCAGTGTGGCCAGGAGCTTGCTCTTCTTGATGGACACAAGGCTGGACTCAGTTAGCTCAATCAGCTGCTTTAAATCAGCCTGGAGCTGAAGCAAGTCAGCCTTTTCAGTAGGGTCCAAGCCAGTCCCCAGGGCCAGCTCCACTTGCTGCAGTTGGACATGGTAGGTCTGGATGGAAGCTTCCACACTATTTTCATCCATCCTGGAGAGGCAGTCTGTAGCTCTTCTGATGATCTACTTACTTATTATCCCTACATCCTCCAAGATGCTGGCTAGGAGGCAGCTGCTCCAAAACAACCTTTAGGAATCAGGAGCTGCAGAGGAGAAATGAGAGACCATTTCAAACAAGAAGGTTAATCAAAATCAAAACAAAAGTCCCTGTGTTTGCAACCTGTCTCTCCCTCTCAGACCAGGGGAAATATATCATTACTCTTATCAATTGACAGCTACCCCAGAGCAAGGCCATGTGTCCAACTTGGATTGGGGAGGGAAAGAACCATGTCTTCCTTTCAAATTAGGATTCCTGGACTTAGATTTCCTTAGGCAGGTCTGAAGGAGAGCTAGGATGTAAAAGCCAGGGGAAGGAGGAAGAGACATAAGACTACAGGGAAGAAGGAAAAGGAAAGAGGCTGGATGAGGCCATGGGGAGGAAAAAAGAGAGGGAGAAGAGAGGGGAAACGGCAGGGAAGAGCAAGACGAGAGGGAAGGAGACATTATTTACCCTGTACAAATTGTACTGACTTATCTACCTAGATCTAGTTTCCCACCAGTACAATGTAAGCTCCTAAAGATAGAAAAAAGAAGAAAAGAAAACAAGGTGGAAAGGAGGGGAGGGAGAGTGGAAGGCGATAACGATGAAGGTGGGAAGGAAGGAGGAGGGGCGGAGGAGGGAGCGGGGTAGTGGGGGAGGGGAGACGAGGCCTAGCCCTAGGGCGTCCTCCGCAGAAACCTCGCCCATAGACCCTCGCGGGAGTGGGGAGAATCGTTTCTTCAATTCTAGTCCTGCTCCCAAACCCCGTCCTCCCTGCCCACTTTTTCGGGCTCTGATCCCGTAAGCTCCGCATCTCTTCAGCCGCTCACCCCTCAAGCCTGGGAAGCGGCCGCCACCGCCACCTCCACGGCCGCCATGAAACCGCCGCTTGGGCTGGCCTACCATAGATGCCGCACTTCTTCAGGCTAGAGAGGCCCTCAACAGCTCCTCGATTCCTTCACTGGATAGCCACGAACCCACCGGAACTCCCTCCCCAGCTTCTGCCGTCGGCCGGAAGTGCAAGCGTGGTTGGGGTTTACTATCCTACCGCTAGCGGTTTTGTGGTGCCTTTTGGGATTCGTAGTTTCCAAGAGGCCTCTCCCTTCTCCAAGACGTCGGAGTAGACTCAATGTCCCAGAAGTCATAGCGCCAGGGTCAGCAAGGCGGGTCGACTTTTGCTGCTGTAGAGGTAGTGGCCGGATAGGGTCTTGTCGGCCTGAGCAGCTGTAGTGGCTATCGCTCCGGCTCCTGTTCCGGCCGCAGGTAGGAGCCCCGCAGTCCGTTTTCCGTTGCTTCCTCCCGGGCCCCATGTTTATTGTGGAAGCCCTTGGGCCTCTGACCTGGGAGTTTGGGAGCCGGACGAGAGAGGTGCCTCTGTGCGGAGGGCCCTTTGGCCGGATCCGGCCTCTCCCGGGAAACGAAGGGGAAGCTCTTGGGCCACTTTCAAGCTCAGGCACGGCCTTTCCTGGGCCATAAGCTCAGGTGTAGGCTCTAGTTACCTAGGTGACGCTCCGGTACCCCTTCCTCCACTAGTCTAACCTGAACCCTCTTTGGACTTCCGAATCGAATTCATTTTTGCCCTTCCACTCCTCTGAATTTGTGCTCCTATATTGTCCCATTCCTCCCCACTTTAGATACGGTGAGGTCCCATTGCACCTTCTAACGAGCCTGCCGGTACGTATTGCTCTTTCTGAACTTAGGGGAATACACTACTCTGTCTGCTTGGTTTTTGAGTCATTAGGGCATTTGCTGTTGTCCAGTGGAAACAGCGTTGCCTCTTTTCCTTTTCAAAAAAAATTTCCATCTTCTCTGTGTTGCCCCCAGCAAGAAAAATAAAATGGAAAAAACTATACTTCAATCTGTATTGAATCAGAGTTCCCTCTGGACGTGGATTTCATTTTTCATCCTGAGTCCTTTGAAATTTTCTTGGATCAGCTTAGCTCAGTCTTTCACAGTTGATCATCATTACAATATAGCTGTTTGTTTCTGTTGTTCAGTTGTTTTCAGTCGTGTCAGACTTTTTGCAACCCCATTTGGGGCTATTGGCAAAGATAGTGGAGTGGTGTGCTATTTCCTTCTCCAGCTCAAAACAAGTAAGCAGGGTGTAAAGGTTAAATTTAGTGATTGAACTTAAATTATATGAAATAATATGGTCACAAGCCTTCCCGAATGAGAATGAATGTCCAGATCAGTAAGTCTGTCTACTTATACAACTTCCCCATACTACTGAGTCAGTATATCTATACTATCCTGTTTTTCAAACCATTATTTGCAAATACTGTCCTCATTACTTGCTAACCAAGCCAAAATTCAGCAGTAATGAAGATTGTTCCTTGGGAGAAATATTAGTCTTGTTTTTGTTGGCTGTGGTGGAAGTGTGGGTTTTACTTAAGGAGTACACAGTATGGGAATTTATGAGCTGCTAACTCTTTTCCCTAGTACCATTAAAACACCATCGCAGGATCCAAGGAAAGAGTCTCCTCCTCCAGTCCTGCTCACCAATGCAGAGAGAATACATCAGTCCTCAGGCTGGCCTTTTTAAAGCAGTTTCTCTATTTCACTTCCTGTTGCTCCCCCTACTTTAACTGAACCAATTGTAGTCTTTCAATTTGCCTAGCATAGCCCAAGGCAGGGTGGCAGTAGCCTCTATTACCCACTCTAGCAAGTGACTTGTGAACTCTCATACTTAGTGACTGGTAAGGTACTTAAGTAGGGGTACTTAAGTTTTTGATTAAATTAAAAGTTGATGATTGATAGACAGAGAGTTTTATTCACTCTTCACAAGGTTATAGTGGTTTGAGAGAAAGGGGCAAGTTCTATTTAGGCGAATAGAAGTGACTGCCATAGTATAGTTTGGTGTTCTTTGCAACTTTGGTCCCTAGGTATTTTCAGCTGTAAGCCCTTATATTGAGATAGGTTGCCAAGAAAATGTGAATTTGCCCAAAGTTACATAGCAGGAAGAGCATAGCATAAGATCTGGTTCCTTTGACCCTCCAGCTTATTTTATCTATTGTTGTTACTGTCATTATTAAGGTTATGTTGAAGGAAGGAAGGAAGATGCTGTAAGAAGCAAAGGCCTGGATTGGGTATTCCCCAGTGATTCCTGTTATCTTATAACTTTCAGAAACAGGATGTATACACTCCTATCAGGGCTTTATAAATACATGTTCCGAAGAGATGAATACTGCATCCTAATCCTGGG
This sequence comes from Gracilinanus agilis, assembly GCF_016433145.1. Lineage (NCBI taxonomy): Eukaryota > Metazoa > Chordata > Mammalia > Didelphimorphia > Didelphidae > Gracilinanus > Gracilinanus agilis. Next base: position 266,212,108 of record NC_058131.1, on the reverse strand, counting down.
GCTGGACAATGCAGGAAAGACGGTAGGAAGTTTCTTTTCTTATCACCTCAGTTCTTATTCATAAAATTTTTTTGCCATAGTTTTTTTTTTTAATTCAGTAAAACTTCAGCTGTGTATATGGTAGCTCAGTTGTAGGTTTGAGAGAAGGTGATTGTAAGAGAGGAACATTTTAGAAAGGGTGAAGAAATGATTCTTGGGTACATTTTTCAAAGACAAAATTATTATAGTTGGAGTGTGCTAGTTAAGTGTTTACTGCTGGCTCTGCAGGAAAAAAATCTTCATTCAACATACTTTTATGTTTAATTTGCATTCTTAATGTTTACTCATCACTTTCTTAAGTCTAGGCAATCAACAAAATAATAAATTAAGCCTTTATAGCATTTCTGAGGTGGAAATATACTGAAAATTTAAATCAGCTCTCATAAGCTGGTAGGAGCTGACTCCAACACACTCCAGGATTATAGAAATTAATAGAATTTTGAAGCTGAAAATGAGCTCAATTCATGTAAAACAGCTCTTACTGAGATCATGAATCTCATTAGCAAAATTGCTGACATGTCATTTGGCTTCCACTTGAAGATTTCCAGTGACAGAGAACTCGAACCCCCTAGGTTAGTCTCTTTTATTTTGGGCAATTTTAAACTTGGATTCATGTTTGTTTTTCCATCTATCTAGACTTTCTTGGAGCAAACGAAAACCCGATTTAACAGAAACTACAAAGGAATGAGTTTATCCAAAATCACCACTACCGTGGGCCTGAATAGTAAGTAGATTTTTGGGGATTACATAGGAAAACAAATCTAGTGTAGCAATATCTTATATCTTACCTTGTTTATGGAAAAAGAGTGATAGTCAGGAAGTAGGAGGTTATTCATTGATCTTCTTATGTGGTAAAGCAAAGAAACTGAATTTCTAAGAGCTAAGTATCTTATCTCAGTGATTACTACTCTGTAGTGTAGTGTGGAGTTTATTTTGTTACACTTCCAACTGAGAGACTAAGAAAAATGACATTTCTATGACTGGGATCCTATATCTTACCTTTAATTTCTTTCTTCACTTCTTTCCTTGAAGTTGGTACCATTGATGTGGGCAAAGCTCGCCTTATGTTCTGGGATTTAGGAGGGCAAGAGGAATTGCAGTCTCTTTGGGACAAGGTAAGAAAGAAACTGTTTTCCCCCCCAGGCTTGTGCTTATGCTTAAATTTTCACTAGATTCTTAGAAACTATGGTCCTTAGGTAGCCCCATCACAAACCAAATAATGAACTAGGTAAACTATTGTGATAGCCTCTGGTGATTTTGCTGTTTCCAAGCTTATAATAATATGAATATTATGACTTCTTATAAGAAGCAGCATTAAATATAACTCCCAGAAACCTACCTGCCCAAACATATAAACCCAATAGGATTTTTGTGGTGGCTGTTATTGTTCATGCTGGTAGAGGCTGAAGTTTTTAAATGCCAATTTCTGAGCCATATCTAGGAGTAGGTCATTCTTGCTCTCATACTTCTCAGATTGTCCCTCATAATCTGCCTAAAAATCTGTTCTATTTCCAGTAATGGTTATTTCTCCAGAAGAAAAGCTTTTGCCTGGGCTAATAAAAAGACCATCTTTATGGCAACCTCAACCAACACTAGAATGCAAAGGAAGGATTCAGTTGAGATTTCTCATTATTTGTTAGCCAAGACTTTGGTATCTGTCCTATTTTAAAGTGTTGAACATCTTGGATTTGTATCTCCCAAGACTTTTAGGCAGCGACATACAGGGAATAGAATAAAACCATGCATGAGAAGTCCCTTTGAATTATTTGGGGGGGGGGGCTAGGAAGAACATTTCCAACATGGAGGTTTGCCCATTGCCCACTTTCTTATACCATAAACGATCTCTGCTTAAGAATATGAGGAACTGACAATCACAGTAATTTAGGTATGCCAGGCCCTCTGCCAGCAGTTTGCCACATTTCTTTTTCTTTAATCTTTGAAATGTGCTTTGAACACGCTGAAGCTGCTCTTTGATGTTAACCTTTCTGCTGCCATTCTAGTACTATGCTGAGTCCCATGGGGTCATCTATGTCATTGATTCTACTGACGAAGAACGACTCTCAGAAACCAAGAGAGCATTTGGTAAGTCATGATTTTGACCTGAGGTGCCCTTGGTTTTCTTCATCCAAAAACCATTCATTATGTGCCTGCTATGTTCAAGTCACCCTGGTACATGAACTCAAACAATCATAATGCAAGGCATTGTATAAAAGTACTATATTCATAATACAAGCAAAGTGCTAGATGGAGAGGTAATCAGGGAAAGCTTCATTGGAGGTGTAGCATTTGAATTGGATCTCAAAAAATGGGTAAATTTCTATTAATGGAAATGAGAGGAAAGCCATTCTAAACTGTGAGAAAAATATGAGAAAAGGCATACAAGTCAAGTTTAGGGAAAAGTAAGCCATCTGTTTTGTCTGGAAAGTGAAATATTTCCCAGAGAATAAGTGGAAGATAAGGTTGCAAAGGTAATCTAAAGTGACATTGGGAAAGACCTTGAATATTATACTGAGAAGCTTGGATGTTATTTGGTCTAGAGCAGTGATGGGGAACCTTTTGGACTTTTTAGGGATCCTGTGCCATCTTCCCCCATCCCCACCCCTACTGTGGGCCAGTGCCCCACCCATCCCTGCATTTGAGGGAGGGGCAGAACTCCACAGAGAGGTTCCAGTGCCCTCTACCCTTCCCTTGTGTTTAGGGAGGCAGGGCCAGGCTACCAGCCCTGGGCCAGCTGCACCCTTCAGTCCTCAGGGCCAGAGGGGCATGGCCACCATGCTCAATCCTGCTTGGCTCCCGGTGGCCTGAGAGGTGTGACCACCTCTGCTAGGCTGGGGGGTGGGGTGGAGGGGGCACAGCCATGCTCAGCTCAGCCCCTGTGATGGTGGAGAGGCTAGAATGCCCCACCCCCTGCATTGGGGAGCAGGGCCAGGCTCTCAGCCAGGCAAGCCAGGGGCCTATGGGTCCCCATGGAGAGGCCTCTGTGCCATCTTTGGCACGCATGCTATAGGTTCACCATCACAGGTCTAGAGAACGACATCAGAATTGCTCTGTAAGAAGAACTATCATTTATATAGTGCTTTAAAGTCTACAAAGTATTTTCCTTGAAGTATCCCTTTGAGGTTTATAATGTGTTATTCCCATTTTACAGATGAAGAAACAGATTGGGAAAGGTGAATTGATTTTCTTATTAAGCTTTCCCAGCTAGGATGGTGAGACTGAACCCCAAGTCTTCTGATTCAAAGACTGGTACTTTTTCCATTTTAGTGGTATAGATTAGAGTAGAGAGATACTATTGGCAAGGAGGCTATTGTAATAAGACCCTGAGCTATAGTAGCAGCAGTAGGAATAGAAGGAATGGATTTGAGAAGTGTTTTATTGGAAAATCTGAGGGACCATATCAGCTGGCTGGATATGGGGCATAAAAAAAAGAGTCCTTAAATATAACTTAAGATTTTGCTCTCGGGTACCTGGGAGATAGTGATTTTAATAGGGAATCAAATAAAGAAGTAAGAAGGGGAGTCTGCCTTTAAGGTACAAGTGAGTACAGTCTTAAGCATACTTGATTTGAAGTACCAGCCAAGACATACAGGTGGCAATTTCCACCAAGTAAATGCAGGTGATAGCTTGAAGCTCAAGACAGAGGTTTAGCCTGGATACACAGATTTGGGAATATTGTACAAGGAGGTGACTGCATGAGAACCTTGAGGGGAAAAACTGAAGAGAGAGGAGAACCAAGGGCAAAATATTATGGAATGGCTTTGTTGAGGGGAGTAGGAAACAAACAGCAAAGTATGATGAGATCAGAGATGAAAAGAGAATCAGCATTGTACCATGTGACAGAAGCCAAGGGAACAGTTTCAGGAAGGAAATTTCAGAAGAAGGTCAAAGAGGATGAATGGTCTGAGGCCTGAAGAAAATCCACTGCATGTATTGATTAGGGAGTCAGTGTCCTTTAAGAGGGCTATTTTGTAGGTTAATGGGGGGTGGAAACCATATTGGGGAGCTTAACAAGACAGTGAGTGGTGAGGAGATGAAGGCATGAAGCATAGACCACTCATTTGGTTACTATGACCATGAAAAGAATGTTCTGTTTATCTGAGATTTTGAAAATGAATTTCCTGACAGAGCTTAATGCCTCCATCCCAGAGGTGTAGCTCACCATTGATCATTTTTGTTTCTCCCAGAGAAAATGATCACCAGTGAAGTGCTGGAGGGGGTCCCTATATTGGTCCTGGCCAATAAGCAGGATGTAGAGGTGAGATCACTGGCTCCTTGTTCAATCCTGGATTGATTTCTATGATAAAACTGGATTTAAGTCTTCTCTGAACCACAGAGGCAAGCAAAGCTGGGAATCTTTTCTCTTATGTGTTGGCATAATATCTATTTTAGTTTAAATATCATCTATTTGAGCTGTAAGTACCTACTATGCACAGGATCCAAGGAAATACATTTGTGGTAGTCTGTATCTGGGACTTGTCTTTTATCTGTCAGTCCCCTCCTATATGACTTCCTTTTACATCTAAGGCCCTTTTCTCCAGTAGTGTGTCTTCTAGGCCATTGGATTTTATAGTTCTTTCCTTCCCAGGATTGCATCAAAATAGCATGGCTAAGGACCATGAATCAGTGAGTGATTGTAACTCCATTTGGCGAATGCTGTGAAATTTGCAACAGTAAAAAATACTGATCTTTTAAGCCCCTTCCCTCTGTGCCTCAGAATCCATTTTTTTCCCCTCAGCATTTTCCCTTAGAGCTATTGTCCTCAGCTTTCCCTTTATCATTTTATCTGAGGATCTGGAAGATAGACACTTGAAACTCCAGAGCTTCATGTGCTTTGAGGAGGATTAAGTCATTAGACAAACTGAGATTCCCCTTTAAGAGTCATTCAATGGTCTGTCCTTAGCTTTGGCGAATTTGTTTCAGTGTCTGTCCTTTCCCCCTTCTCTCTGACTTTCACATAGATGTAGGACTATCTTTTGCCCACTTGGGGGAGGCAGATTGACACTATTGTAAGATGCTTTGTTTAGAAAAAGGATAAAGCCATGTTTACTAATACATATACATCTTCTTTCATGCCATCTCCATCCTGTGTTCCACCGAATTAATTTACAATCTCTTTCTTTCACACTTGAGTCTTGGACTTTCTGCAACAGGTACCTGGAAATAGGCTGGAAGTTCATATTTTATTAGGATTTATCTTTCTATTGGTGTTGAACGAATTCAAGTAAATTCTTCTTTTTCCCTTAATGTCATTGTGGTTTCCTAGGCTAGGACTGGAGGAAATAACTACCTTAGTTCCTCTAACTGAGGTAGGAGTTCTGAAGAGGACTAGATTTAAGAAGGATTTGAAAAGGTCTTCAGAATACAGATTTGTTAAATTATTTGAAGATAGGTAGCTAGCTATATGAAAGGAATAGTTGAATCAGATGAAAGAGAATGAAAAAATATCTTTTTGACTGAGATTTGTAAAGGAAATTAGATTAGGAAGCATTGTCATTAACAGAAATACTTTGTTTTTATTTATACTGCTTTATGTCAAATGTTCATTAAGCTTTAACATACCCCCAAGCAATAAAGGAGGTAGAGAAGAGAAAGGGAAACTAAAGAAGAAATGTTATTTTAGCCTCCCATGTAATTCTCTGGAAGATGAGGGGCTGGTAGGTCAGTGCCCCTCTTCATCCTGTCACCAGCCACCTTTGGAGCTCATTGTTGTTCTGAGGGATTGAATTCACTGTGACCCAGGATGGTGAAGGTCAAGTACTCCATGCCATTCCTTAGGCAGTGTTGCAATAGAAAGAGCATGAAATATGTAGTCCAAAGACCTGGGTTTTCAAGGGTCAGTCTGTTACTACTTCTATGAATGTCCCTTAATCCCTCTGGGCCTCAATTTCCTCATCTGTAAAGGAGAAGGTTGGCTTACATGATCTCTGAGGTCCTCCCACAGCTCTAAGCCTTTGATCTTTTGAAACTTGTTTATCTTGTGCTTATTTTCTCCTCTTAGCCATTCATACCTTTGGTGAGCCCTTCCTGTGGACAAAGAAAGGGAATAGCAATATGTGCTCCATGTGTTTGAATTGTTGGCATGTTGTGAATGGTGGCCCTTGGCTCATTCTTCATAGTTAATAGCTTGTTTGTATAATGACTTTTAAATATACCAAGAATTTCCCCTTTAGATGTGAAGGAGGCCAAAAAGCTACTTTCCCAAGATCATTTGTTTATAAATACTGGACTGTGATTTCTTGTCTTATTTTAGCCTTTAGTTATTATGATTCTTTGTGAGTGATTGTCAAGCTCTGGGGCCTCAAAGGGACCATAGCAACCTCCTGGGGACAATACTGGTATAGGAGCACAGCATATCAGAGAAATATTTCTTTTTCTTGATCTTTGTGTCTTACATATCTCCTAGGGAATGGCTAAAAGATTGGTTATCTCTGTTAAGGGTCAATCTTTATTACCTGATTTCTTCCTAGAATTCATTTTCCCCCCTAAGCACCAACTCGGCCAAGCCTACTCTGTGCTGTGTAATTTCCAAAGTTCTATGTTAGTTAGCCTTGGAACAGATTGAGGCAGTAGGGGTCTTTCCTGGAAGCGGGACTTTGTTTCAGTCCCCTGCCTTCCAAGCATCTGTGCTGTATTAGTTGTGATGAATAGTTTCTTCTCAGCCCCTTCTTCTGCCTCCCCAATGACCTCGTGTCCCTTTTTGTCCCTGCATTTTAAATTTATTGTGACAAAGAATAAGTGTTTCTAGGAGGAGTGAAATTTCTACATAAGAGAGGAAAAACATTTCTTTGCCCAAGTGGCTAGATAAATTTTTGGCTGCATGAAAATGAAAGGAAAACCCTTCCAGAGATGATCCTACTTGAGCTTCCTGCCTTGGTGTCCCATCCTAAATCCAGTAGATTAGTCTCAGACCCATTGCTGTTTTACAGAATTCTGCTGCTGAAAGCTGGGGAATGAAGCTATGACTCATTGTTTGTTTGTTACGTATTTGGGAGTTTATCTTGTTATACATACCTCTCAATTATGACATTTCTTAAGACTGAAATGTGGTTTTATTACCTTCATTTGCCTTGACTACATAGAGTAATTTTTTTAGCATATTTCTAGTTCTTATTTCAAGTCTTTATTTCACCAAGAATCCTATAAGTTTTTTAAGGTGGTAAACTAATACCAGTGTCCCACAGGCATCATGTGGGGTTGCTCAGATGTCATTTATTGCCTACCTACCTCTTCCTATTTGAACTTCTGCCCTTGGCTTCTTAGATAAATTCCCAGGCCAGCTTGTTGTAAATGAATGGTCAGTTCTCTGGTGGACAGGGGAGAGGATGGGAGTGGAGGAAATGTTGGCAGCAGGATTGAACTGAATTCTCTCAAGCCTAGAGAAGGAGCAGAAGCTGGAAGGGGCTTGTGAAATGGGAAGCTTGAGTCCTCAATTTCTACTACATGTAGCTCTTTCCGACTTGTACTGTGACCTTCTTGCACAGCTCCTTTGAATATAATTGTTTCTGTTTCCTCATCCTTGAAGGGAAGGGTTTACCTCTGCCTTATCCCCAGGAAATTCTATAAAGATGAGGTAAGGGCTGTATAGAGCAGTGAAGTTTCTCGGAAGAAAGTTGCTCTGGGAATAAATAGGTTTTAATAGTCCCATATATTCATGAAGTCTCAAATGAACCTTTGGAGAGTATTGGCAAGTATTTACAAAAGGATTTGGTTGTTCTTAATTTCCATAATTAATGCCTATCCTGTCTTTTCTCTTTGAAACTTCTCTCCTACCCCACCCCCACCCCACCCCATTTCTCTCTCTTTTTTTGTCTCCAGTTTTGTTTATTAGCTTTGGGTCCTTCACCCCTGCCAGCAATAGGTCTCAAGAGATTCCTTGGGGCTTAGGCTGAGCTGCTTGATAGCTGGAGAGGGCAAGATGTACTTGCCTCATCCCTTTCTGATTGCATGCTGGGTTTACTTGCCTTTACCCTTTCTTTAAACCCTACTCCAGTGTCATGGAAACAGTGTCTGGGACGTTTTCAAAGTATTTACATAAACCCATATGGCAGCCCAGCATCCTTTCTTTGCCTTTTGGAGAGGGGAAAGGATCCTTGAGTCTGGACCTGGACCTTATGAATGAAGAGGGATACCTAGTACCTGAAATCAAAGAATGTTCACCTGGAAAATGGGGTGGCATGGTGGTTAATGAAAATGAGAGAAGCAGTTCTTATAGTGCCTTAGCCATCTGCCATTTGTATAGAAGGCCAGGGGCAAGGAAGTTAAATGTTTCCACTTTAAAAATGAGTGGTTCAGAGCTAGACTCAAACATCCTAATTGTGTGACCCTGGGCAAGTCACTTAACCCTGTTGCCTAGCCCTTGCCCTTCTGTCTGAGATTTGGTACTAAAATAGAAAGTAAGGGTTTAAAAAAAAAAAAAAGGCAAAAAGACAAGTGACTGACATGCTCTGATGAGCCAGAGAAAATGAAAAGAGAGGCCAGAGACAAGAACTTAGGTGTTCAGCAGGCAACCAGCCAACCATGTAGCTCTCCCTTTCTTTCCTTTTCAACACATTCTTCCAAAAGGTAGTCATGTCATTGGCAATTGTCACCAAGTTTCTGAGGACAAGTCAGTTGGATCCCTGGGGGTTACTATGACCAAAAGACCGGCACCTTACTGTTTCTGTCATTTTCCTTTCTAATCAGACCTGCTTATCTATTCCTGACATCAAGACTGCATTCAGCGACTGCATTAATAAAATTGGAAAGAGAGACTGCCTGACACAGGCTTGTTCAGCTCTCACAGGGTAAGTGTGGGAAAGCCCAGCTATTTCCTACCCCTACCCTTTGCTATGCCTATAGACCATTTTTACCATACCTAACAGGATCTGAAGGTTTTTTTTTTTTTTTTTCATAGCCCATACTTCTGGGAACAATCAGTGACCAAAGGAGATTTTGTATTCTTAGCATCCTAATGCCCAGGGTATTTCTGCATGCCTCTTTCTGTTGCCACCACTTATAAATGGCTGTATATGGAAGAAATCCAGAGATTTAGGTTGCAGAACTGGCTCAAGATCAGGAGCTAAATGCTGCCATCCTTTAAAAGATGGAGAGGCTATGTTTATAACTGGCAGAAGGAAAACACAGTCTAATCCCTTCCAGTGTGGCCATGTATAAACATGAATGAGATCTATAGAGGGAGCTTGTAGCTATGGCCACAATTTCTTGTTTATGAGCTATCCAAGGCCTGTCTCCAAAGACTGTGAAGTCATCCCCAGAGCCACCCCCACTTTTCCTCATCCCTCATCTTTCCTGGGGAACCACTGCCTCATATCTGGTGTTTTCTCAGCAAAGGGGTGAATGAGGGCATCGAGTGGATGGTGAAATGTGTCGTGAGGAACATCCATCGCCCCCCTCGACAGAAGGACATCACGTAAGGCCAGAGGAGCACTACTGCTGTGCTTGGACAGCTGCCCCCAGCGCAGATTCTACCCACACTCTTTGTCCAGGGAACAGGGCCCAGGACTTGTCATCGATTGGATTCTTTTCTTTTTGATTTTTTATTTTGTTTTTGTTTTTGTTTTTCCTAAGACAAACTTTTTGTCTCTATCCAGAAAAAAAAGGCATTTTGAGGATTCTACCTGGGGGTTGGAGAGGGGAAAAGGGAGGGTGTCGGGGGAAGAATTTCTCTGTGACCAAACATAAGACCCTCCCAAATGAGGAATGGTAGGAGCAGTGCCTTGCCTGGAGCACAGGAACCATCAGTTGTCATGAGTGACTTTACCCACACTACTACAAGTTGTGGCTATATTCTCTCCACTTGCTCCAGGGACATGGTGAAGCATTTTTGGTTAATGGCCTAAATTTAGTCCATCAGTTAAGACCAAACATGAAAAACTGGCTCAGGCTAGTCCCTGGTATGAGTATTGATGAGGGATTATGACATGCATGTAAGGCAGTAGTTTTCATCTGCCTTGAAGCTCAAGTTTTCTTGGGTGTACTTGGCTGAGTCTCTACTGGAGCAACTACCCTTTGGCTGTAAATCCTCATATTTTCTAATAACTTCCCTATTACCCCATACCCCCTGGGGGTAATGACTTGCTCTTGGTTCCCCAACCTCTTGTAGAATGATGAGCAACTAGCATTGCTTTCAGAAGCAGAGGTATTCTTGGTGACAAGGCCCCATTTGCTTAGGGCAACACATTTTTACTGCTCAGAGCAGCTGTATCAGGTGACATGCAAGAAATGAGTTCCAAAGAAAAGATTAAATACTTTGAGTCAAAACATTTCCTTTGACAGCAGACATCACTTGTTCATCTCTGACCATGTTCACTCTAAATCTTCCTTTGGCTTCTCAGATCCCTACTCTGGGGTCCAGAATGGGGAGACCAAATAACTTGTTCAGACCTGGCCCAGGACCAGGCTATTAAGTCATAAGCTGTTGTGGGGTTTTCCAGGAGTCCATGGATGTTATTGAAGCTCAACCTCGGCTGTTTCCACACAGAAATCAGCTCTAGATAATCCAGGTCATTGGCCTGATTGTAGTGTTGCTCAAAGCAGAGGCAGTGAAACTTCCTAGAGTTTCGTAGAAACCTTAGCTTTCCATCCTAGTCAGCTGACTGACCTTGAGTATCTGCCACAGTTTAAAAGACCTGAAGCAACTGAGGACCAGTATCGTCAACTGTGGACGCTGGATATGATCAGGCAGGGCTAGAATCAGCCTAGATTGGCCAACGTCTCTCTCTTCATAATGTTTTTCTCATTCTAAGAGTTTTAACTTTACCCTGGGGGAATGGTGTGATCCCTTACAGCCATGTCTAAGAGCTAATTGGCGATGTAAGAGCTCATCATTTATAGATCCACTTGCCTAGAATCTGGGTTATTAATGGTGGCAGAGCCACGTAGCTGCCCTTCTCACACTTCCAGGCCCCAGCTGAGTTGCCAAACACTTGAGTGTCAGTCTTACTACCTGCCATATACTTTGGCTACTGCAGAATTTTTATAGTGCCTGCAGGGAAGTGGAAGAGACGAGGGTACTTTTGGAGAAATTTTTCTTTCTTCTCAGGCTACACTTAATGTGGCACATTGGGTAGATATTATGAGCAAGTAGCAAAATGCTACCAGTAGTCTTTGTTAACACTGATTTTAGCCTCCCAAAAAGGGGCCAGAGAGAGGGCTAATACAGGAAAGCCAGAGCCAAGGGGATATAGGCTCTCACTTCCTACTTTGAGGGGTCTCTCTTTCTTTGCCTCTAGCCTACATGCTACAGTGTGCCTTAGACTGGGTCAATGTTATGCCCTTGGGTAGATTTCAGACAATATTCCCCCATTGTTTATCCTGCTACATGGAGATCAAAAGGTAAAGAGCTGGGCACAACCTATAGTCGGCCCTTTTAGGGCCTGGCCATTGCTGTGATAGACCCGTTGAAACAGAATTGTTCATCAGGGTGGTTTATAAGCTACAGGCATGCATTATGTCTGATTATACATTAATCCAAACTCCAACCTACTGTCTGTTACCCACAAGAGTCTCTTGTGGCTTAATTTCTTTAGGCTACATTTTAAGATAAGCATGTCTCTAAGCCTTAGTCTGTATGCTCTTTTACCTTTAATTTAGGAAAATGAGTGTATAGAGTCTAGTAAAGGCAAAACTTTTCCTGCCTCCCTATCTTTTCAGTTTGATGATTTTGGTGGTTCCATATGACTGACCATTTCCTTCCAGTCCTGATGTCCTTGAGTGATCAGTGTAGTTGCCCCTACTTTGAACTGAGTGAGAGGAAAAGAAATACGGTTCTGAGATCTAATATCCCAGAGTGAGACCTTGGGCAAATTCCCTTTCTGGTACAAGGTTTCCCAGGCTGTCACAAAGGAGTGTAAGGTCTGGCTCCTGGGGAAGCCAGTTACCTGTTCTTTACAGATTGGTGGGTTACTGAGGGCTTTGAGATCCCTAGGGGGTGGAGAAAGCTGCCAAAATTAAAAGTAAGCACACACCAAGAACCCAAGGAGGATCTGCTCTTTGATCTTAACTGAGGGAGGAGTCGTGCCTGCCTTAGTGTTTGTCTTTAGGTCCTGTTTGCCCCCGCAGGAACATCATGTTCTTCATGTTCCATGGTAACGAGACTATGTTTGTGCTGAAATCCCCTTTGGAAATCGCTCTGGCAATGTTAAATGTGCTACTCTTCTTTCTTGGGTAGTGAGCCCTGAGTGAATTGGGAGAGAATGGGATAGAAAGTGTTCTGTGGGACCCTGGGCCAGCAGTAAGAAGCAAGGCCTAAGATTTAGTTGAGGTTACAGGTACCCACATCTGCTACAACTACTGCTGCCCTCCAAGCTTTCTAGTGGAGACCCAGAGGATTCCTGTAGATTTGCTACAGCCAGGATGATAGTGGTGTGGCCAGCAGCTCTAGGTAACTGTAGATTGAAAGTGGGTCAGGGTCAGGCTTCAGAATCAGCACCTAGCAAGGTCAGGGGAAAGTCTCATTTATTTGCTTTGGCCAAATCGATGACAGTTTGAGGTTTGTCCTAGAGCATAGCTGCGTAAAACTCTCAATCTTCCTTCTATCAAAGCCTAAATCTCCATGTTTCCCACTGAATACTTCTTTGCTTTCGCGAGAAGCCTCTAATTTGACCATTACTGAGGACTTAGGATTCCCCATGTCTGTCCTCAATTCAATTTAATTCCAGTTTTCCCTGAAATATCTTAGGACTCTCCTCTCTCCACTTAGACTATCTCATTCCTTTACTCTTGGACTGACCCAAACCAAGGAACAACTCCATTGTATAAACATCCTCTCTTCTTTTGGAAAATTCAGCCTAGCCTTTGCAGCTGCTGGGTTGGAACCTCCCTGTCTTGGTTCTGTTTTAATTTTATTAAACTTTTAGAATACCTAACAGCCTTTTGTTTGCCCTGAGGTCTTTACTAGCCATGGCTTCTTGTTCATGGTCACCCAGACAACTCCAACTGGCTTAAGGAAAAATTGCAAAAAAATATGACCCTAGGAACTCTAGGTCCTTAGCTTTTTCACACAGCAGCTTAGCTTAGCTTGGCTTAGGGATTGAGTGATGGTTCCCAATCTGATATCCATTCCTCAGCAGGATTCAGCATAGAGCCATATGACACCCTCATCTAGACCACTAAGCAGGCAGAGGTCTGGCCACTAATTGTAGGGGCTTGAGGCCACCACTATCAAGGTATACCAATTGTCTTTAATCCCCAGTGGTTCTCTGTGTTTGGAAAAATAAAAATCTGATCAGGAATCTGAGCTGTTCTGGTCCTTCCTGGGTAGGGGTTGTACCAAGCTTTCTGAATATAGTACAGTTGCTTATTTGGACTTCTCATTTATTTTTCTCCTAAGCCGTGGCCACCAGTCTCATTGGTGTCCAAGCTTAAAGAGTTGTAGTGTGTGACAGTGACTCCTTGAACTCTTTCTAGCCTTAAGCCAAAAAGCATTAAGTGCCTACTAGGTGTCAGACACTGCCAAACACAGGATACAGAGAAAGGTAAAAACAGCCTGACTCTTTAAGGAGCTTGAAATCCAGTGGGAGGTGGGGCAGCTAGGTAGCTCAATGGATAGAACACTAGGCATATTGGGAGATTCTGGGTTCAGATTTGGTCTCAGACACTTCCTATGTGACCCTGAGCAAATCACTTAACTTAGTCCATCTGCAGTCGGGTCTTTGCCATGAGTTCATTGCTACTAAACCTATGCGAATGAGTGAATGAATGAAAAAGTATCAAGTCTTATTCTGTGATAGATATCGTGCTAAGAACTGGGGATATAAATACATAAAGTGAGATGGTCCCAGCCCTTCAGGAACTTACATTGTATTATGAGAACACATAGAGGAGGGGGGTAATCAGAAAGAGGTGTTTGCATTTGGAAAGTTACAATAATATTCATTGGAGCAACAGGGCAACAGATTGGCCATCCTTTCCAGGAATGGTAGTATTTATTATTAACAATAATAGCTAACATTTATATAGTGCTTACTCCATGCCAGGCACTGATAAATGCTTTACAACAATCTCATTTGATTCTCACAATAGCTTTGGGAGACAGTTGCTATGATTAAATCCTCATTTTACAAATGAGGAAATTGAGGCAAACTAGTTAAGTGATTTAGCCAGGGTCACACAGCTAGTACAAAAAGTTGTAGGTTGCTTTTGAAAGCTCTTTCTGCCTTCAAGCCCTGAACTCTTCACTAGGCCACCTGTCTTCCTCAGGCTGAGATACACCTAATATGGGGACGGGGCTCCTCCCCTCCCCACACTCCCTCCACCAGAGGCTGCCTCCCTGCCCACTTGCCACAGTTTTACAGAAATACAGAAAATCTGGCCAAAAGCTGTATCTCTTTCTTTTGTCCCCTTGACACTTCCATTGTGCTGGGTTCCCCTTTTACCCATCAGGTATGAGGTTCAGGAATGTTTTCAGCAAACGAAAAAATGCTCAGCTTCTGAAAGTCATCAGATGCAGCGAGTCACTGGGAAAGAAACCAACTGCCTATCCTCCCTGTGCCAGACATTGGGATGAAGCTTTCTCCTGGGCTAGTTCCAATGCCCCAGGACCACTAGGGCATGAAGGAGCCCTAGTGAAGGAGGTTCCACTTCTTTCAAATACTTCAACTGCAGAAAGAACCTTGTCTGGAGGAGGTAGTGCTAGGAAAGATGGAATGAGGCATCACCTATGGGCTGTGCCCTCCAACAGCTGCTCTTCTGTCTAGAGCTAAATCTGTTGCCCTGTGCTGTATTCCTCTCCCCCAGATCTGGGACAAAAAGATCAGTTAAGCCAGCTATTTGGGTCCAAAGCTGTTGAGGAAAACCTAGAGTTTTCCAGAAAGCACGTGAAAACCAGAACTCTGGAGGTGAGTCAGAAGTTGAGGTGAAAGACCCACCTAAAGCAGATTTCTCAAAAGGGCAGAGGGTGCTTACAAATCAATAGTGCTATTTCCTTCAGTGCTAGGAAATTCCCTAATTTCACCATCAACTCCAGGAGGGAGGAAGGGATGGGCTGGCTCTGGCACAGACCTGAGGGGAATGGCATGAGGCAGGTGAGAAAAGAACACACACTAAGACCCCAGCCTGTTTCCTTATCTATCCTCACACCCCTAATGGAATTAGGTAGTTGGCCTAGATCCATTGCCTCCAGGACAGGTGTGTTCCATGGGCACAAGAGAACCAAAAGGGGGGTGGGGGTGGGTAGGGGAAGGTAAAGAATTATGACTCATTCATAAGAGAATGATCTCAGAAAAGATCACCTTTCTCTGGGAGATGGAGTAAGGCCTCAAGGGGAAGTTTGAAACCCTGAGGGAGCAGCTCTGTAGGGAAAAGAAACTTGGTAAAACCTCAGACTCCCACCTTTCCACACTTGAACACCTAGGCCTGAGCTCCTTCGACTCTACCTGTCAGTCCTTCCATTTTACCCCTCTTCCAGCTCCTTCAGTACTCACACCCCTCACTATGCCCCTAAGTCCAACACTTGTTCTCTGCCTAGATTCTTCCCTGCCATTCTCTGTTTTAGTCTTCCACTTAGTTTTGTACCTCAATCCTGTACCATTCCCTATCCCTTGGGGCTGGGCCTTGAGAAGATGCCAGATTGGGTGAGGGAAAAGAGCAGAGCTGTCATTCACACCTGCACTTGCCCCACAAGAAGCCCTTGGAGCAGAGGAACACACATGAGAAGAGCCAGCCTTAGGGAGGGAGTTGTCATCTTTAATCAACCCATTCCTCATCTCTAAAAACAGCCAAGGGAAATGGAGTTCCCAACCATAGCTGGAGGGCTTGAAGAAAGGCCATCCCTGATATTCTTCCCTCCTCTCCAATGTTAGGAAAACTTCCAGCATAATTGACCATATCAGTAATAAAACCAACAGAAACCATTTGATTATCACAATAGATAGAGAAAAACCCTTCGACAAACTATAACACCCATTCTTTATAAAAACACTTGAGAACATTGGAATAAAAGGAGCTTTCCTTAAAATGATTGATGGCATCTGAAACCAGCAAACATTATCTGTAATGGGTATAAATCAGAATCCTTCCCAATAAGAACAGGGATGAAGCAAAGATACCCATTATCATCACTACTATATTTTATTTATATTTAATTTTGTACTGGAAGCTATATAATGTTTAATATCTACTACCTATAGCAATAAGAGAAGAAAATATTGAAGGAATTAGACTAGGCAATGAGGAAACAAAATTATCACTCTGCAATTGACATATGATGGTATATGAACCCCAGAGAATCATCCAAAAAACTAAGGGAAACAACAACTTTAGCAACATTGCAGAATATAAAATAAACCCATATATCATCAGCAATTCTACTTACCACCAACAAAGTTAAACAGCAAAAGACAGAAAAGGAAATTCTTTTTAAAATAACTAGAAAATATAAAATACCAGGGTATACTTACCAAAACAAACTCAACAACTGTATGAACACAATTGCAAAACACTTCACACAAATAAAATCAGACTTAATTGGAAAAACAATTGCTCACTCATGGATAGAGCCAACTAATAAATATGATGTTCTTACATAAATTTATCTACTCAATGCCATATCAAACTACCCAAAAATTATTTCCTAGAACTAGGAATAATAGCAAAATTCATCTGGAAGAAAAAAAAAGGTCAAGAATATCAAGGAAATTAGGAAGAAGAAGCAGGAGGAGGAAGGAGGCCTGGCTGTACCAGATCTCAAACTATATTATAAAGTAGTAATTATCAAAATAATCTGTTACTAAGAAATGGAGTAATGGACCAGGAGAATAGATCAAGAAATCAATACACAGTAGTTAATGATCATAGTAATCTAATGTTTGATAAATCCTAAGGTCCAAACTGTTTTGGGAAGAACTCACTATTTGGCAAATACTGCCAGGAAAATTGGAAAACAATATAGCAGAAATTAAGAATAGACTATGTATGGTCAAGAGATTGATCAGATTTTCTGGCTAATTTAGTTGCTAATGAAAATAGTTATTGTTGAGTTGCTCTTAAAGAAGGTCCTAATATCTAGGCTATCCTAAGTCCTACCCACGATCCTCCTCCCTCAACCCTTTCCACTCCCACCACCCGGGCCCACGGGAAGGGGTAGATGAGTGGAGAGGGAGAAGTCAGGGGAAAACAGAACCCAGGCTTGGGTTTCCAGGGGCTTTTTATAGTCTCAGCCCAACTGCCAGCTGGCACCTGGCCCATGGCGCATGTCATCATCAACATTCCATCCAGGGTAACTGACAGGTTTGCCTAAGCTAATATCACAATGCAAAAACCCTGCACTACAATAAACATCTCACACCATGCACCACGATAAAGTCAAAATGGATACATGATCTAGAAATAAAGCATGATACCTGAGATGAATTAGGGAAACATGGAAAAGTTTACCTGTCAGACTCATGAATAAAGGAAAAATTTATGACCAAACAAGACACAACATAATGAAAAATGAAATGAATAATTTTATTACATTAAATTTAAAAAAAAGTTTGTACCAAAAAAACCCAATGCAACCAAGATCAGAAGGGAAACAAAAAAAAAAATGAGAAAAAAATTTTATAGCAAATCTCTGAAAAAGGTCTCATTTCTCAAATAAATGAAAAACTGACTCAAATAAATATGAACACAAAGCATTCCCCAACTGGTAAATGGTGAAAGCATATGAAAGGGCAGTTCTCTGATGAAGAAATGAAAACTAGTTATATTAAAAAAATGCCCCAAATCACTATTGATTAGAGAAATGCAAATTAAAACAACTCTGAAGTACTACTTCATACCTATCAGAGTGGCTATTATGACCAAAAAGGTAAAATAAATATTGGAGAGATGTAGGAAGATCAGGACACTACTGGTGGATCTATGAACTGATACAACCATTTTGGAGAGCAATCTGAAACCGCATCCAAAAGGTCATAAAACTCTGCCTACCCTTTGATCCATCAATTCATTACCAAGGCTGCATCCCAAAGAGAACAGAGATAGGGGAAGAATATGTGCCTGTACAAAAATATTTTTAGCAGCATTTCTTATAGTGACAAAGAATTGGAAAATGAGGGGTATTCATCAATTGGGAAATGGTTGAACAAGCTGTGGTACATGGTTGTAATGGAATACTACTGTGCCATAAGAAATGATGAACAAGATGAATTCAGAAAAAACCTGGAAAGACTTACATGAACATGCAAAGTGAAGTGAGCAGAACCAGGACAACCGTGTATACAATGATCAACTACAGTGGACTAGACTATTATCAGCAAAACAAGGTTCTAGGATAACTCCAAGAGACTCATGATAAAACTGCTATCTATAGCCAAAGAAGGAACTGTTGATCAAAGCATGTCATCTTCCACTTTATTTTCCTTAAAAAGAGTTGTTTATTATATGTGTGAGATGTGTTTTCTGTCAAGGCATGGTGAATATGGAAATATCTGCTGCCTAAAAGCACTGGTAGAACCTGTATCAGACTATTTCCCAGTCTGGGATAGTATCAGGGAGAAATCAAAGAAGCCCTAGGGTGGAAGAAGGGGATGAAGGAAAGGAATAGGGAATAAGCATTTCCTGACCCGGGAGAGAGAAGGGTGGGACAGTCTGAAACCCCAAATGTCAGAAACAATTATCAAAAGTTGTTTCTACATGTAATAAAAAGTGGAAAAAAACTTCTTTTTTAAAAAAGGGCCATCTTCAGCATTTCTCTCTCATCCCCAATATGGCCCCAAAGCTAAGGAGGAAGGACCCTCCAGGGTTGGAGTTTCCACTCCCTCCTAGTTAGTTTTCCTGAGTGTTTACTATTTGCAAAGGACTATACCAGAACTGAATTCTCTCTTCTTAATCACAGGTAATGTCCACTTCCTCCAGGATGCCTTTCAGCCAGTTCACCAGCTTTCTAACATTCTTTGACCTCGTCCCTGAAGTGCATATAGGGGTCACATGTTTTATTAGGACAATAGTTATTGGAGAGCAGGGACTTGTGTGTCAGTACATTGAGAAAGTGTCTGTGTTTGTGTGCACATGCACGGTGCAATAAGCTGCCCTCAAGGAACCCACTATCTGTAAAAGACTGGCTTCCTGAATTCTTGGGATTCTGAAGAAGAGATCCAAAGAGGGAAAATTGGAATCACTCTCACAAAGATTTCCTAATAACTTACAAAAACACTTACCAAAAAAGTATATGAACATCAAACTCCCACACTATAGGGAGACCACTTGAGCCTAAGAGTGAGGAACTGATTAGTACTGATGGGGTCAATCAGTTAAAACTTACAGAAGGAAGCAAGTTTGACCAGGCATGTGGCTCTTCACTGCCTTCTGCTCAAGACAGATGTTTGAAACAGTCAGTCATAAACATTTATTAGGTGTTTACTATGTGCCATGCACTGGAAATGGGAATAAAGACAGACTCACAAAATAGTTTTATAAAAAATACTTTTCCATTATGATATAAAAACCATTAATTTGAATGTAGCCCCTGGCGAGGTTCAGGGACAGGGACCGTGACTCCTGAAAATAGAGGCCTGGTGGAGATGGAAATTGTTCAAGGCATTTTTGAACCCATTTTGGATTTTCTTGGCAAAGATACTGGTGTGGTTTGCCATCTCCTCCAGTTCATTTTGCATAGGAACTGAGGCAAACAGGGTTAAGAGATTTGCCCAGGGTCACACAGCTAGGAAGTTCAGGTAGACTCCAGCTCCTGCACCCTCTCCACTACCAAGCTGTGAAATAAATAGGTCCAAAGAGTTTATGGTGGGAGGCCAAGAAGTCTGAGCCCCAGGACAGTTAGCTCCAGAGCTCAGTCTCCTGGAGAAGGAGCTGGTCTAATGGAATCTAGGGCAAACTCAGGGCTCAGGGGATGGAGGTGGCCTAGTCGTTCAGGTCAAAGGAGAAGCGCTTCCGGATATTCCTCTCCAAGGTGGTTAGCTTGGCTTTTTGAAAAATCGATAGCAACCAGGGGAGAAGGGCTGGAGATCCCTGGCCCTCACTGAGTTCAGTTAACCTGAGCAGTAGCTTCTTCTGCACAGCTGCCCGGCTCTCTGGCTCTGGCCATTCCCTCTGCCAACTACCAGTGCTCTCTAGGACCTGCTGCAACCTCATCAGTTTCTTTAGTGAAATATTCTGGAAGGCCACAAAGTCGATCACTGCCTGTTCACATTCCTTGTCATCTGCAGTGGGAAATATTGGGGAGGGGGTGTAATCAATGCAGGACGGATGCCTGGGAGAATTCCTTCTCCATCACCTCCCATTCCAGCGAGGATAAGACATACCTCCCACTATCTCTGCTGGCTGGGTATGTCCAAGACTAAAGTTCTCAATGATCTCTCCATTTAGGGAAAGGCACCATGTGACAAAGGGACTCCCTGCCCTCCCTATGCCTCAGATCCGCTAAGGAAATGTCTTAAGGCTGGGCTGGGACCGCCAACTAAAAGATAGTATTCTCAAGTGGGCCTTAAGTGGATGGCAGACTCTGGATGAGAGAGCCCAAAGGTCAATCTCTTTTCAACTGTAACTGGGATGGAGGTGAGAAGTGGGGTGGGACTTCTTGCTCTTAAGATATTAGCAGGAAATGAGATTTTACAAAGGCTTCTTCTAGCCCTCACCTCTACCCTAGACAAAGATGAGGATTGTTCTTGGATTCTTTCATCTCTTCTATGCTCCTCCAGAATCCCTTCAGTCTCCCCAGAGCTCCAACCATGGAGCATATTTCTATAACCAATTTACTAGTTCTGTTTCACCCTAATTCAGGCCCCTTAGAAGTGAGGGAATGAGATAAAATGCCAAAAGAGGAAGCTGGCACAGAATCCCATGCCCTTGGGTTTCTGTTTGCCAAAGGAATGGAGGTGATTGTGGAGGAATAGGGGAAGCCCCAGCTCTCACCTGGCTCAGGAGTGCTGCTTGGGAAACCAGCACATCGTGTGCATAAGGCATCATGGAATGAAGTCCCGGGTACATTAAGAAACATATCAAGGGCAGTGCAGTTTCGATGTGGCTGGCACCTCTCTGTGCTGGAGCTGTTGCTTGAAAAAGTGCCTTTGGGGCATGGCTGGCACTGTGTGTTCTGGTTTGGGGTCCCTGTAGGGAGGGGATAGTGTCAGGGAGAAATCAATTAATCCCTGGGGTGGAGGAAGAGGAAGAAAGAAAGGGGATAAGCATTTATAGATTTCTACTAGGTGCCATGTGCTTTTTTATTTTTATTTTTTAACCCTTACCTTAGAATCTTAGAATTGATACTAAGTTGGGGGTAGCTGGGTGGTTCAGCATATTGAGAGCCAGCCCTAGAGGTGGGAGGTCCTGGGTTCAAATCTAACCTCAGACACATTCTAGCTATGTGACCCTGGGCAAGTCACTTAACCCCCATTGCCTAACCCTTACTGTTCTTCTGCCTTGGAACCAATACACAGTATTGATTCTAAGATGGAAGGTAAGAGTTTAAAAAAAAAAAAAAGAATTGATATTAAGTGTGTGTTCTAAGGCAAAAGAACAATAAGGGCTAAATGACTTGCCCAGGGTCACACATAAAGGAAATGTCAGAGGTCACATTTGAACTTCTCATTTCTAGGCCTGGCTTTCTACCTACTGAACCACCTGGTGCTATGTGCTTTTCACAAATATCTTATTTGATCCTTACAACAATCCAGAGAGGTATGGTACTTTTATTATCCTATCTTTACTATTAAGGAAATTGAAACAAAGAGGTGTTAAGTGGCTTATCCAGGGGTGACATCACTAGTAAGTATGGAGGCAGATTTGAACTCAGATCTTCCTGACTCTACCTCTCAGCTGAGGTCACCGTGAAGGAGGGGATATAGATGTTTCTGTCTTGGGTCCTGTCCATTTGCATATTATTTTCAAATCAGAAACTTCTGGGCATCACTCCTGCCATCATCTTATTGTTCCCGCTCTTCTTGTGCCATTCCCCCTCCACCCCACCTTCCTGTAAAGTAAAGGGAAGAATTCTGTGACCACCTGTGGGAGTGACCAGGACAGAGGAGCCTCCCTCAGGAGTCTAGAGAAGGCTTCGGCCCTGGGGACATAGCCCACCACCTACCCAGCATGACCACACCAGAGCCCGGGGGGCAGGCCGAGTGCTCAATGCAGAAGTCAGCATGGGCATAGTAGCCCAACTGGCAGCGGCAGGCTCTGTTGTGAGTGGCGTTGCAGGCCTGAGCCTCCTCCTCGTGCTCCCCACAGAACACATTGCAGTATCGGCATTTCTCCAGGTAGTTCCAGTACTGTGTGTAGTGCAGTGACGGGCACGGCTGGCAGATCGTGGGGCTCCTGTGGCTGCAGTGATGCTCCACAAAGGTGCCAGGTGGGCACTGCTGACACAGCAGCCACTCCTGGGTCTCTGCATCTCGCCAAGAATAGGTGGGGAAGTTGCCTGCAGCCCCTCGTATCACAGCCAACAGCAGAAGGGTATTGACTGTCCTCTTTGGGGCAGAGAGACAAAGGGGTCCCGGTCAGAACCTGCCGTTCTCCCGTGCTTTTCTGGAGGCCCTTCTCAGGCTGGGCCAGGTCACCACAGAGAACTCCCCTACACTCCCACCATGCCCATTTAGTTGAAAGGAGAGCTCAGCGCTCCTCCAGACCTTACCAAAGACGACACAGCAGTGTTCTGGGGGGCTATGAAGTTCATAGCTCTTGGTTGGGATGGCTGATCAAACTCTGGAAGAAGAAAGGGCCCTTGAATCATCAGGGCATGGAAGGAGGATTCAAGACTTTCCTCTCTTGAACCAGGGCTCTGGACCCTCCTGTGACAAAAGATGGGAAAGGGCGGATGGGGAGCCAGTTACCAGGGCACGGGGAACAGGTGAGCTTCTCGTCTCATTCACCCATACCTCCAGGAAGAAGGGCACGGGGGCTGTACACTCCAGTGTGCTCGTCATATTTGGAATTACGGCTGGGTCCTAACAACGTTTTATAAGGAGGGAGACGGACACGGAGACGTCGCCCAGCCCGGCGGCCTCTCGCGTTGAAGCGAGTTGGACTGAGGACCACGGTGGCGGAGGATCGGGCCGGATCACAACCGCCACTCCGCCGGCTCTGCCCCGAGCAGCCCTGGAACGAATGGCAGGGAAGCCAGGGCTCCGACTTCGGTCTTTGGCGGGGTCCCAGCTCTCCTCTAGAGTGGCCCTGCTTCCCGCCCCTTCCCTCTTCCCCTAAGCCTGGCTGGGGGGAGCTCGGAGGTCCCGCCCTCCCTCCATCTAGGTCTCTGGGTCAGGAACCAGAAGGAAAGGGAGAGAGGGTGACGTGCATGCTACCGTAATTACCTATCCCTTGTCCCGGCGGCTCCTCAAGTTCTCTGGGCTGTCCTGGAGAAGCCGCCTCTTTAATAAACCAGGACGCGAGTGGGGGATGGGGCGGAGTGAAAAGCAGGGGCGGGACTTATGACCTATCCCCATCCCCTTAACTGCTTCTCCCCTCAGCACCTCCGGCCCTGGAAAAGCCCTCCTCCAGCCCGCTCCCCTAAGACTTCGGACCCGGGCTAACTTCTACTAAAGCTTTTCTGGGGAGGAAGGTATGTTTCCCTGCCCCAAATGGAAAGATCTTGAGTTTCAGCCACCATATAAAAAAACTTAGCGCCTCAAATTTAAAAAATAAAATGTTTTTTTGGAGCGTGGGTGGTGGGGAGCCAAAGAAGGGACAGCTCTAGGAGTGCTGGCTTAATGTCCACAAGGGCTTTTCATTCTATAGACGGATGAAGGTTTGGGGGCAAGATACTTGCCTTGAATGTTTTTGTTTTTTTTTTTAAGTCATAAATATCAAAAATAAAAAGAACATTTCTATACATAGTAGAGGGGGAAAAGATTTTCTAGGAAAGCGTGAATCTCCGTTTCCAACCGTTTGAAGAAAAAAAAAGGTAAATTCCAAAGGTTACTCTCAAAACTGCCCTGCTCATCTGCATGGCCTTTCCTCACTTGTGCATTTAAAAAAGTCAGCGATACTTTTCGCCCCATGATCGTTACCTCCGTCTATCTCTCTGTCCCCACCCATCAGCCCCCAACTCCCAGTTACAAACAAAAGGAGTCCACAGCGGCCATCTCCAACAACCGTCTTGGTACTTAGAGTCCATCACTCCTCTTGGAAATGGGGAGCAATCTTCATCAAAGGCCCTCTAGCTTGGTCATTTGCTGACAAAAGTTTTAAGTTCTGATATTCATTTCATCCTGCATCAGTTCATTATCCCCAGAATTCTGAGAAAACCTTTTTCGTCAATGATTACCACTCTAATCACATTCATATTCCAAGACTTGCTCAGCGATTTCCCAATTGTCCAGATCTAAGGCATCTTCCAGGATTCTTCTTTTCTTTTATTCCCTTTTAACTACCTACATCAAGATCAGGAAGTTTGTTTTACTTGTGGTTATTTCCTCTCTTGTGATTATCCTTCCTTCAAACTCCTGATCCTGTCCTTATCCCAGCTTTTTTCTCCTGTTAAGTTTGATAAAATCTTATTGACTCTTTTTTGTCCTTTTCAGTTATGAGCAAATTTCATAAGATGCCAACTCCTCCACTCCTTCCTGTTTGCACATTTTCCTCACAATTCCAAATAACCTTTTTCAAGTTGTATCCCTCCTTCCTTCTCTACATTTATGTATTTCACTTATCACTTTTTCTTCCCTTCTTCACACCTTCAGAAGAGATCCAGTGCGCCCCCAAGACCTCTATTTGTCCTCAATTTCCTCTGAAGGCCTTAAGGTTTTGAAAGGACACTTCTCCATTAGAATGTTAGCACTGCATGGCATAGTTCCTTACAAATTTACCTTACTAGATTTTCTATTGACTCCTGTTGTTATATCTCAAAATTTTTACTTGGCACTAGTCTTGTCATCAAAGATGTTTAAATATCTTCTATCCCATTAAAGATCCATTTTCCCTCTGTTAGATTATAACCACCTTTTTAGGTTAAGTTCATCTCTTTCTAGAATGTTGTATTCTAGGACCTGTGATAGAAGCTGCCTGTTTGATTGTGGTCCCTTGGTACTTAAAACTACTTTTTGTTGGTTGCTTCTATTTTTTAAGGTAAGAGCTCTGGATTTTGGTTGTAACATTCCTCAGACTTGCATTTCAAGAAATGATTGATAATCACTTTGCTCTGAGGTTTTCATTTATGATTTACTAAAATACAGCAAATAGGTTTTTATTTTTCCTTTTCCTTACTGTGTTTTTTAGGGAGTCTAATAATACTTATATTTTCTCTTCTCGATTTAAGTCAGTTGTTTGTGATATCAGATCTCACATGTTTTATTCTTTTTAAAACTTTTGATTTTGTTCTAATTTCTTGCCATCTTGTAGTCATTTATATTTGTTTCATCTATTCCAGTTTTCAAGGATTTAATTTCCTCAGTAGGTCAGAGCTATTTATTCTTCTTCCAATTCCTTATTATTATTATTATTTTTTAAACCCTTACCTTCTGTCTTAGAATCAATACTGAGTTTTGGTTCCACTGCAGAAGAGTGGTAAGGGCTAGTTAATGGGGGTTCAAGTGACTTGCCCAGGGTTACACACCTAGGAAATGTCTGAGTCCAGATGTGAACCTAGGACCTCCTGTCTCTGAGTCTGGCTCTCAATCCACTGAGCCACTTGGCTACCGAATTCTAATTCTTTAAGAGCTTTTATTTCACTTCTTAGCTCTTGCTTAATTTCTTCTAGGTATTCATGCAGACCTCATGGGAACTACTTTTCCCCTCCTCTGAATCTCTTCTTGATGATGTCATAATTATTACATGAAATGACCTTTTTAATTGCATTACTTAAAAAAAAAAAATAAAATCCTTACTGTGGATTGGTTCCAGAACAGAAGAGTAGTAAGGGTTAGGCAATAAGGGTTAAGTGACTTGCCCAGGTTCACACAGCTAGGCCACATATCTGAGGCCACATATGAACCCAGGATCTCCTATCTCTAGGCCTGGCTCTCAATTCACTGAGCTGCCCCTATTTGTAATACTTTTTGATACTGAAAGTGTTTTCTTTGTAAGACTTTTCCAGACTCTGCCCTCTATTGCATTTTTGTTTTGGAAGGATTCTGGGAAAGGTTCAGGATTTTGTTGCTACTAAGGTGTTGACTCTGCCCCCACTTTAGGGGGAGGCGATGGACCCTGTGTAGATCTTTAATTAGGTTTCCTGGGTTCTCACACTGACCTCCACTCTCTTGGGGTTTCTCTTTGAGTTTCTGAGATTCAGAGAGGCTGATTTCCAAAGCCCTCTCTAGGTTCTTGGGACAGGGTGCCTCTGGAACTAAGATCTATGAATTGTCCTACTGTTGGGTTATTGCTATTGCCCATCCTGGGGCTTTCCCCAAGGAGTCCTCCCTGCCTTACAACAGCCCCGCAAGCCATCCCTTTGCTTCTTCTTCCCTGGTTTGGCCACCTTTCCCATTGCTCTCAGGCTTCTGGCTGATCCTAGGTATGATAATTAGATTAAGTCTACACTGCCCATCTTTAGATTTAATCACCAAAGGTGAGAACACCTCTAATTCTGGGAGGTTTTGGGAGTGGGTGAGGAATCAGAATCAACTGACTGCCCCCTAGGCAGTACTATGAGAAGTGTCTATTGTGATTGGACATGCAAATTAGGAGGAAAGCACTGGAAGTGACACATAAATGACCCCTTTAAAAAGAGGGAGTTGAGTGAGTGAGAGGTCCTCAGTGGAAGAGGGTGTCTGGTGACGGACCTCTGGTTCGTGGAGGAGTTTTGGAATGCTGAGACCCTGGTGAGACTGCTTTAAATATCTTCTTTGAATTCCACATGGTGAGTTAAAGACTGAGTGCATCTTCCTGAACTTCTCTTAAGAAAATTCTTTTAGTAGACTCAGTGAATGAAGTTTTGTTCCATTCACCTCTGGGGCTCTGGCCCTCTAACTCTCAGCTGAGGATTAAGATCTACCTGGATTAGAGGATTGTAATAAATTACCTACTGGGTTAGATTCTTATTTCCTTATATCCTCTCTTTCTTCTTAATTGTAAATAAACTTCCATAAAAGTCAATTTTGAGATTATTCTTAATTGAGGATTGATAATAGTTCAGTCCTCTGGCAACAATCTTTTAATATATTGAACCCATAAAACCCCTTTCCCCCCCTTACATAGGGCAATTGGAGGATTGAAGAAATCACTGTAACGTCTCACTGGAATTTTAAAAAATCGTTCAGGCTGGTACAAACTTCAGAATATATATATGGGAGTGGGACAGGCTATCTCCATTTAGGCAGCCACTTTGAGTGCTTTTTCATCTGTAAATCGAAGAAAATGGAAAATATTCCTCTGAGATGATCTTTTTAAGGCTCCTTTCAGCCTTCCTGTCATTGTTAAACTGGAAAAATCTGTCTATACCCAATACCTCTATTTCACCATCCAGTATCTCCTCCCAGGAGGAATGACAATCCATTATCTTTTGGCTTTTCACTTCCCCTATTCTTTCAATTATTATCACCTACTCACTAAATTCAAAAGCCTTATTTTCTCCCCTACTCTCCTTGACTTCTCTGCCTTTGACTTCAATGACTACTCCCTCTTGCCAAACTATGACTTGCCCTAATTTCATTGGCTCTTTGTCTTACTCTTCTCAATCTGTACAGTGGGTGCTCCCTAGGGTGCTATTCTTGGCTTCTTCCTCTGAATTCCTTTTTTTTTTTTTAAACCCTTGTACTTCGGTGTATTGTCTCATAGGTGGAAGGGTGGTAAGGGTGGGCAATGGGGGTCAAGTGACTTGCCCAGGGTCACACAGCTGGGAAGTGGCTGAGGCCGGGTTTGAACCTAGGACCTCCTGTCTCTAGGCCTGACTCAATCCACTGAGCTACCCAGCTGCCCCCTGAATTCTTTCTCAACTATATCAATTCTCAATTATGCACATTGCATTTTTCTAACCACATCTCTGTCCCCTTCTTTTTTTTAAAGACAACAACCACCTTCCCTTTTGTCTTAGGATCAATACTGTGTATTGGTTCCCAGGCAGAAGAGCAGTAAGGACTAAGCAAAGGAGGTTAAGTGACTTGCCTGGGGTCACACTAGCTAGGAAATGTCTGAGGCCAGATTCGAGCCCAGGACCTCCCATCTCCAGGCCTGGTGCTCTATCCACTGAGCCACCCAGCTGCCTCTTGATCTTTCTCTTCTGAGAGCCAAGCCTACTTAACAGTTTCCTCTGCCTGTCCATTTGAATGTTCCACAACGAAACCAATTTGTCTTTCCCCAAAACCTGCTCCTTCATCCAGTTTCACTTTTTGTAGCAACACTATTAGCTCATTCTCCCGAACTTGAAATACAGCTATCTTTTTACTTTTCATCTTTTTACAAGCATTTTTCACTCTTCTGTCTTAGAACCAATATGCAGTACTGATTCTAAGATAAAAGGTAAGGGTTTTAAAAAATGGCATGGCACTCTCTCTATTCTGGTTGTTAGGAATAAAAAAGGATCTGGACAGTTTTAAGTGTTATTAAACTATATTAATATATATTAAAATATTCAAAAGCTTATATAAAATATATTACTATGAATACATATAAAAATATTAAAAAGTGCATATAAAAGCATCATTAAAATGAGAGTGAGAGATGAGAAAAAGAGCTTTAGCCATACTACTGGTTCCCAGGTTCAGCTCTCCATGGTTCCCTCCATGATGACTGCTGATCCTCCCACAGCAGCCCACGGAACCAGGCAGAAGTAAAGAAATTGAAATCTGCTTGGGCCTAGGTTTTTCTAACTTTTGCTCAGCCTACTCACTCTCACACTGACATCATACTGTCATGCTCATGGGCCACCTGTTGGCCATCCTCCTTTGATAGTGTCACCCAGGGGACATTCCCTCTGCCTCGTTGTCATCCACCTTAATGGCTGGCTTTCACGCTGACCCCAGAGGCACCAGAGTTTAGATGCTATCCTCATGATCAAGGACCCCTAATTTCCTTCACATACCATCCTTGAGCAATGTTAAGGACTGAATCCTAACCAAGGCTGGAATTAAGGGTGGAGAAGAGGTAGACAGGATGATATCTTTCCTGTTCTCAAATATCTACAAAGAAGCCAAATCCACTGTTTCCCTTCCTTATTTATTCTTGAATCTTGCTCCATAATGACAAGTTCTTCCCAATATCTCACCTACATGTCTAGTTTTCTCATTTTGATCTAATTCTTTCAGTTTACTCTTAGAAAAGGACACAAGAGGAAAGGCTGAGCTGGGAAAGGTGAGGGCACACAGAGAATATTGGTGTCTGATGAGGCAATGACCTCAGGGAAAGAACAATGAATTTGGAACCAGAGGATCTAGATTTGAATCTTTTGTCTGTTACATGTGTGGCATTAGGCAAATCATAACCCCTCTGGCTCTGTTTCCTCATTTGCGGTGGAGGCCTATGACTAATCTTTTCTTTGGCCCCTTAAAATAGCATTTGATTATGCCTTGGGAATAGCTCCGCTTTCCTGGAAGCATGTATCCTAGACAATTATCCATTTACTTCAGCATCTTCACTGACAGAAAACCAAATCAGATGCTTGCCACAGAATAACTGTGAAACTTCCTGAAAGAGGCATAGAAAAGCTTCATTTCAGAGCTGGCTGTGGGGAATTTACCTCTCGTGTGACTGCTTCTTATTCTGAAATTAATATGCCCCTGTGCTCAGTAGTCAACAAGTTTTATTTATTTAAGATTTGCTTTTTCACCTGATTTTTATATATCTTAATTTGTGCAAACACAGGCTACCAACTCAGAGTAGACGTAAGCAAGTTTTCTTCTCTTTTTTTCACTGATTATTATACAACATAGCACTGACAGAAGAGCTGGGAAATGAGACTTGGTTAGTGTGGAAAATTGATAGAGAATACATAATACATGTGACAAGCTGCCTGAGGATGAGCAAAAAAAGGTGTCCTCCATAACATTGTACAAAATGTTCCTTATTCAGACAAAATTATCTCTATTTGCAGACAGTATGGTTTTCTTAGAAAATCCAAGAGAATCCTCAGGGAAGCTGAGACAATATAGCTTCCGTCAGTTAGTGGGATACAAAATAAATCCACTGAAATAATCATAGGTACTATGCAATAATTAATAAATCCCAGAGGAAATAATAGAAAAGGAAATTATATTCAAAATAATTACAAAATGGACAAAACACTTGGGAATTAATCAACCAAGGCACACTCAAGACATGTAAAACAATTAATAAATAAAATAACCAAAAAACAAACAAAAAAACCCTCATAAAAACAAATGTTTCTCAACCATTCCTTAGATCCCTTCTCTTCCCCCATACTCTCCACTGGAAACTGGGATGTAAAGGAACTCAGGATAAACCACAATGCTGTTATAGTGCCAAAAGGCCCCATCTTACAAGGCTGGAAAGAGTAGGGCAGTATGCGGCTCTCACATAAGAGATGGGATCCTGAGAAGATTTGGCTGGGAACTGATTCCCACCACTGGCCAGAGACTGGAAACTCTACTTTTTGATGAGTACATTATTTACTCTAGATCCACACAGAAGGGTATTAAGGAAATATGAGAAGGAAGGTGGATAGGATCATTAGTAGAACCTGGGAACCAAAAAGAAGGCAGCTCAAATGTACAATCAGGGGCAGCAGTGGATTATTGTGGCTGAGATGCTAAGACGCTATCTTGGCATTTCTCAGTGATGAGTGCCTAAAAATCTATTATCTGTGTGCTAGGATGCACATTAGATACCACAAGATGACAGAATAGTCTGGCCATGTTCCTAAAACTTGTCAAAACAGGAAAATGAGCCAACTCCTGCCTCTGGGGACCTTGTCAGGATTATGGGGCTAAACAGGTCAAAACTCCTTTTCTTGGTGGTAGGATCTGCGAGAAGGAAACTTTATCAAGAAAAGCTTAAATTAACCCTGTGCATGAAGCTCCACCATGGCAACAGAGGATGCAAATCTGTGTTCTATTCATCACTAAGTTTTCTTCCAGAAGAAGACTTGCGTGAGGTATCTCTTCTTGGCAATGGCTCCACACTCTGGACATTTCTTAGTGGTCTGGAGAGGCAACAGAAAAAATAAGGGAGTTTAAGAGGAAGCCATTGTAGCCCATCTGCCAGGAGGGAGGACTGGACAAACAGCTGGGTTAAGAAACGATCAAATGTTGATTCTACCTATGTCCCCTAGAACCTCCCTTTAAGATCCCAGAGACTCCTTCCTTATCTTTTGTTCCATCTGTATCTTTTTTCTTAGCTGTTGAACATCCCTGGCTCATGGTGGTCTTAGATATGCAATGGTTCTCTGGTGTATGATTCTAAGATTCCCGTTTCTAAGAGCCATCTGGCTAGAAGATGGAAAAGGCATATTCTGCAAAATGGGCAATGCTGGAAAGGGTCAGAGCATAGGATTCAACTTAAAAAATGAGTGAGGAGCTGGGAGAAGGGAAAGAGAACTTCTGCCTCTCCTGTACTGGGGGCTATAGCTAGTGATCCAGCTGTTTGGTGGAAACCTCCCCTGATAGGCGAGTCTGTTAGTGCTAAAGACCACAGGAATTAATTCTTTAAAATACACGTGGACTGGTGAAGGCCTACAGGCCTACATCTGGGGGAGAAATATGTGATAATGGTTCCCCCAGGGGGACTAAGGGACCCGGGGTGACTGCCATAATGACAGGAGGGGACAGGTACTACGTCCCCCGTACAATAATTTGTAGCCATGGGAATAGGAGGAACAAAGACAAGAAGTCAAGCCAACCTTGAAATGCCATTCCCAGCATGTCTTGCAGGAATGGAAGTCACAAGCATGGCACTGAAAGGGCACCACATCCTCAGCACTGCAACCAGGACAATGGAAACCTTCTGAAAGAGGGAGTGGGGTGGAGAGGAGAGACAGGGACAAAGATTTGTGTCTGACATGCAGAGCGGGGTCCGTCTGGGGGGAGGGGGAACTTGGGAGAGTCAGAATTCCTACGGTGAGCACCATGATGCCACACAGGGCTTCCTGCAGTTCTAATCACCACCACAGTGCCATTCACTTCCAAGTGCCCCATCCTACTCGTGGTTTCTACTGGAGAAGAAAAAAGAAAATGGCCCTGGCCTCTCAAGCCTACCGACAAAACGATGAGAGTCAGAAGCAGGAGGCAATTAGAAACAACATAAAACAGCTTATTGAATAAAATATAAACTCTTTTGTTTTGTATTCAGGGCTTCCTACAAAACAGTTCTGACCTACCTGTCTTCTTTTCTGCACTCAAAAGATAGACTTTGGAGACAGCTAGTTGGCTCAGTGGATTGAGAGCCAGGCCTAGAGACAGGAGATCCTGGCTTCAAATGTGGCCGCAGACACTCCTAGTTTGCCTAGTACTTACTGCTCTTCTGTCTTGGAACTAATACACAGTATTGATTATAAGATGGAAAGTAAAGGTTTAAAAAAAAGGTAGATTATATTTTATTTTCAGTTATTATCAAATGGTATATGGATCCATGTTGTCATACCTGATCCTTTTTTTTGGAAACAGAAAAAAAATAAGCTATAATTTGAATAGCTGCCAATTGGTTCAGACTGTTCATAGAATCTATAATTAATTTAACTGATTAGTAATTGATCTGAACTTCGTTTTTAGTTCCAAAAAATAACCCATTCATTATCCACTTTTATAGGACTGAAATGTTCACAGGCCTTTCTGCCTTACCTGTGAAGTAACATGCTGCTAATCATCTACATCCACTCCTATGAATACCTTTATCAGGGGCCTTTCCACAAAATGAAAGAAAGCTAGGTCCATCCCATGAAGTCAACGACTATTAACTTTTCCCCA
Source organism: Gracilinanus agilis (assembly GCF_016433145.1). Classification (NCBI taxonomy): domain Eukaryota; kingdom Metazoa; phylum Chordata; class Mammalia; order Didelphimorphia; family Didelphidae; genus Gracilinanus; species Gracilinanus agilis. The sequence continues at coordinate 266,179,346 of NC_058131.1, read as the reverse complement.
GTACCTTCCAGCTCGAACAGTTTTACTTGCCCTTAATGTGATTCCTTATGTTTGCAGCTTGTGGAGCAGAGTGTGTCTGAGAAATCTGGTGGGGAGCAGACCACCCCAGCACTTGTTTTTCTTAAGAGCTTTTAAGTCAAGGAAATCAGGTGGCTTTCTGCCTGCAGGGATGCAAAGACTTGGGGCTTAGCTTAGCTTCCTGGGCTTATCACACAGTATTCTCCATCTTATGCACTCTAGGCAAATAAGGCTCCTGATTGCCTTCTGTTCAAATGGACCTCTCTCCTATGTCATCGGGAGCTTGTGGGCTCCTTCCAAACCAGGAATGGCCTTTCCTCATCTTCTACTTCTCCCCCTGTTGGAATCCTTCAGCCACTTCCTCTCTGAACTTCTCAGTTGCTTCCTCCCTCAAGGAGCATCCCTAATGCTCCCAGCCAACTGCTCTCTCTCCCTTCTCATATTTCCCATATGGGGCCCCTGGACCTCTTGTTTGCATTATCCCCTTCTGCCATATGTCACACTCATCAGGGCACACATTCACATTAGCATGTAAGCTCCTTGGGGGAAAAAATGCTGCATTTTAGTATGAAATAAGCCCAAAGCTTTGTACAAAGTAATTGTTTAATATGAGCCAAATTAAATATAAGGAAGTGACAAAGTATTTGGTACAGGTAGAAAGTGTTACAAATGGTCGGGAAGCAGGAAATCCTGTCAGCTGTAGTGGCAAGGTTTTGTGAAGAAGGTGGAATTTGAAGGATGGAGATGATTTGGAATGGGACAAGGCATTAGAACCTGCATCCTCTTCTGAAAACCATAACTTATTTTGATTTCCTTTTTCCTGCTTCTCTCACATGATTCCAAGCTTCAAGTTTTTGTTCAGCTTAGAGATGCCTCTAAATGCCTGAAACACATTTTTTAAAAACTGCTACTAAATCAAGACAAATACATCTGTCCTTTTGCAACACAAATGTTCTCATGGTGGCTGTAATGGAAAGAGGTTGGGGAAAGAGTCAGGAGACCTAGATTCTAATCCTGGCTCTGTCATTAAAGACTGAATGACCTTAAATAAATCACTTTCCACACTGGTAGCATGAGAGAATTGGAGCTGATAATTTCTAAAGTCCCTTTCCAGGTTGATAAAAGCTTTTCCACCCAGGGAAGACAGCGCCAATGTCTCCATCATGCCACCTTCTATATCTAGGACCAAAGATCTAGAGCTGGAAGGAACCACAGAGATCATCTAATCCAATGTCTTCAATGTACAGATTAGGAAACTAAGGAGGTTAAATAACTGGCCCGAGGTCACACAAGTGGTAAAAGCTAGAGGTTGAACTTGAATTCAGGCCTCTTTCTTCTATCCCTGACTGCCAGATGGTGAGGGCAAGATCTTTTTTCAGTCTTTGTGTACACAGGCCATACATAGAACAGGGAATAAGAGAGGTACTTTTCAGCCCGATCAGCCTCAAATTGGTAGCTTCATTTGGCTTGGTGGGAGCCAGAGGAAAAAAAAATTCTGACTTTTTCTTTGGATATCTTTTAGGAAACATCTTTTAGGTATTTCTGCAATTTCTGGCAGTTGTCCTCTTCTGGGTTCCAGGATTATTCTCTTCACCCCTACCCTTTCTTGTAGACTTCACTATCATGAACCTAAGTGGAGGTCAGGGCCCTCTCGAGGCAGGACAGACCCATGTGGGCTTAGAGATAAGGTCCCAGTTCATTCCAGGCCAGTCTACCAATGTTTTGGGATGTAAATTTCTTCACTTTTAGTCAATGCAATGCAGACAGATCATACATCTCAAAGTCATTAAAATTCAGCTAGAAGGGACCTAGGAGATAATGTCACAGACACAGGGCTGGCTTAAGAGTCAGAAAGACCTGAGTTCAAGTGTAGCCTCTAATACATACTGGGTGTGTGATCCTGGGGAAATCACTTTCTTGGTGCTCAAGACAAGCCTGTCTAAAAATAGTAAATTGACATCCAGTAAGGTACTGCTCCCCACTGGCAGAGGGAATTTCCTTCTCTAGAAAAGTCCTGATAGCAATGAAATTATAGGTCAAGTTCCTATTGCTAAAGGCCATAAAAAATTCAAGATTGTCACTCACCCCATTCCAGCTCAACATTAGAAGGAAGAGCAGGGATTGGGTCAGGCTCCAAGCTCATTGGCAGGTGGCTGGAACCTTCGGGAGATTTCATTTCTGGTGATTTTCTCAGTTTGCAGCAAAAGGAAGAGATTTTGCTTTGAATTTTCCTGGATTTCTCAGGCTCTGAGAGGTCTGTGGGACAGAGATCCCTAGTTACAGCTTGAAGGCCACAGCCCACCCTATTGTATTTTCAGGCACTTGAGTCATAGCATCACCATCCACATCCTAAGTTTTTACATTTGTTTCCAGAACATTTCCACCTTGATCTCACTATCCAGATTCCTCCCTCCCTTTCTTCTCCCACACCTCTCACTCCCATAACATACATCATTTGAGTCTGGAACACCTAGGTGTAGTTATCAGAAAGAAACTAGAGCAAACATTATCTGGGAAATAATCAAGAGATCCCAAAATGACTCAGATTTTGAGATTTAAGTGTTGTCACACAGGAAGGAAGGAGGCAGAGTCCCTGACTGAATCACCCATCTTTCTACAGAGAAAGCAAAGTATCTTCTTCATCTCACAGAAACCAAGAACATTCACACTAAAACGCAATCTGTAGTTGGATGTCCTAGGCTCAAGGTGACTAGAGAAGATAAGAGAGCCCAGCCTCACATGGTGTATAAAAATGGAAATCAGCAAGAAGTCCATTTCCTACCTGGTTTGGATTTTGCCATGAGCTCTTGCACTTTAGTTTCTTCCTCGTTTTGGGGGCCAAGGCTGGAGGGTTCTGGGTGGTTCTTCTGGAGAGATTCCCCATGTTTCTCTCTAGGGCAGGATCCTGTCAAGTCCTTACACATCTGGAGAAATTGCTTTTTATGATGAGGACGAATAAACATGGAGAACCCTGATAAACAGAAGGAAAACTATCAAGAATGAAAAGAGGAACTAGTCCCTGTCCCCTGCCACTCCTTACTCCATCCTAGGGTTTATCCTATCACCCGGTGCTCCAAGGGCTAGAATTAGAGTTTGCAGCTTGGCCCCTGAAAACAAAGAACTTCTCATCTCTGTCTCACTTAAGAGAGGCAAAGAAAGAACTTTGTGAATGTCATAAGAACAGGCTTTGTTGCTAAGTGTGGCACTAGGAGAGAGTCAGAGCCTATAAACTGCCAGGGAAAAGGCTGAGGACTCAGGTTCTCCGGAGTTGGAATCTCTCCATAGTTTGACTTTAAGACTTTTTGACTTTAAGATTTTCAACTTTATTTCTGGGAGCTCCTGAAAACTATCCTATAGTTTCAGGAGACCAGCCACAGGGACCAGCAAAGAATTTTCTTTACTAGACCTCATGCCTCCTTGGCAGCTATACAGTTGGGTATAGTTGGCCAAGATCAAGAAGCATATCATAGAAACAGATTATTGTGCCTATCCAGAGCCAACTGTCTGGGCCTTCAAGGTTGTTCCCAAGTGGAACACAGTGGAAGACAACACTTGCTTTGGAGAAGATGCAAGTCCTCGGGTTTCTCAGTGGTGAGGGCGGCAATCACAGACACCATCGCTTCATAATTGTCATTTTTCTTATAAGCAGACAGGGCTGTGGAGAACTGGCTATAACAGCTTGGACCAAGAGATTTCTTGACATCTGCAAGATAGGCTGTGATAGCAGCATGTTCCTTCTTCTCCCCGGGGGCTTCTGGCTCCTCTTTGCTTGTGCTGCTCGAGACACTTGGGTGGCTTTCACCTAATGGAGAAGGAAGTACTGTTAAGAGTAAGAATTAAGAATACTATTTTTCTAAATAGAGAACTTCTGTGCTACAACCTGTAGAGTGGGCTGGGGAATCTGACTGGAGGATTGATTAAGTATTGCTCTGATCTACAAGCAATGTTTGAACTAAGGAACTGGCTCAAAAATCTCAGTCCAATTTAAATAGACCCAGAAGCAATCAACTATAGTAGTAGAGTATTTGTTTTGTTTAACCCTTTCATTCTATCCACTAAGACAGAAAGGCAACTCTAAGAGAGATGGGCTAGGCAAATAGGGTTAAGTGACTTGCCCAGAGACACACAGTTAGAAAGAATCTGAAGCCAGATTTGAATCCAGGTCCTCCCAGCTCTAGGACTAGCACTCTATCCACTATGCCATCTAGCTCCTCCACATAATATTTTATATACCTAAGGATTCTGACTACTACTGAGATAAGGACTTACTTACTATTTGAAAAAAACTACGACAGTTTAACAGAAATTATGTTTAGACTAACATGCCATGCCTTATGCCACAATAAACTCCAAAATGGATCCATGACCTAAATATAAAAAGTCACATCACAAGCAGAGTTCTGGATCAAAAAGGGAATAGAGAAAATCAGAGGTGATAAGAAAATTTTACTTAGTAAACTGAAAAGTTTGGGGGGAAATCCCTACAGTAAGAATTAGAAAGAAAACAATTGGGCAAAAAAATCTTCTAACATCCAAGATACATTTGCATATATATGTGTGTGTATATGTATCAAAAGATAAAGGGTCAAAGGATATAAACAGGCAGTTCTCAAAAGAAGAGATGCAAACTTTTAACAACCATATGAAAAAATGCTCCAAGTCACTAAGATTAAAATGACTCTTAGGTTCCACCTTACACCCATTATAATGGCAAAGATAATAAAAAAGAAAAATGACAACTGTTGGAGGGGCTATAGAAAGATGGGAACACTATACATTGTTGGTGGAGCTGTGAAGTGATTCAACCATTCCAGAAACCATTCAACCAATTTGGAACTAGGCCCAAAAAGTCATTCAAATGTTTATACCTTGACTTAGTGGTAATAGTCTTAGACTAATAATCCAAAGAAATTTTAAAAAGAGGGTAAATATCCATACAAAGATTTTATAGCTTCTTCTTTTGGCAAAGAACTGAATGTAAAGTGGATACCCATCAAATGGTGAATGGATGAACAAATTATGGCATTTGAAGGTAATGGAATATTCTTGTACCACCGGAGAGGTCAAAAGGAACAGATTCAGAGAAACCTGAGTGGGCTTATATGAACTAAAGCAAAGTAAAAGGAGCAGAAGAGAATAATTTACAATTTATAGCATTGTCAAGGAAAACAATTGTGAAAGATTTCAGAATTCTAATAAGTAAAAAAGAAAAACAAATTAAAACAACTCAGATATCACTTCACATCTATCAGATCTGTTAACATGACAGAACAGGGAAATGAATAATACTGGAGGAGATGTGGAAAAACAGAGACACTGATGCACTGTTGGCAGAGTTGTGAACTGGTCATTCTGGAGAATAATTTGGAACTATGCCCAAAGAGCTAAAAAACTGTGCATACCCTTTGATTCAGCAATACTACTGGGAGAGAAGAGGCATTAGACTATCTACCAAACTGAAGGTCTACAAAGCTGTTGTGCTCAATTTTTTTGTTGTAAACATGTGAAACATGGACAATCTACTAGTGCCATGCCAGAAAATTGAACCGATTCTATTGGAATTCTCTTGGGAATATTCTGAAGAAAACCTGGCAAGATGAGGTACTGGTGAGAGGAGGGAAAGAAAATGAATCATGTAAACATGAAAAAACATTTAATTTAAACAAACAAACAAATACATAAATAAATGAAAGATAACGTGCTGGACACTGAGGTCCTATCTTGAGCTGAACATACAGTATTGAATTCTATTGCAGAATGCCAAATGTGCATTTACCTAAAAGACTATTTTACAGAGAACTCACACAGGGAAAGTGCTCTCATGGAGGCCAGAAGCCATACAGGGACGCTCTCTGATAAACTTTAGTACTGTGACTCATGGGAGACACTGGCATAGGACCATCCAGCAGACATGCCCACATCAAAGAAGGAACTGTGCTCCATGAGCAAAGCAGAATTTCAGTAGCATGAAGGAAGTATGCAATGAACAAATCTAGAGACAGCTCCATCCCAAATGTTCTAACAGAATATTTGTGTCCAATTCGTGGTAGAACCTTTCAAGTTTGCACTGGACCAATCCACCACAGTCTAACACACTGGACCCTGACCCAGCATCATGATGTCTTTTTTGGGTATGAAGCCAAATAGCAACACTTACTAGGTCTGCATTCCAAAGACATCAAAGAAAAAGGAAAAGGACTCATATGTACCAAAATATTTATAGAAGCTCTTTTTATGGTGGCAAAGAATTGGAAATTGAGGATATCATTGTGCTGGAATACTACTGTACCATAAGAAATGATAAGCAGAATGGTTTCAGACACAGAATAAAGTGAGTAGAACCAAGAAATCATTATATATAGTAATAGCACTATTGTAACAATGATCAACTATAAAATTTAGATGCTCTGATTAATACAATGATCCAAGAAAATTCCAAAGACCTCATGAAGAAAATGTTATCTACCTCCAGAGAGAGAAGTGATGAACGTTGAGTTCAGATTGAACATGCTTTTTTCACTTTTTTTTTGGAAACATGTTTCATAAGGCAATGTATTTTATATGATTTCACAAGTATAATTTATGATATATTGCTTAGCTTCCCAATTAGGAAAAGAGGTGAAGGAATCAAAATAAAAAAAAAGAATATTAATTAATTAATTAAAATAAGTAAAGTTTAATTACATTAAAAAAAAGAGCTCTAATCAATATAATGACCAATTATGACTGGATGACTGAGAATGAATAACACTTCCCACCTCTTCTTGGCAAAGGTGATGGCCTAGAAGTGTTGAATGAGATACATTTTAAGACATGTGTAGACTTGTTTTGTTCAACTTCCTATAAGGGAAACTTTAATTTGGGGGAGTTGAGTGGAGAGAGGTACAAGGGGAAATAGGTGAGACTAGTGCTCCCCAAAAGGTCCTACCTTTTTTAGTGGTACTAAAAAAAGAAGAAAAGAACATCAATGAAATATTTTAAAAACATACAGAAGCAAGTTCGAAAGGGAACTCAGAGAAGAAAAGGAATGAAAGGACCACTATGTTAAATTCAATATATACATTTAAACAAACTGTACATGTACACTTGTTTCTATTCTTTATATAAAGAAATATTCATATTTGTCAAGTTTATAATAATAATGATGACAAAATTAAAACAAACCTAACCTATGAAAAGTTTTTAAGGCCTAAAGTAGCATAAAAAAAATATATTTTTTTTTCCTAAAGAGATATAGCATACATTCTTTCCAAATATCCATTACTGGTACCAGCCTCATTCCTATTAAGACTTTAAAAGGTAAAACAGTGAAAGATTAAGCATCTGAAGAATCTGGTCACTAACATGTTTATTTCCCCATTTCTCTGTTGAACTAAAGATGGAGCTCATAAGGGAGATGCTTAAGATAAAATTGAGGGTACCTTGGATGGTCATCTCAGATACCAGGTGGGTTCTGCCCTGGTTCAGGTGAATGTCTGAGTTCAGTTGTTGGGCCGCATCCTCTGAACAGGTCATTTTTGTATTATTCTGTTTTTTCCCTGTAAAGAAAACCAAATCTGAAAATATGTGTAGGGTTCTTACTTATGGAACATTGGGAAAGACATAATTGATCATTTAAGAAGATATTATCCACGGCAGTAGGATGACTCAATGAATGGAGAATCAGACCTGAAGACGGGAAATCCTGAGTTCAAATTTGATCTTGGACACACTTCCTAGCTGTGTGAACCTGGGCAAGTCATGTAATCCCAATTATGAATCCCTTATTGCTTTTCTGCCTTGGAACTAATACTCAGTATCAATTCTAAGACAGAAAGTAAAGGGGAAAAAAAAGCTTTTAAGACCACCTGGTAAAGTACTATGAAACCAATAAAGAGGGTCTTAAAAATAGAACATTTTTTTATTGGAAACGAATGTACAGTTGGTGGAGCTGGGAACTGATCCAACCATTTTGGGCAATTTGGAGCTATATCCAAAGGGCTACAAAACTGTACCGATCCCTGAACTGAGAAATTCCACTACTAGGTCTATATCTCAAAGAGATTAAAAAATAAAAACAAAATGACCTATATATAGCAGCCCTTTTTGTGGTAGCAAAGAACTGGAAATCGAGGGGATGCCCATCAATTGGAAAATGGCTGAACAAGTTGTATATTGTAATGGAACTGTAACAGAATACTACTGTCCTGTAAGAAATGAGGAGTAGGATGATTTCAGAAAAACTTGGGAAGACTTATATAAACTGATACAAAGTGAAGTGAGCAGAACCAGGGGAACATTATCCGTGAGTAATAACAATATTGTAAAACTGATCAACTGTGTCTGACTGGTGTTTTGAGCAATACGATAATCCAAGACAATGCCAGAGGAATTGTGAGGAAAAATGTGAAGTGAAAAGAGAAAAATTAGAGCACTGTACATAGCAATAGCAATTGTGTACAATAACCAACTGAGAATGATTCAGCAATATAATGATTCCAGATAACCAAGATAATTCTGAAAGTCTTGTGATGAAAAATGCTATCCACCCCCAGAGAAAGAACTGAAGGAGTCTGAATGCAAATTGAAGCATACTATTTTGTACTTTATTCTTGTCATGGGACTTTTTGTCTATTTTTTCTTTTACGACATGACTAATATGGAAATAAGTTTTGCATGAAGGCACATGTTTAACCTATATCAAATTGCTTGCTATCTCAGGGAGGTAGATGGGAGGGAGAGAATTTGGAAGTCAAAATTCAGAAAAACAAATAAATGAAATTTGCCAAATAAGCTTAACTAAATTAAGTCAAAACAACTTAATTTAAATTTATTAAATCAATATGTATAGCCTAGTGGAATTACTTGTCAAGTTCCAGGATGGGGGAGGGAAGAAGGTAGGGAGATAAAAGAATCATTGTAACCATGGAAAAAAATAAAATGTATAAAAAAAATCAATTTGTTAAATAAAATCAATTTAATTTAAATTTACTAAATTAATGTGTTATTTATTAAATTTTTAACATTTAAAATTTTTTTATGTAATTAGAAAAAAATATAGGATTTTTTAATGATAAAGGTGCTTGAGAAAGAAGAGGAGGAAGAGGTGGTTGACAAACTGAAAGAAGTTCTTTTGAATCCTGACTTTTTAAAATGAACTAGTTATAAAGCTTTTGTACAAACAAAAACAATGCAACCAAAATCAGAAGGGAAACAACAAATTGGGAAAAAATCTTTATAACAAAAAACTCTGACGGGGTCTAATTACTCAAATATACAAAGAGTTAAATCAATTGTATAAAAAAATCAAGCCATTCCCCAATTGATAAATGGGTAAGGGACATGAATAGGCAATTTTCAGATAAAGAAATCAAAACTATCAATAAGCACATGAGAAAGTGCTCTAAATCTCTAATAATTAGAGAAATGCAAATCAAAACAACGCTGAGGTATCACCTCACACCTAGCAGATTGGCTAAAATGAAAGAAGGGGAGAGTAACGAATGTTGGAGGGGATGTGACCAAATTGGGACATTAATGCATTGCTGGTGGAATTGTGAACTGACCCAACCATTCTGGATGGCAATTTGGAACTTCGCTCAAAGGGCTATAAAAGACGGCCTGCCTTTTGATCCAGCCATACCATTGTTGGGGTTGTACCCCAGAGATCATAGATAAACAGACTTGCACGAAAATATTTATAGCCACGCTCTTTGTGGTAGCAAAAAACTGGAAAGCGAGGGTATGTCCTTCAATTGGGGAATGGCTGAACAAAATGTGGTATATGCTGGTGATGGAATATTATTGCACTAAAAGGAATAATAAACTGGAGGAATCCATGTGAACTGGAAAGACCTCCAGGAACTGATGCAGAGTGAGAGGAGCAGAGCCAGAAGAACACTATACACAGAGACTGATACACTGTGGTAAAATAGAATGTAATGGACTTCTGTACTAGCAGCAATGCAATGACACAAGACAGCTCTGAGGGACTTATGGAAAAGAACGCTACCCACATTCAGAGGAAGGACTACAAGAGTGGAAACACAGAAGGAAAACAACTGCTTGAACACATGGGTTGAGGTGGACATGATTAGGGATGTAGACTCGAAACTATCACACCAATGTACTATCAACAATTTGGAAATAGGTCTTGATCAATGACACATGTTAAAACCAGTGGAAATGCGCATCGGCTATGGGGGGTGGGGAGGAGCTCAGGGGTTGAAGGGGAAAGAAAGAACATGAATCATGTAACCATGATAACTTTTCTAAAAAATAAAAACTATTAAAAAAAAATAAAGATAGTCAGCTGTCAGGTCACCAGTAAATTAGTTTTTGTTTTATTTTATTTTATTTTTTTAAACCCTTACCTTCCGTCTTGGAGTCATTACTGTGTATTGGCTCCAAGGCAGAAGAGTGGTAAGGGTAGGCAATGGGGGTCAAGTGACTTGCCCAGGGTCACACAGCTGGGAAGTGTCTGAGGCTAGATTTGAACCTAGGACCTCCTGTCTCTAGGCCTGGCTCTCAATCTACTGAGCTACCCAGCTGCCCCCACCAGTAAATTAGTTTAATCAGCCCTAAAATTAAAAAAAAAAAAAAGAACTAGTTGATGGTACGGACTATCAATTTAACAAGTCTAAATTGAGGTTAAAACTGAAGATTTCCTGATCATATGGGTGGTCTATTCTTTCAAAAGATCTGGATAGCGGGAGGTTACTGCTATGACTCCATTAAAGAAAGGCTATAGAGGAAGATGACCGGGAGTCAGAGGGGAAAGGACTCTGAAGGGCTGGAGGACACAGCATTATGGATTAGTAAGCCTCTTCATCATCTTGTACAAGGTGGAAAAAAGTATGAAAATGCTGCACCTACACTAAAACGTTCACAGCAACCCTTTTCGTAGTAGTATTGGAAATAAAGACCCCCAGATTGGGGAATAACTCATGAAGCTGTGGCTTGTGAATGCAAAAGTCATGGAATATTATTGTGCCATAAGAAATGATGAAATAGGAAGAATCCAAAAAATTTGAGACTTATATGAATTTATACAGTGAGGCAGAACCAGGAAAACAATACAGATAATGACTGCAAGAATGGAAATGAAATGGACAAAAACAGAAACACTGCATCAGCTGTGATGACCAAGTTTGAACCTGAATAAGAGAAAAGAACATACACGCTTCTCTTAGCAGTGAGGGACCGTGGGTGTGGAATACTGCATATCCTAGCAGAGTCAAAGGATGCTGTAGTTCATTTTGCAGAACTGCCTTTTCTTCTTATTTAGGCTTTGTTAGATGTTATATGGAGGGATTCTCTGGGTAGGGCAAAGGGGAAGCGTATTAGTTGGAAACGAACAACATTTATTAAGTATTAAGCATAACGATGTGTCAAACACTCCTAAGCCCTGGAGATACAAACAGAAAAGCACTCAAGGAGTCTAGGGGGAAACAACATGCAAAGCAAGTTCGGCAGAAGGAAAGGCCTAGTGGGACGTCACTGCTCAGGGCTCTTCCCTCTCCGAGCAGGAGCTTCTCATCACCCCTGAAACACGTAAGGGGGGAAGGAGCTCTCAATGGGCTCTGGAGCAGCCACACTGGGAGAAGGGATGAAGAAGGAAGGTGGAGAGAGAGAGAGAGAGAGAGACAGAGACAGAGACAGTGACAGTGACAGTGACCGCGAGTGGTGCCCAGTCTTACAAAGTCAGGATTCAAAAGAACTTCTTTCAGTTTGTCAACCATCTCCTCCTTCTCTTCTTTCTGAAGCACCTATCAATGGAATGAGTGGTGATGCAAAAACAAAAAAAGGGATCAATTACGAATTTTAAATCAAATAAAAAGGCAATTAATAAGCACTATTAAGTGCTTTTTCTGTGCTAGGCTCTAGGGAAAGGCACCATGATTTCTGCTTGGGCACATTGTGTCTGACATTTACTGGAGATCTTCAGAGGAAAGTCAACAGTCACTTGGTAAAGTAGAATTAGTGAATGTTGGTCTATTTAGGCTTTCAAAAAAGCCTCTGATGAGGATCTGTGCCAAAGGCTGCTAAAGAAATAGTTTCTGGAACTGTGGTAGAGGAGAAGATAGCACTAAACTCTTTTAGGTAGTAAAAGGTCAACTTAGAAGTAGGTTGCAATTAGAGCAAATAATGACTCTCCAGAAGTGAGTGGTTGCATGTATTTGGATTTTAACTATTTAAAATAATAATTATGAAAAATATGGTCACTGGTTCCAGCCTGATGGAAATATGTAATACAAATTTGAATAATAAAATTATTTCAAGGGATTCACTGTTACTGTTACTGCTGAGAAGGGAATACTGTATGTACGTACAGGTCTGTAAGGATGCTTCCCTGGCACAGAGCCTGGCAGCTTAAAAGAAGGAGAATTAAGGGGGGAGTCATAGGACATTGAGGCTTCTTACTGTGCTGCCACCAGGGGCCTGGAGACACCCACAGGCGGTCATGGAACATTCTTGCTGGCAGGGGGCCTTAAGGAATTCTCAAATCCAGCCCCCTGACTTTATAGATGAGAAAACAGACAGTCATGAGGGAAATAGTCAGCACTGGGGCCAGAGGTGAGTCAAGGAGCCATCAGCCAGGAAATTACCAGTCTTACTAGATCTTGGGCAAGGCACGTAAACTGTCAAACTCATTTTCCTCATCTATAAAGGAGGTAAAGTACAAGCTGTGTGATCCTGGGTAAGGCACTTCACCTGTTTGCCATCATTTCCTCCACTATAAGATGAGCTGTAGAAGGAAATGGCAAACTACTCCAACCTGTTTGCCAAGAAAACCCCAAAAGGGGTCATGAAGAGTCTGACACAACTGAAAATGACTAAAGAGCAACAGCAACCAAAGTAGGGATAGCATCTCCTCACAGGGTGAGCAAGGACCAAATGAAAATGTATGTAAAGGACACTTTAAAGTGCTACAGAGGAAAAACAGAAGAAAAACAACTGTTTGATCACATGGATTGATGGGGATATGAATGGAGACATAGACTAAACAATCACACTAATGCAAATATTAATAATATGGAAATAGGTCTTGATCAATGACACATGTAAAACCCAGTGGAATTGTTCATTGACTACAGGAGGAGGGGTGGGAGGAGGGGAGAGAAAGAATATGAATCATGTAACCATGTAAAAATATTCTAAATTAAATATTTTTTTAAAAAAAAGATGACATTAACATTTATTTTTCCTTCCATAAATAAAATAATTATTGAAGCTATGAAACTTAATATTAATTGGGTTGTCAGATTTACAAAATATTGTCAGAGTGGTAGTATACAAGAAACATGAAATAAAAACCACTCATAACAAAAAAATAAAAATTAAAGTGCTACAGAGAATCAGCTTTAGGTCATTTAGTCCAATGGACTTTAGTTTTGGATGAACAAAACTAAGACCCAGACAGATGAAGTGAATTGTCCAAAACCATAGAAGCAGCAAGCGATGGGGCCAGCCCCTGAACCTGGAATGTGCGGCTCTGAAGGCCGGCTTTTATTCCATGGCAGAGCTGTCACCACCATCCTCAGCATCAGGATCATCACATCGAGATTCTCTCAACTGTCTAGATCAGTGATGGGCAAACTACAGCCCTCGGGCCAGATGCGGTGCCCTGAAATGTTCTATCCGGTCCTGTGACATTATTCCTAATCTGACAAATACAATAAGTAGGATACAATACAACGAAACTTCAAAAGGGTTGCCTTAGAAACAGACTGACAATGAGCATTTCCTTTCCTTTGGCCCCCTCTTTACAAAGTTTGCCTATCACTGGTCTAGAGACAAAAAGAGTCCCAATTGCCTTGAACCAGGCCAGTATGAGCTGGATGTCAGTAAGTGGCTCTACCCCAACTCAGTGTCTGCCTCTGGGGCTGGTGTGAGCCTTTCAGCCTGCTTACCACCTGGCTCTACCCTGACCCCCCGTCTGCCTCTGGGGCCTGTGTGGGCCTTTCACTCAGCTCACCATCTGGATCCTGGGCTAGTTGCTCCCGTTTCTCACGAGGCAGGCTGTGCTCAGGCTTGTAGCCACAGCTCTGCCCTGTCAGCTGGAGGCAAGCTTCTTCAAACTGTTTCTTGTGGTGTGGTCGGACAAACTGGTAAAATCCTGTTAGAAAAAGAAGGCAAGAAGTCTGGGGATACTAGCAGAACTTCCATATGGAAGGAAGACCCACAGATGACTGGGAAGAGTCACAGGTTCGCCTTCTTTGGAAAGCATGGACAACTCAACGGGAAGAACCTTTGGGTTAGATCAGCTCAGGGACAATCTTAGAGGTGGGGGTCTGAACAGACTGAGATGGTCTCAGAAGAGCTGCATTATCATCAGAGCAGGGCAGAAAACTCAGAGCTAAGATTTATGTTCTGCTTCTAATAAATATGTAAATGGAGCCATGGCAGTCAAAAAAAATTTTTTTTTTAATGTTCAGTTTTCTTTGGGATTTTCCAGCCCAGAAGCCTTTCTAGGAAGCAGTGACTCTCTTTGCCCTCAGTATACTTTTCTCATTTATTTATTATCTGTTGACTATGTGCTGACACTCATACTGAATTATCAGAGAGCTGAGGAGAGCAGTGTCACTGCAGCCCTGTCTCTGTCTCTCTGTGTCCCTCTCCCTCCTACACTCCTCCATCACTGCCCCAGTGTAACAGGCCTCTTCCCTTCCTCAAATACCATCAGGACATCTCGTTTTTCTCTAGCTTTTGGCAGGTTTGGATTCCTCAGCTTCAAAATCAAATCTATGGGAGCATCTAGGTGGCTCTGTGGATTGGGAGCCAGACCTAGAGACAGGAGGTCCTGGCCTTAAATCTGATCTCATGGATACACTGTGGTAAAAATCAAATGTAATGGTCCAGGACAACTCTGAGGGATTTATGAGAAAGAACACTATCCACATCCAGAGAAAGAACTGTGGGAGTAGAAACACAGAAGAAAAACAACTGCTTGATCTCATGGGTCGAGGGGGATATAATTAGGGATATTGACTCAAAATGAACACCCTAATGCAAATATCAATAATATGGAAATTGGTCTTGACTAATGACATATATAAAACCCAGTGGAATTGTGTGTGGGCTATGGGAGGGGGTGGGAGGAGGGGAAGGATAGAACATGAATCATATAACTATGGAGAAATGTTATAAATTAATAAATTAAATAAAAATTTTAGAAAAATCTTATCTTAGACCCTTCCTAAGTGGGTGACCCTGGGCAAGTCACTTAGCACCCATTGCCTACCCCTTACCTCTCTTCTGCCTGGAACCAATACAGAGTATTGATTCTAAGACAGAAGGTAAGGGTTTAAAAGAAATCCAATCACTAAACCCTACAGAAGTTCCCAACATTTTGCTTACATAGGAATACTTTCATTTAATTGGAATAAATACAAAATCTGACAGCTGGGTTCAAAATCACCTTTGCAAATATAAGATGGGAGAAGTGTGACTAAACAGTGGTTCTTCTGAAAAAGATCTGGGCATTGCAGTAGACCACAAATGCACTATGAATCCAGAGTATGTTCTGGAAGTCCAAAAGGCTACTGGGCTCTCCAAGATGAGGGAAAGAGAGAGACCTGTTGGAGCCTGCCCTGGTCAGCATATCTGGAGCACTGTGCTTAGTTCTGGTGCCACAGTTTAATAAGGCCAATGACAAGTGATGATGAAGGAACTGGGGATCACAGTGCATGAAAACAGGATGAAGGATCTGGGATATTTAAGTGGAAAAAAAGATCTAAGGGACAGGAGATTTGTCTTCAAGGATCTGAAGGGCTGTCAAGTATAAGAAGGATTAGACTTGTTCCTGTTGGCCCCAGAGGATAGAGCTAAGAACAATGGGCAGAAGTTGCAAAAGGCAACTTAGTTTAAATGATCCCCTGTCAGGTAAATCGTAGAAGGGACTCCCGTGTGTGGGTTGGAATGGATAGCCTCTGGGTTCTTTCAGAACCAAATTCTGTGGTCTGATGAATCTGGATTGTGGCAAAATAAATCCTTGCCACATGCTACCCTTAGCTCTGTTGGACTTCCCACAGGATTGACCAATAGCCATGGGAGTAGGAGAGGGCCAGAACTACAGTACCTCGGAGCAAACTGTGCCTCTTTGGGTCCTCTGCAAAGAGTGTGCCAAGGTGAGCCATCATGGTGTTGAAGTCATCAGTCCCCTTATAGAGCTGCAGGGTTCTGGTGAAGAGGTCAAAGTTGGCCTGACTCAGGGACTGCTTTACTGATAACATAAATAGTTTGGCTTTGCTTGCCTGCTCCATGGGGATAGATTCTTTCTTATCCTGGAAGAGAAATAAAGATATAAGCATCTCAAAATTCCCACTGCCTGGACAAGGAGCTCAAAGCGCAATAGATTCTACTGTAGATGTCATTATATACTAGGTGACAAGAATGATTCCTCCCTCTGCCCTATTTACTGAGGTAGGAGAAGTGGCAAGGAGAGGAGATGGTAAAGAATCAGCTTAGCTTTAGGAAAAGTTAGAGCAGGGAGGGACTTTTGCAAGAATTATAGTGATGGGAAAGTTGAGTTTCCTGAGGTCACATAGTGGAAGGGGATAAACAGTCCAAATCCCTAACTCAGAGTTCATTCACTCAAGCCACACAAACTAGGAAGAACTTGTTAAAAAAAATACAATTTGTGCAAATTTTGGAAACAAAAATCAACCCTAAAACATACTTATAAGAAAAGGGTAAAAAACCTTCCTCTCCTTTGTCAAATGTTTATAGCTGGCCAAAGTGCTATAAAATTGTGCAAACCCTTTGATCCTATAATACCACTACTGGGTCTGAATTCCAAAGAGATAATAAAAAAGGGAAAGGACCTACTTGTACAAAAATATTTATAGATGCTCTTTTTGTAGTGGCAAAGAATTAGAAACTATGGGGATGTCCATCAACTAGAGAATAGCTGAACAAATTGTGGTACATGTTGGTGATAGAATACCCTTGTGCTATAAGGAATGATAAGCAAGATGACTTTGGAAAGATCTGCAGGAACTGATGCAGAGTGAAATAAGCAGAATGGGGAGAACATTATACACAACAACAGCAATATTGGACAACAATCAACTGTGAAAACTTGGCTGCTCTCAGCAATGCAATGACCTAGGACAATCCTGAAAGATTTAAGATGAGGAATGCCATCCACCTCCAGAGAAAGAACTGCTGGACTCAGATGGATGTGGATCAAAGCCTACTATCTTTAGTGTTTAGTGTATTTACAGTTTTATTTGGGGATTTTGGTTTTATATGAGCATGTTCTTATAATGACCAATATGGAAGTGTTTTGTATGATAATAAAAATTAAATTAAAAAGCTGTGCCTGGGGCCAAGAGTAATAGTAATGCCAACTAAGTTTTAGATAAGTCTAGATGTATAGACTATGTGGGAACAGAAAGGCAGGAATGAAAAGAACAAAAAGGAAAAGTGTTCTTGGGGCAGCTGGGTGGCCAGGCCTAGAGACAGGAGATCCTAGGTTCAAATCTGGCCTTAGACACTTCCTAGCTGCGTGACCCTGGGCAAGTCACTTACCTTCTGTCTTAGGATCCTTACTGTGTATTGGGGTAATGGGGGTTAAGAGTAAAAAAAAAGCGTC
The DNA here is from genome assembly GCF_016433145.1 of Gracilinanus agilis. NCBI lineage: Eukaryota > Metazoa > Chordata > Mammalia > Didelphimorphia > Didelphidae > Gracilinanus > Gracilinanus agilis. The sequence continues at coordinate 266,161,750 of NC_058131.1, read as the reverse complement.
CTTGGGGAACTTGTATTAGTATAAAGGATGGGCTAATAAAGCATCTTAAAAGTGTGATAAGTGGGATTTCAGGGAAGGATACCACCTAGTTGGGAATTTAGGCTTCAGAAAGAATAATTTCAGGGGCAGCTAGGTGGCTCAGTGGATTGAGAGCCAGGCCTTGAGACAGGAGGTCCTGGGAGACTCAGACACTTCTTAGCTGTCAAGTCACTTGACCCCCATTGCCTAGCCCTTACTGCTCTTCTGCCTTGGAACCAATATACAGTATTGATTCTAAGATAGAAGGTAAGAGTTTAGAATAGTTTTACTCTGCAACTCAACAACAAGAGACTAAGTATAGATTGGGGCTAAAGGTATAAGCCAGATGTTCTGGGCACTAAATCTAGAATAAAAGTTTATTAAATGATGAGCAGGATGATGAAAAAACAAGAAATTCTTACATAAATTAAAGAAAAGTGAAACGAACAGAAACAAAGCACTATACACAGTAACAGCAATGTTATATGATGATCAGTTATGAATGACTTAGCTATTCTGGTCAATACAACAATTCAAGACAATTCCAAAGGATGACAAATGCTATCCCTATGTTGATTGAAGCATACTTTAAAAAGTTTTTCTTCCTTCCCTTCATCCCTACTTCCTTTCTTTCCAACATGGCTAACATAGAAATAGGTTTTACATAATTTTACATGTACACCTGATATCACATGTCTTGCCTTCACAATGAGCCAGGGAGGGAAAAAATTTGGGACTCTGAAAAAATTTTTAAATGAATTGGAAATATGAAGAAAATATTGGATATATTGGAAATATATTTTAAAAAAGGGAAATATCTGAAGAGAAAAGTAAAGAATAGGAAGACTACATACCATGTTGATATTAAAAAAATAACAGCCATAAAGTCAAGAGAAAAAGTATTCAAGAAAAACAAATACAAAGGGAACTAAAAAGCTGAGTAAGTTTATATTAGCATGCATTTATAATTTATATGTTTAAAAAAATGTGGAGTATGTGGTCTTGTACATAATATTTTTTATGCATTTGTTAAATGATTTTTGGTAGTGGTGAATTTTAAAAAATAATAAAAGGGGCAGCTAGATGGCTCAGGGGATTGAGAGCCAGGCCTAGAGATGGGAGGTCCTGGGTTCAAATCTGGCCTCAGACACTTCCTAGCTGTGTGACCCTGGGCAAGTCACTTGACCCACATTGCCTAGCCCTGTAACAAATAAAATTAATATAGGAGATATATATAAAGATATTAGGGTTTTAAAAAATTAAAAAAAATAATAATAATAAAAGAAGTGCAAAAATACATAATGAATTTGAAAAAATGTTTATTAAAGAGGTTAGGTATGTCAGAGTAGTTTTAGTAACAAGCCTAGGCACTCATGACTGAACTAGTCTGATTATGGTTATGGTTATGGTATGTACAAGATACTTTTTATCATGATAAGTACATTTACTCCTTGATTATGTGGTGGGTGCAAATTTAGTCTGGAGAAAGGATAATAAGAGAAAAGTGAAAGGGAAGGTCAGAATCTCAAAGGCAACCTTGACCTATGGAAGACACTTCAGATTCTATAGGGGGTAGGAGTAGTAGGCACATCAAGGGCAAAAGTACCCAGGGAATCTTGTGTGGGAGGCAACACCCAGCAGGGTGGAGGAGAACGGTAGAGAGGGACTCTTCTTGAGGGCAATTTATTTATTGAACACCAGGAATCACTCTACATTCATATCTGGCACTGGATGCCACATCTGAAGTGGCTACAAAAGGTTTCTGTAATAGGTAACTTCTGGAAAAAGATGGAGAACAGCTTTAGTGACAGAACATCAGTTATAGAATCTGGAATTTACCCAGATAACATGAGCCAGGGGCAAAAGACAGTTGCTACCACTGCTATAAAAGCCCAGGGGCTCAGCCACTCGGGGTCTCAGTTTTGAGAAGGGATTTCTGGAGGGTAGAGGCTGGTGAAGGGTGGGTAGGCTTATAGACTTGTATATTTAGCACTTATACCTTATTGCCTCAAGAAGTTCATTCACTTATTACTAAACAAGGCTGAGAGATAACAACAACACTGCTGTCAAGAAGATTATCACTATCCCTTCCTTTCCTTTGGTCTAGACCAGGGGTCGGCAATGTATGGCTCTTTCTGCAGGAGCCATAAAGTCAATTTTTTTTTCAGGTGCTGTTACAGGAGCGCACTGTGAGCACTGTACGGCTCTCACGAAATTACATTTAAAAAAATGTGGTGTTTATGGCTCTCATGGCCAAAAAGGTTGCCAACCCCTGATCTAGACCATGGCTAGGGTCTATGATGGGGAGAAGAATCTCCAGCCAACTACCAACTTGTTGCTTATTGATTAGCTTACTTTAACTCTCGTTGGATTTAGCATAGCGATTCCCAATACCCCTTTCCTTATCCTGAATCCTATCCCTTTGAGTCTATAGTATTAAACCCTTTGAAACTTAGTTCAAGTGAAGACTGTCATTCATTCCAAGAGCAAGTGAATAACTACAGCCAAAAGGGATTTTACCTAGATCACAGTCAGCGTTATCCAATCAAATACCAACAACTAGCCCTATTTTACCAACCTTTATCATCTAATGTAACCCCAAGCCAAGGAACCTGAGGAGGTGTGTGAACAATATATATAGCTTCTCACTTGATAACTTTGGCTTGGGCACTCTTCCCAAGTTAAGTGCTTGGCTGAGATAAATATTCATAAGCCCTGGTGGCTACCAGCACACCTTGGTGGCCACCTAGGCATCATTATCCTCAGCCTAGATCCATTTACCATTGAGGGATCTTGGGCCAGTTTGTCAGGCCCAGCTTATAAAAGCACCCTCCTCCCCTTGTATAACAGTTTTTGGTGAAGCCAAAGGGAATTGAAGCCTGATAGGTGTGGGAAAGATGGCTCTGGCAAGGGTTTCATTTACTGTTACCAGTTTTACCTTACTTATTTGGTCAGCGACACAGGGAATTTAGAAACTCTGGTTTGAAGTTATTCCAGACTATTGCCTGAAGATCTTATTGATATATGACTCATATAAATGGCTGGCAGTGACAATGGCAGAATTCATATCTTATCTACCTACTATGGGAGCTATTATAATATCAGTGATTCAAGGACTATGAGCAATTAAAAAAGTCTTTGATAGTCTGAGGTACTAAGAGAAATACCAATGAGGAACTGTTACAAGTAATGAAAGAACATATTAAGCAACTCATTGAAATAAATAAGAGAGGGCCAAGTTCTAGACTCATATACCATCATGCAGCTAGAGGTTATAGAAAAATCCCATAACCAAGCTGCTGCATACCCTCCCAAACAAACAGCAACTTCAAAACCCTCCTCTACCAATGACAAACTGAAACAGATAAAATTGGACCCAGTACCATTTCTTTGTTCCCCATAGTGGACGACACCCACATTAGGCTGGAAGGGAACATAGTCCATATGAAGACCTACAAAGTTTTCACGGCTCAGGATCTGGAAGTGCTCAGAAGGAGGTTCCCAAAATATTTCCTCTCACCATATAAATTGGTGAAGGAATTAAAGAGAACCTTTGAGCTTTTTCAATCCTAACTTTGCTGACAATGAATTTTTGCTGGACGAATTTTACACACTGTCCAAAAAGGCAAGGTTCCTTGAAGAAACCAGGACTAATGACAATCTAACTTCCTGGCCAACTGAGCACCAAGACCTACAAGTTACCTCCCACACTAATAAGATATTTGCTCCAGTGCAGAACTGATTTACTGGAGGCATTAAAAATACATCTTAAGTGAATACAAAAGGTTTCTGCATGATGAGCTCATGGCAAGCAATAAACACCTGGGACATATTCTTGGTTCATAGGAATTACATCAGTAACAAATGGGGTAATGAAAAATGCTCTCCACCTCCAGAGAGAACTAATAAAGTCTGAGGACAGATTAAATTATAATTTTTTCACATTTTTTTGCTAACATGGCTAATATGAAAATATATTTTTCATGAGTTCACAGGTATAACTGATATCCTATTTCTTGTCATCTCAATGAGTGGGAGAGAAATGATGAGGAGGAAGAATTTTAGAACTCAAAATGATAAAAAAATGCTAAAATCAAATAAACATCAAATTTGTGCATGCATGCGTGTATGTGTGTATTTGCTTCAAAGGAGTAGATGGGAAAATAGCCAGCTACTTTTACTGTAGGCTTAAGGAGCCCCAATTCCAGCCTAACCATGGGAATAGAATCTAAGGAAGGAGAAAATATAAACCTGACTCTCAATCATGATTATATAGGCTTTAAAGGCCATCTATTCCAAATCCAAAATAGGAGGTAAAGTTATTTGTCCAATGTCACATAGTTTGTAAGGAGCAGAACAAGACTTGAATTCAAGTTTTGAAAAAATATTATAGCATGATACATCATGGTGACTTATTTCTGTCCCAGAGACCCAGACTGGACTTCAGAGAAAGCATGATGTTTAAAAGCAATGAACAGGAAGTAAGAATTGTTTTCAAAGTGATTCTTCGGAGGCAGCTGTGTGGTTCAGTAGATTGAGAGCCAAGCCTAGAGACAGGAGGTCCTGGGTTCAAATATGTCCTCAGATACTTCCTAGCTGTGTGACCCCCATTACCTAGCCCTTATTACTCTTCTGCCTTACAACCAATACACAGTATTGATTCTAAGATCCAAAGTAAGGGTTAAAAAAAAAAAGTGATTCTTCCCATGTTTATACATAGAGCTAACTAGAATTGAAGTCAGAAAAGAAAAGGGAAAGAAGAGGTTCCTTCGTGACTTTCCAAAAAAGAATGGCTTTTCCTCAAAACTAGATTTCTTGGGAATCAGATCTCTGTTGTATTTCCCAAAGTCATCTCTATAAATCTCAAAGGTATTTCTTTCTAGCTCAATGACTTCCAGAAAGAGATACTTGCATTAGAACATGATTTTTAAGTCAAATATATTTCTGATTAATTCCTGGTAAATGGACACAGTTCCAATAAAAAATCTCTCTTCCCAGAAGTAAAGAGCTAAGACACACATAAGACCCAAAGTAGTAATAATCCTTGGGGAATTCCAACAGGGAAATGGAACATAAGGGAGTTCCAAGATGATGTTAACTAAATGGATCATAAGCCTTCCTGGTTCAAGCTGAAAGGCGCAATGGGGGAAAAATGATAAAGCACTCATATCTATAAACCAAGAATTTCTGTCAACAGATTGTAAAAAGAGTGGATACAATCAAATGGATAAAGAACAAGGCTGCCTGTGTGATGTGATCATGTTAGTCTTCTGGAAATGGAAAGAACATCTACCTCAATTTTATTTCAGGCCTGGACACATATTGAAACTACTTCTTTGAAGAGCAAAAGGTCAACAAGCCCTGGGAGGGATCCTGTTTACAACACTTTCACTGACCCAGTGTCTATCTAAAGGGCATGTCACTTAACCTCTCCTAAGTCAGTCCAAACCCTTCTAGGAAATAAAAAGGAAGTAATAACAAAAAGCACCAGGAGCAGTTGCTGCCTAGAAAACCTCATATAGACTTTTTTCTCCATCTCTCTGGGACTTGGGATTCACCTGTCAATGAAGGGAGCTGGACCACATAATCTTTCCCTGGCAGAGCTAAAGCCTATGATCCTCTGAAATCTAGGGCAGCAGTGGAATCTGCTGCCTGTGGAATGGGACAGTGTTGGAATCATAGGACTCTGGAATATCCTTGATGTGTTCTCTCAGGCACTTCTATAGGAGACTTTCCCATGCCAGTAGCTAAGGAATTTCCTCTGGAAAAAAAACCAAACAAGCCCTGGAGAGATTTAAGATTCATTCCCATTCTTGGCTTCAGAAATATCTCCCCTAACCACCATCCACTACAAGGGAGCACAAATGGCAAGCAGCAAGAACCTGGTTGATATCAAGTCTTGCAGCATCTTAAGCTTAAATAATAGAGTTTGAAGGTATACTAGAAATAATTTGCAAGCAGTCTTTATAAACAAATTTGTTAAAGTATAATATTAGGAAATTATGTAATTGGGTACAATTTATTTGTAAGATAAATGAAGAAAATGCCACCAGAGACATTTGTAGACCTCAGACAAGAGGAGGAAATTCAAGGTGCTTAAAAATTCATATGGCCTGAGACATCCTCTTTGGAGGGGATGGTGGAGTAAGAAATTCTACAAGGTTAACCAAACCTGCCACAAAAATAGAAAAGAAAAAAAAAATGCCTCGAAACAAAGGAAAGCAGGAGGAACCCATCTCACTGGGTTGAGAAGTAAGAGTGGCCTGGCAAGCAACTGTACCATCTGGGGAAACCAGCAGAGTGGCTACCAACCCAGCATGTGAGACATCAGGGGAACTAATAGTAGGGAGAGTGGATTCAGCTGGACAAAACCATGTTTAACCACCTCCATAGCAAGCCAGCTGGGCTACCCCTTGAAATGCACACTGTGGGACCCAAATGCAGCTGGGCCTATTCCAAGTACTACAGCAGACTACACTACAAGCTTAGAACAGTCCCAGGAGCAGAGCTAAATCTCAGCATATAGGTAAGGTAACAACAACAAAAACAAACAAAAAAAAAACTTTACCAAAACCAAAATGCAAAAACAGACAAAAAATGCACAAAAGACAAAGAAAAAACCTTACATTAGAAAAGTTACTTTAGTGACAGGAAAGACAAAAAATAGCTAGGTGTCTTAGTAAATAGAGAGCCAGATCTAGAGAAGGGGGGTCCTGTATTTAAATTTGGCATCAAACAAACCTTAACATTCCTAACTGAGTGACCCTGAGGACATCAAACTTAACCCTAACTGCCCAGTCTTTATCACTCTTTACCCTTGGAACCAATTCTAAGACAGAAGATAAGGGATTTAAATCAAACAAACTCAAAAGAGGACAACAATACTAAGACAGAAATACATGATGTCTCAAAGGAAAGTCTGAAAGGGTATCAGGCTCCAAAAAAAACTCCTTGAAAAACTTGAAAAAAATTTAAGAATCAAATAATAAGAGAATTGATAGAAAGAGTCAACAGCTTGGGGAAAAAAAAAAATCAATAAGGAAAGCAATGCCCTAAAAATTAGAATGGGCCAAATAGAAGTGAAGGCACAAAATACGTTAAAGAAAATAACTCCTTAGAGTGAAATGGAAAAGGAAACACAAAAGTTCAAGGAAGAAAATAATTATAAATATTAGAATTAGGCAAAGGGAAGCTAATGATTCCATAAGATATCAGGGAACAATCAAATCAAATCAAAAGACTAAACAAAAAAAATGTGAAATACCTCACTGGAAAAACAACTGAAATTAGATCTAGGAGAGATCATCTAAGAATCATAAGAATATCTGAAATCCATGACCAAAAAGAAAGAAACCATCAGGGAAAACTGCCCTGATATTCTTAAATAAGAGAGGAAAATAGAAATCGAAAGGATCCATCTTCCTGAAAAAGATACCAAATTAAAAACTCCCAGGACTATTATAGCCAAATTCCAGAACTCCCAGGCCAAGGAAAAATGGCTACAAGCAACCAGAAGGAAACAATTCAAGTATCATGGAGCCACAGTCAGATTACACAAGACCTAGTAGTTTCTACATTAAAGGATCAGAGTGTGTGGAATATGACAGTCCATAAGGCAAAGGATCTAGGATTACAACCAAGAATTACCTTCCAAGCAAAACTTAGCCTAATTCTCCAGGGGGAAAAAAATAGATATTTAGTGGAATAGAGGACATCCATGAATTCCTGACAAAAAGCCTAGAACTGAAAAGGAAATCTGATGAGCAAATTCAACACAACACAACATAAGAGAATCATAAAAAGGCAAATGGAAAAGTGAATATTCAAGGGATTTAATATGGTCAAACTGATTACATTCCTACATGGGAAGGTGATAATTAAGACACTTAAGATACCTATGATACTTAAGATACTTAAGATACTTAAAGTACTCACGATACTTAAGATCTTTGTCACTATTAGGGAAATGGGAAGAAGTATGTAGAAGTATAAACAGAAGGAGGGGAGTAAGTTTATGATAGCCAAAAAAATAAAATAAAGGGACAAGGAAGAGGAACACACTGGAAGAAGGAAAAGGAGGAGGTAAACTATCTCACATGAATAGGTGCATGAAGGTCAAAATAGCAGAGGAGAAGATGGAGGAGAGGGAATCAGGCAATGCTTGAACCTTACTCTCGTCAGAATTAGCTCAAAGTGGAAATAACATCTACACTCAGTAGTAACCTACCTTACCCTATAGGGAAGTAGGAGGGGAGGGAGAATAAGAGAAAGGAGAGACAGATAAAAGGGAGGGTGAATTGGGGGAGGCAGTGGTCAGAAGCAAAACATTTGTGACAATGAAAGGGGGAGGGAGCAAGAGAGAGAGAGCGAGAGCAAAAGAGAGAGACAGACAGAGAGACACAGACAGAGAGAGACAGAGAGAGGATAAACAGGGAGAAAATAAAATGGAATGGGATGAACTCACTCATAAAATGGAAGAGGATAGCATGGTGGATTAAAAACCAGAATCCCACAATATGTTGTCTAACAGAAATACATTTAAAGCAGGGAGACACACACAGAATAAAAGTAAGGAGCCAGAGCAGAATCTACTGTGGCTCAGTTAAAATAAAAAAAAAAAAATTAGGGTAGCAATCATGATCTCAGATGAAGCAAAAGTAAAAATTGATCTAATCAAAAGAGATAAGGAAGAGATAAAAGGAGAAGTTACATGAGTTATAGGAGAAAATAGAGAGTAAAATTATACTAAAAACTATGCTAATGGAGGATCTCAACCTTCTCTCAGAATTAGATAAGTCCACCTAAAAAATAAATAAGAAGTTATGGGTAAACAGAATTTTTTTAAAAGTTGAGTATGATAGACCACTGGAGGAAAGTGGATGGGAATAGACAGGAATATAACTTTTTCTCAGTGGTACATTGTAAATTCACAAAAATCAATTATACAATAAGACATAAAAACCTCACAACCAAATGTAGAAAATCAGAAATATTAAATCCATCCTTTTTAGACCATAATGTAAAAAGAGGCAGAAAAATAAAAAATTACTTAAAATCTAAATGATCTTATCCTAAAAAATGAATGGGTAAAAGAACAAATCATAGAAACAATTATAATTTCATTAAAGAAAATGACAATGAGGAGAGGTAACGAACATACCAAAATTTATGGGATGTAGCCAAAGCAGAGAAATTCATCTTTCTAAATGCTTACATCAATAAAAGAGTCAGAGATCAATGAATTGGGCATGCAACTAAAAAAACTAGAAAAAGAACAAATTAAAAATCCCTAACTAAATACCAAATTGGAAATTCCGAAAAATCAAAGGAGAGATTAATAAAATTGAAAGTTAAAAAACCAATGAACTAATAAGTAACACAAAATGCTGAGTTTGGGGAAGGGGAGACCAAAATAAATGAGTCATTGGTTAATATGGCTTAAAAAAAGAAAACCAATTACTTGTATCAAAACTGAAAAAGATTAATTCATAATCACTGAAGAAGAAATTAAAGTGATTATTAGTTTTTTTTGACCAACTATATGTCAATAAATTTGACAATATAAGTCAAACAGATGAACATTTACTTCTGTGTATTGGCTCATAGGTGGAAGAGTGGTATGGGTGGGCAATGGGGGTCAAGTGACTTGCCCAGGGTCACACAGCTGGGAAGTGTCTGAGGCCTGATTTGAACCTAGGACCTCCTGTCTCTAGGCTTGACTCTCAATACACTGAGCTACCCAGCTGCCCCTTGAACATTTTTTTAAAAATTGATTTCTCAGGGGGCAGCTGAGTAGTTCAGTGGTTTGAGAGCCAGGCCTAGAGACGGGAGGTCCTAGGTTCAAATCAGGCCTCAGACACTTCCCAGGTTTGTGACCCTGGGCAAGTCACTTGACCCCCATTGCCTACCCTTACCATTCTTCCGCCTCCAAGACAGAAGGTAAGGGTTAAAAAAAAAAATTGATTTCTCAGATTAACAGAAGAGGACCCTCATCTTAGAAAAAGAAATTAAACAAGTCTCCAATGAATTCCCTAAGAAAAAATTCCCAGTACCAGCTGAATTCACAAGTGAATTCTATCTAATATTCAAAGAATAATTAACTCCAATGCTATATAAACTATTTGGAAAAATAAGCAAACAAGGAATTATACCAAATTCCTTTTATGACACATAGTGCGGATATTCAAACCATGAAGAGCAAAAACAGAGAAAGAAAATTATAGACCAGTTTCCCTAATGGATATATATGCAGAAATTTAAAATAAAATACTAGCAAGGAGATTACTGCAATATACCACAAAGATCATATATTATGGCCAAGCGGATTTTATACTAGGAATGTAGAGATGTTTCAATATTAGGAAAACTATCGGTTTAATAGACCATCAACCAATAGAAACCATACGATTATTTCAACAGATGTAGAAAAAGCCTTTGACAAAATAAAACATCCATTTCTTATAAAAAACATTAGAGAACATTGGAATAAATGGAGCTTCCCTTAAAATGGCATCTATCTAAAACCATCAACAAGCATTATCTGTAATGAGGATAAGTTAGAAGTCTTCTCAATAAGATAAAGGGTGAAGCAAGGATGTCCATTATCATCACTACTATATAATATTGTACTAGAAATGCAAGCTATAGCAATAAAAAAAAAAGAAACTGACAGTTAAAATTGAGGAGGCAAAGTTATCACTCTTTGCAGATGATATGATGGTATACATAAAGAACCCCAGAGAATCAACCAAAAAAAACCGAATAGAAGCAATTAACAACTTTAGCAAAGTTGTAGGATATAAAATAAACAAACCACCAGCATTTCTATTTGCCACCAACAAAGTCCAATAGCAAGAAACAGAAAGAGAAATTTTATTAAAAATAACTAGATAACATAAAATATCTGGGGGTCTACCTATCAAAACAAACCCAGCAACTAAATGAACATAATTACAAGACATTTTTCAAATAAAGTCAGACCTGAACAACTGGAAAAATTCATGGGTATTACTCATAGGTAGGCTAAGCCAACACAATAAAAATGACAACCCTAAATTAATTTACCTATTTAGTGTCATATCAATCAAACTATACAAAAAATATTTTATAGAACTAGAAAAATAATAAATTTTATCTGGAACAACAAAAGGTCAAGAATATCAAGGGAATTAATGAAAAAAAATATGAAAGAAGGTGGCCTAGTCATATCAGATGTCAAACTATATTAGAAAGTGGTAATCATCAAAACTGAAATAATTAGAATTAAATTATGAGGCTGCTAGAAGCTTTAATAACTTTATTACATTAAAGTAGTAATAGTAAAGAGAGGGAGAGGTAAGAGAGAGGTAGAAAGTTATTTAGCTTACTACTCTATTGGCTGCCATGATGGATTGAAGCCAAGCAGCTATAAGAGTTCCTTCAGGATCCAAGCTCCAGCCAGAAGACCCTCGAACAGGCCCCTGGTCTGACCTTATAAGCTCTTTTCTCCACCCACTAACTCTCACACAGTCACATCTCACAAATCAATCACGGTTTCTTAATTTGCCTGGACTACCCAGGAGGGGGCAATGCCTGTGGAATCAGTTTCCTGTCTCGGTTCTTTGGTTCTCTAACTTCCTTTCTTTGAGGGCCTGTCTATATCTGAATTACTCAGTGGTTTTTTTTGACCTCCAGGCCACTGACTGATGATGTCAACAAAGTGATATAATGTAGAGAGAAATTTAACTCTTCCAACAAAACAATCTGCTACTGGCTAAGAAACAGACTAATACATCAATGGAACAGATTAGGTAATCAACACACAGTAGGAAATGACATAGTAACCAACCTAGTGTTTGATAAACCTAAAGATTCAAGCTTTTGGAGGAAGAATTTAGTATTTGATAAAAACTGTTGGGAAAACTACGAAAAAGATATGGCAGAAACTAGGCACAGGCCAACATCCCAACTCTATATCAAAATAAAGTCAAAATGGATATGTGATCTAGAAAAAAAGGGGGATATGCAAATCAATCAGGAGAAAATGGAAAAGTTTACACGTTAGACCCATGGATGAGAGAAGAATTTATGACCAAACAAGACACAGAGAACATTATGAAAAATGAGCTAGATAATTTTAATTACATTAAATTTAAAAGGTTTTGTACAAACAAAACCAATGTATTCAAGATTAGAAGGAAAACAAAAAACTGGGAAAAAAATTTTATAGCAAGTATATCAGACAAAGGCCTCATTTCTGAAATAGAGAAATGAATCAAATTTATAAGAATACAAGCCATCCTTCAATTGATAAATGGTAAAAAGATAGGAATAGGCAGTTTTCAGATAAACAAATTAAACTATCAAAAGTCATATAAAAAATGCTTCAAATCAATACTGATTAGAAAAATGCAAATTAAAACAAATCTGAAATAACACCCCCTACCTATCAGATTGGCAAATATGACCCAAAATGAAAACGGTAAATATTGGAGGGATGTGGGTATATTGGAATACTAACACACTTGGTGGAGTCGTAAACTGGTACAACCATCCTGGAGAACAATCTGGAATCACAGCCAAAGGGACATTAAACTAGGAATGTTCTTTATCCAAGCAATACAACTATTTAGGTCTATATCCCAAAGAGATCAAAGAAAAAGGAAAAGGGCATATATGTATAAAACTATTTTTAAGCAGCTCTTTTTGTAGTGGCAAAGAATTTGGAATTAAGGGAAATGTCCATTAATTGGGGAATGGTTGAACATGTTGTGGTATAAGGTTGTAATGGAATACTATTGTGCTATAAGAAATGACAAACAGGATGATTTCAGAAAAACCTGTAAAAACTTATATGAACTGATGTAAAGTGAAATAAGAAGAACCAGGAGAACAGTGTAATCAGTAACAGAAATGCTATACGATGACTAACTGTAAATGACTAAACTATTATGAGCAATGAAAGGTTCCAAGATAACGCCAAGGGTCGCATGATGAAAAATGCCATCTGTAGCCATAGAAGGAACTATAGGAATCTGAATGCAGATTGAAATATACCAGTTTTCACTTTATTTCCTCCATGAGTTTTTTCTTATATGTGTGATATATATCTTCTTTCATAGCATGAGGAATATATGGAAATATGTACTGCATGACAGCACTAGTATAACATCTATCAGATTATTTACCACCTTGGGGGGGGGGGTAAGGAGGAAAAGAGAGAGAGAGACCTAGATCACAAAATGTTATTAAACAATTATTAAAAAATGGTTTCTACTAGCCGTGTGACCCTGGGCAATCACTTAACTCCCATTGCCTAGCCCTGTAACAAATAAAATTAATATAGAAGGATATACATATAAAAGAGATTAGGGCTAAAAAAAAATTTTTTTTTAAATGGTTTCTACAGGGAGCAGCTGGGTGGCTCATTGGATTGAGAGCCAGGCCTAGAGATGGAGGTCCTAGGTTCAAATCTGACCTCAGACACTTCCTAGCTGTGTGACGTTGGGCAAGTCACTTCAACCCCATGGCCTAGACCTTACCACTTTTCTGCCTTGGAACCAATACATGATATTGATTCTAAGATGGAAGGTAAGAGTTATTTTTTAAAAATGGTTTCTACATATAATAACAATAACAATAATAATAATATCCATAAGGATTATTTCTATCATAGCTACAACTTAGATTATTAAATTTTAATACTCTATGAAGACCCTGCATTTACTCTATCCAGAGGAAGCCTCAATTGTAAGCCATGTTCAAAATAGAAAAGTGGAGGTACATGAGCTTGAAACATGTATCACAAAGTGAAGTGAGCATCACCAGAACAGTGTATACCTTAACAGAAATATACAATGATCAACTGTGAAGGTCTAAACTATTATCAGTAAAACAATGTTCCCAGATAACCCCAAGGGACTCATGATGAAAAATGCTATCCACAGCCAAAGAGAGAACTGTTGGGATCTGACTGGAGCTCAAAGCACGCCATCTTCCATTTTATTTCCTCCATGGGTTTTTTTAATTGTATTTGTGATAAGTGTCTTCAGTAACAACATGGGAAATATGGAAATATGTATTGCACGAAAGCTCTGACAAAACCTGTTATCAGACTATTTGCTGCCCAGGAGGGAAAGAATCTGAATCACAAAGTGTCAGGAAACATGTGTAATTTGAAGAAAAAAAAGAGAAAAAAATATGCATCAGTTTCTCCCAGGGCCTTCTTATTTCATACCATATTAGGTAATGTCAGCTCCTCCAGGAAGCTTCATATCATTTAGAATACTCTCCTTCCTACTCATCTGTGCTTCTATACATAGGTCAAGAAAGAGCCCTTTTTCTTAGCACTCTTTTTCCAGAGAATCAGAATCCTTTTTTCTACCTGGTTCTTAAAAAGTCTGCTGCTTCACAACAAGTCAAACCTACTCCTTCAGCTACTTGAGAGAACCATGATTTGCCCTATAGAAATTCCCTTAAATCTGCTCATTTTTCTTTTGAGCACATAGTCCCCAATTCAGATTCACTGAGCTGCCCTCTGCTATCATAATTTCTTCACTAACTTTCCCTGTGGTTTCCTGACTTATTTTGAATTAGTTTTCCTTTTCAGGTCCCAAATTCTTTCACAACTCCTTCTATCAATATCAGTACCACCACTACTCCTTTTCTTGGGTCACTCCCTAGTCTTCCAGCACTGGTCTGGGTTCTTAATCTCTTCTCCAATCACACAAGGAAAGATGGGGATATAACATAACTATATTTCAATTCTTCTAGTCATGAATTTGAAGAATGGGTGAAGGTGGTTTTTTTTTTTTAATTAATATAGGAGGCACAATACCTGGCTGCTGACAATTCTAATTTTCTTCTTTCCTCCTTTTTGTTCATCTGTTAATCTCTTCTCATACTGTAAAGATAGAGTAGAGAGCCTTTGAGCCTGCAGAGAAAAGAAAATCATTTTAAGTTCTTTCATTCTATCTTCAGAATCCACAAAAGCAATGAAATAGTCTGCACTGGTTCAATTCAAAAATGGGATGGGATACCCTAAAATCCCATAGGAAGATAAGATAGGAAACCAGAATTCAAAAGATTAATCAGTTGAACATAAGAATTATTGACCATCTACTTTGAACAAGGATCTGAGATGACCCCAGGTAAAGAATACCAAGTCCCAGAATCCCTTGACATCATAAAAGATTGGTCCAGAAATCCTTATACAACAGAAGCAGGTTTGTCACTGTCCCAAGAGGTCTACTGAAGGGAAAAATTGTGCTTCTCTATTACATGTGTATTCTGTATACTGTATAACTGAGACAAAAAAGTAATTTCTGGGTGTTGTACATAAATGTTACTTTGAAAGGGTGTAAATTTTATAAGTAAGTACCAGAAGGCTGGAAGTCTGATCCTAAGAATCATATAAATCTTCAGGAACTTAAAAACACTTGAGAGAGAAAAAAATGAAGGAGGACAAAGACTGAGAATAATGCAGCTTTAACCTGGAGCTCAGCCAGGGAGAATTGAGACTAAACCTAGCTTTTTGTGTCAATCCATTTCATGTCAAGCTAAGATGGTTTCTTGACTAATGACCTAACTAAGACTCCATGGACATTTTGGAGGTCTCTAATACTGAAGCAAAGCAGGCTTGGTATGCCAAGAGAGTTGCTTTAGATGGCCTATCAGGGAAGATGGGGACAAAAGAGGATAAAATATTGAGGACAGAGATACCAGGACAAAGTCCAAAGACAAGAAACCCATCACTCCTTTGAGTGTAGTGGCAGCAGAAGTAATCAAAGATGACCCAGGGAGTCTTCTCTTTCATGGTACCCTTGGTAGTTTCATTACTCACAGATGTTAATGTCTCAAAGAAAGGCTATAATTGTATGGGAAGGAGCTGAAGTTTCTGCTTCAGAAAAGACTAAGGCTTTGGGTCAAGTAATTTATAACAACTACTCCACAGATGGCTTAGCAATGGAAGGTTTATGATAGAATAAAAAGAAGATGGGAGAAGGAAAAATTAACTAATTTCTGTGTACTTGATTAAAGCTTTCCCTTTAGAGAAAACTCTTAATTAATTGATAGTACCTTTTCTTCTCCTGGAATCATGTTGGTCTCATCGATTTCACTTTTGTTCTCACTACGATCCAATGCAGCCAGCAGACCCCTAGGCCTCCTCTGTGGGGAAGCTAGTTCCTGTTCATATTCTCCCCACAGGCTGGCTTCACTGTCTCCACCATCCAGCGAGCCTGTGGAAACAAATGGGGGTGGGGGAAAGGTAGCTCCTCACAATATCACAAAAAAACCATTGTTTTGCCTAAGCCAGACTCTAGTAGGCAGGAAAGCCAAGTTTCTATTTTGCCTCAGGCTTAAAGTAGGCAGATCCTTTACCTACTAAGTCTATCAGTTTTTCTATGTACACTGAAATCAGAAAGCAAGTTGTTTTTTTAATGCTTATTTGAGTCACCTGCCAGTTGTTTTATATATACTACATCACCTAAAAAAATACCACATTTTATTCGTCAAGAGATCAGCCTCTCCTCCTCCCTCTGCCTCCTCACTGGGCTAAGATGACCTAGGAGTAGATACTCACCCAAACACTTCCTTTTTAGGCTAGGAACATGTACATCCAAGCTCTTGGCTTTCTTAGATGGGAGGAAAAGGCTATATGATGAAGTGGAGGCTGCAGCAACACCTTCTCCATCACAGGGGTTCTGCAGAACCCGAGGGACAGGGACAGGCATCTGTTGAGGAGAGGAAGGCTGCTCATCAAGTAGAATTAAGTGTTTTGCCTTTGGGACAGAACTTCTTGCCAGTCTCCCAAAGTTCTGGAACTTGCCTCCCTGTCAATCAATCCTACTCTCTTCTAGGCTAAATCCCTATAACACAGGTCATACAAATGTTTGAAGAGTTAAGCCTTTCCTGGCCAGTTGGCTATCTCCCCCTCACTGGTTACTACCATATACTTTAGGAATAAGTAGGTGCCCTTAAGAAACAGGGTTGTACCCTTTGCAGGGTGAATCAATCTACCCTCTCTTCCCTAGATCTGCTCTAATGCCTCCATGTGGGTAGAGTGGGGAATACTTACAATTTTCTGGGCAACTCGGAAAAACTGGGCTGCATCACGGATAATATGGCCGAAGTTGTCATAGACCTTGACGTAAGGACGCACCCAGGAGGGTAGCTGGGCTCTGGCATCATTGTTAGTGAATCTGGAAGAAAGAGGCGATCTATATTTTGCATCCTCTTACAGTGGTTTCAACCGAATTCTATATCTTTCTTGGGCCCTTCAAACCTGGTTTGGGCCCTACCCATACTGGCAGGAGATAGTAGGAATGGAAATCTATACCCTCCTCATATTTATACAGAATTAGACCAAGAGAACATGGAGAAGCACAGTTAGGTCTAAAACTTAGAGTCTTGCACAGAGTAACCACTCAGTCAGGGTTGACTGGATAAATCCATGGAGGTTCACATGCAGCTAACATAGTTAGGTTGAGATGCTAAAGGGGCAAGGTAAACTTCAATACAGTTTATAGAACTAGAGGAGAGAGGTATGCTTCTGTTGTTTTTTTGGGGTTTTTTTAGATTTTTTTTTTAAACCCTTGACTTCGGTGTATTGTCTCATTGGTGGAAGATTGGTAAGGGTGGGCAATGGGGGTCAAGTGACTTGCCCAGGGTCACACAGCTGGGAAGTGGCTTGCTTCTGTTGTTTTTGATGGAGATTAGCAGACATCCAAATTTCAGCTTCAAGCATTTGGGGCAGTTTCCAAAGTGGTGGGACAGAAGGCAGATGACCATGAGTTCAGGTGTGGAAGCAGGGCATACAGAGCACTCTAAAAAATATTTTGTCATTTAAAGAGAGGAAATAGCTGGTGGTGTAAGAGAATGGTAAGTCAAGAGAAGATTATTTTTTGTTTTGCTTTAAATAAAGACAGGGAAGATGTAACTGAGCACGCTAAGTGAACATAAAAGAGTCACTGGAGGGGGCAGCTGGGTAGCTCAGTGGATTTCGAGAGGCAGGCCTAGAGATGGGAGATCCTATGTTCAAATCCGGCCTCAGACACTTCCCAGCTGTGTGACCCTGAGCAAGTCACTTGACCCCCATTGCCCACCCTTACCACTTTTCCACCAAGGAGCCAATACACAGAAGTTAAGGGTTTAAAAAAAAAAAAAGAGTCACTGGAGAAGGAAAGATTGAAGACAGAAGGGATGTGGGAGGGATGATTAATTAAGTGTGGTTCTAGTAAAAGGGATTGGATGAGAACATCAACAACACACTCTAAGATGAACAAACTGACTTCTTCACAAGAACACCTATGAGGGAGATATCACAAGAATAATTATCCTGATTTTAAGATAAAGAAACTGAGGCTTAGAGAGATTCAGCGAACCACAGTTACCTACCTGATGTAGTGCAAAAGTGCAAACAACTCTGCAAAAGGCTAACTGCAGTATTTCTGGCAGTTAAGAAGGGTTTAGAACCCTGACTAGAGGCAGCTGGTCCTGGAGGCTCGGTCAGAGCAGAAGGGTCAACTGAGCTTGGTCTTGGGGTTGAAACCTGGCCTTGGTTCCCTGATTCTGTGCCTTTTCTCTTAAGATTTTGTAGCTTAGCTAATTCCTCTGGATCTCCCTAACCTTCCCTATTCCAATCCCCATTTCCTTTCCTAATTTCCTGTGGGTTCTGGGAGAAGGGTGGATTTGGGTGGTAGCAATCAAACTTTCAAAACTTAGGTTTTCCCCATAGTCAAGTAGGGCTTACCCTTGATACAAATTATCTTCTGATTCATTGTGTGTAACTTTCCTAACCTCAAAGGCAACAAAACCTCCTGGGACTAAGTAAGGGCAGACTGGTTCTCAGTCTCCTATTCCTGTGTCCCTCCCCCACCTGGAGCTTCTCCCTAGGCTGTTGTTAGAGAAACCTTGTATCCCTCAGTCCTTTATAATCAACCCTGCCAACTTAATAAACCCTGTTGTCATTTAATTAAACCTTTTGCTAAGTCATTGGTTGAATGATAACGGAGGGATAAAGGAGAGAAAGGAAGTTTCTCTCTGGGTCCTGAGGGGAGTTGGAGGCGTCCATCTTGGAGGAAGTGGTGATCTCTATACTTCCTCTGAAGAAGCCAGTCTATTTCACAGACACTTCCTTTGTGAACCTGAGAAATTGACTAGAAAGTCCTCTAGTTAGTTTCAAACCATTTCTGGCTGGCCTTAACCTTTTGTCTGTAAAAGTGCCCTTCCTACCTGAAGGGTTCAGCCTGTTTCCCTTCAGTTTCATCTGTCTCAACCCTGTGTAACCAGTCTGTGTCTCCCTGTTGCAGCTGTCTGCCCAACTACCTCTCCCCTTGCCGCTCATTCTACTTCATCATCTTATATTTCCCTAAACTCAGCCATTCCCTTACATCTCCTACCACCTCAATTTACTATCGTCCACTATTGCACCCTCCTTTCCTACCTACTGACTTAAGGACCCACAAACCCCATCCACTGTGTTTTATCCCCTTATTACAACTTGCTTATCACCACCTGCCTTATCCCCATATTACACTGATTATATGGTAGAACCGGGATTTGAACTTATGTTTCCTGACTCTAAGTCCACTGCTCTTTTGAATATATCTTGCAGCCTTTCAGTATGGGGAGGCAAGGGAACATGCATTTACTATGTGCCGGGCATTGTGTTAGGTGCTTTATAATTACTCTCTCATTTGATCCTAATAACAACCCTGGGAGATAGGTGCTATTATTATCCTCATTTTATAGTTGAGGAAACTGAGGCACACAGAGTTAAGTGAGTTAACCAAGGTTATGCAATGAATGAGGCCCAGAGTTCTAGCCAATCGATTAATCAACATTTACTAAACATCTACTATGAGTCAGGTACTATAATTCATCAGAGATCTGCCTCCCTCTCCTCCTTTCCTTCTCATTGAATAATGATGATCTAGGAAAAGAGGCACTCACCTAAACACTTCCCTTTCAGGCTAGAAGCATGTGGATACAAAAGAGACAAAAGACAGTCCCTCTGCCCTCAAGGAGCTTACAATTTAATGGGGGGAGATGACATGGAAATAAAACAAAGCTATACACAGAATATAGTGGAAATAATTAACAGAGGAAAGGCATTAGAATTAAGAGAGGCTGGAGAAGGTTTCTAATAAAAAATTGGATTTTAGATGGGACTCTAAGGAAGCCAGGGAAGTCAGTGGGTGGAGATGAGGAAAGTGTTCCAAGCATGGGACACAGCCAGGAGGTCAATGTGACTAGCTTAATGAGTGAGTGGTGGGAAATAAAGTGTAAGAAGACTGGAAAGGTGCCATCTATCTGTCTGACCTAGCATAGATCAAGGGCAATGGGGGAGACATTAACCTTGGCACAGAAGCAAGCAACCTTCTCCTCTGAGAAAAGAGGGCTAGAGGAAAGGATGGAGAAAGACACAAAGAATCACTGAAGAGGGTGGAGGGAGCTCACACAACATGGCTAAGCTCTTCTGAGTAAAGGAACCATGGTCATCTGCTCAGAGTGTATAAGCTGAGCTCTATGAGGAGGAAGCTTAAAAAGAGAAGAAAAGGCCTGGAATAACTGTTCTACAGGGACTTGATAATAAAAACAAATAGCTAAGCCAACTATCAGAATTCAGCAGATTAGAATTCATAGTGGAGCCAAGTCAACAGAGTTTCATGATTATATCCAGGAGTAAGGATCAGTAGAGTAAGAAATGCAAAAATTAAGATAAGGGATCCTAGGATTATGGTGAGCATATTGTTGAAGTGGTTGACCAAGAACCATGAGCAAGTGAACTAAAGATGGAAAATGATGTATTGGGAGAACAGGAAGTGATTGGAGGAGGAACCATTTGACACATCAAAGAAGAGGTTCAAGAGCCTGTTAAGCTGTGGTCACATAGGTACGTGGCTTATGGTATAGAGAGAAGTCAATGGACTTTAAAAAGTCTAGGAAAAATAAGGGCAGGATGTCATAATGGTCGACAGGTATACCATACCAAAGTTACTGAGGAAGAAGGTGGGTAATGAGATGGATGGGAAGATTGATACTTTCTTGGATATATGGTTTCATCAGTATAGGTACTCCCTTGAATAGTGCATTCCTAATTTAAGTGTTAAAATTGATGGTTTGGCTAAATATATGAAAATTATAAATCTTTTATTTACAAAAGAGGTGGAAAGACTGAAAGCAGAGGAATACAAAAGGGTAGAGAAGACATTAACCTATCTAACTAAATATTATTCCAGTGCTTGGACTTGTTAAACCTTCGACTGGAACTAAACTCTCTGCAGAAGACAGGAAGGGAAAGCCAGCTATCCACTCGCCCAAGTTCCCTCCAAGAGGCAGGTCAAGACAATGACTTGAACTCAAGGTGACTCCTGAGGCCAACTTTCTCCTTTGAGCCGACCTTCTTCTTGAAGTAAACTTCCTTCTTGTAGTCAACTCTCTTCTTGGAGTCCATTTCCCTTGCCTCAGCAATTCAGGGCTTTTTATAAGTGACTTCTTGTCTCCTCCCTTCTTCACAGGGGCCAATCACAGCTTCCAAATAGTCTAGCACTGCCCAGGGGGCAGTGTTTGTGGGAACCAGTTTGCACTTTCTGGAGTGGTGAATACTCATTGAAAGGGTTCACAGTTTCTGAGAGTTTGAACTCTTCAAAAAGTTCACAAGTTTCTGACTATTTGAGTTAGAAAAAAGGGTAGAGCTCTCCAAGTATCTTGTTAACTTCTTACCTAGCACTAGGTAGGGTATAAATAAGTGGTTAACGAGCTCCTTCACCTAGTTCAAACTTATGTTGAGTTAGTATTAACCAATGTTAGCTCCAACTAGGCTAAGAGAATAAAGGATTCCCTTTCACAAGTGTGAACTCAAAGAGAACCAAGAATTCCTTTTTACACTAAGTGCAGTGGGTCTTCTTCTGGATGTTTTACTATTACATGGGTGACTTTGGAGAATTCAAGCTGTCCACCTGTTATTTCTCATAATTCAGTGCAGAGGGAAAGAGGGAGAAGCTGATCTCTGATGAAGCATAGTGCCTGGCACATAGAAGGTGTTTAATAAATGTTTGTTGATTAATTGCATTCTCATTAAGCATTGACTCTTCTTCAAGTCCTCCCATAATCTTCCACAGGGAGTACAATGGATCTTCTTATGGATGTTTTGACATTACATGGAGAATGCAGGCTGTCCATTTGTATTCTCTCGATTTCTATGACCTGGATGGTTCACCATCATTTCTGATCACCTCTTTGATATCTTTATACAATCTCTTGAGAAAATTCTTCATTGGTAATATATTGTGGCCTATTCACAACCACCAAGAACCTTTCTGTTATCCTGTAAGTGATTTTCAACTTTACTTAATGAGTTTAGTGTTAAGATGTCTGGTGTGGTAACTTATTAATGACTAACCATGAGGAATTTATGAAAGCTAAGCTTTTGTAGAAAAACTTAAAAAAACAAGGAACACAGTGCCAACTAACGTGGCCTTGTCAGTCACCATCCAAATAAAAACATCTGGGTTCCTTTACAGGAAATGAACAAGCGCTTTGATGACATTTATGAGATTTAGTCACCTTGCTAGAAAAACAGGATGAAGATATATGGGGTCCCAAGATACACAGAGTCCTCTGATCTCTCCTGTGGTCATATCCAGACTGTTTAGGGTAAGTAAGTAATACTTGAAACCACATTTCCCTTGGGCTAGTTCTAGTTAGTCATTGTATTTTCTAGAGACAGACAAGCATGGATTTCTATGGCCTTCCTTATTCTTTCACTGTTAAAGGATCAGAATGTTTCTGTCTAGTATCTTACAAATTTCATCAAAAGAACATTAAAATAAAAAAGGAGGTAAACAACTCCCTATGTGTATCCACTAAGCTAGATACCATAGAGGACAGCTACAGTGAAGGAAATACATCAGTTGAGTCACACAGAAGGTCACAGGAGACAAACCTATGGTCTCAAATGTCCATATACAAATATACAAAGTTTAGGCAACAAACAAAAACAACCAGAAGTCCTGATGCAATGAGACAGAATTGACTCAGAGGCATAACTTATTTAAAAAAAATTTTTTTAAGGAGAGATAAAATACAGCTATATATATATACATATATATATATATGCTTATATATATATTCAAAACTGTTACTTCCTGTCTTAGAATCAATACTGTGTATTTGTTCCAAGGCAGAATAATGGTATGGGCTAGAGGCACTTGAGGGTAAGTGACCTGCCCAGGGTCACAAAGCTAGGAATTGTCTAAGACCACATTTGAACCCAGGACCTCCAGGCTCTAGATTGAGCTCTCAATCTACTGAGCCACCTACCTAACCCCAATAGCATTGTATATTAAAACAATATACTCATGTGAAGAAATGTAACAACTAGAGGGGGGAAAACATGGTGGTGAATATTTGGTTGAACATCAATGGAGAGCAAATCGGAAGCAAATTTTTGTCATAGGTGTCAGAAGAGAATTTCTCTCTCCATTATGTCACTTTGTTTAACATCATCTCTCTCAGTGATTTGGAAGTCAAAGATGACTGAGTAAATTTAGGTATAGCCAAGCCCTCAGAGAAAGGAAGTTAGAGAACCAACAAGACAGGAAACTGATTCCACAGGCCCTGCCTCCTGCTGGGTGGCCCAGGCAAATTAAGAAACTATGGTTGGTTCCTGAAGTGTGACCTGTGAGAGCTAGTGGGTGGAGAAAAAAGCTTATAAGTGGAGAGCAAGAGGTCTTTGGGGTCTTCTGGCTGGAGTGTGAAGAGCAGAAGGAATCATTGTTGGAGTTAGCCATAGGTCCAAGACGGCAGCAAATAGATTAGTAAGCTAAGTACCTCTCTACCTCTTTCCTACCTTTCCCTCACTTTACTATTACTACTGTGATTTAATAAAGTTATTAAAGCTACTAGCAGCCTCATAATTTTAATTATTACATAGGCCATGTGGACAGAGAGGAGAAACAAATGAAGAATTAAGGATTCTAAACTACAAAGACATGATATAATAATGACTAGAATTATCCAGATATCTTCTAGAGCTCTTTCTGTGAAAAAAAGAATAGCTAACAACTTTCTGCCTTTCCTTAGTGATAATTTCATCCTTCAAAAGATAGAGGAGGAGCAGCTAAGTGGCTCAGTTGAGGGCAGCTAAACTCAATGGACAAAAGATATCTGGTATCAAAAACTGCCTAGCTGTATGATCCCGAGCAAGTTACTTAAACCCCACTGTTTATCCCTTACAGCTCTTCTGCCTTGGAATTAATATTTTGTACTATATCTAAGACAGAAGGTAAGGGTTTAAAAAAAGGGGGGAATTAATGAGGGGGGAATTATATTGTAGAATCATTCTTGCTAACAGAGAGAAATTATTTTCTGGAGTAGAAATGATGGGAATCTTAGGGGGCTTTAGGAGACCCAGTAACTTCTCTTTCCCTCCCAGAGTTTGTGACAAAGGAATGACAAACTAGGAATAATCTCTCATACATCTTAAGATTTTGATAGAGCAGATTTCAAATGATAGGATAGGAAAGATGCTATGAACTAAATTCAATGGGGAAAGTCAAGGAAAAATGGAAAACTCTAAAGAATAAAATTATGAAGCTAAAAAGAGAAACAATTATGATCAATTATTTAAGTATTTCATTCTTGTCAACTTAAATTATTTATTTATTTGGGGGGGTCAAGTGTTATTTATAATAAATTTAAATATTTAGTAAAATTTAAAAAAATATTTAATTAAAGGGAAAAATGAGAGTTCTCTGAAGAGAATGCTATGGATACACAAAGAACTAAGATGGTGGTAAGGGTAGTTAATAGAAGATCAATATTATATAAAGAGCTAAGGTTAGTGAAAAAGCTAAAGACAACGAAAAGTGGTTTTTTTTGGTTTTGTTTTTTTCAAACTATAATAGAAAAAATAAAAATACCAAAGATAGGGTGGTTATACTGCTTGGGATAGACGGTAGGATAGCATTTATTGGCCTACTATGTGCCAATATATAGAGAGTATTAAGCTCAAAATACAAAAAGAGATTCTTGATAACAAGGATCTTCTACCATTCTCCTGGGAAAGATGGAAATATGTGGATCAGACGATAATTAGGAATCATGTAATGACATGCAGTGACAGCTATATTTGGCAATGGTTGAATGACTGGACTAAAGGAAGAGTTGTTAATGGTTCAATGTGAGTGTGAAAGTCTTCCCTGGAGTTCCCAAGGGATTTGTTGTGGTTCTTTTATTCAAGACTTGAAGGCACAAAGATCATGCCTATCAAATTTTCAGATGATGCAATGCTGGGAAAGAGAGCTAATAATGGATGACCATCATGATTCAAAAAGATCGCAAGAGATCAGAGCACTAGATTGATTCTAAGAAGAAATTCAGAAGGATATAATGTACAGTCTTACCCTTGTGTTAAAAATAAAGTTAGCCTCAAAAGTATAGAATGAGGGAGGTATGACCAGAAAGTAGTCTATCTAGAAAATATCTGGGAGATTAGTGAACTGTGGGCTCCCTAAGATTTCAATGAGTCAGAAATGTGATGTTGCCAAAATAAAATTAATGCAATCATGTCTCAAGAGGCCTGACTTCCAGGAAAAAGGAGATGATGGTATTGCTTTTACTCTGCCTCATACTCAGAGCACATCTGAATATTGTTTAATTCCAGGTGGTTCAGTTTAAGGAGGCTATTGATAAGCTAGAGAAGGTCAAAAGGAGGGCAATCAGGAAGATGTTGGGCCTTGAGTTTAAGATATACAGCGATTAGCCAAAGAATCTAGAGATATTTAAATCTTGAGAAAGGAAGGCTCAGTGGAGATGTAATAACTGCCTTCAAGTATCTGAAATGCTGTTCAAAGGAGGAATTAGAATTATTGCCTTTGGTCCCAGAGAGCAGAATGGGCCATGGGCAGAAGTCAACTAGAAGCAATTTGAAACTTGACAGGAAAACCTTACTAACAATCAGACCTATCCAAAAGTAGAATGGGCTGCCTTAGGAAGTATTGAGTTTCTCCTTATGAAGTGATACAAATATTGGATAACATTTGTCTGGTATATTATATTGAGGACTCTTTTGAGTTTATATTAAACTAGATAGCTGTGGGAAATCTCTTCCAATTCTAAAATGTTGTGATCTCCTTCATTTGATAGTGAGGAAAGTTAAGTCACAGAGAGGGACAGTGATTTGCCCAATATCACCCAACTAGAAATCCATATAAAAGGACAAAATAAAGATAAGCTAGGCACATCTCCACACAGTCTATCACTACCACCATCACACACCCATAGACTAAAAATAATGCATGACAAATTCTGCTATAGAATTAGAAATGAGGATAGGTTATTTTTGGAAGAAATAACTACAAAGAATTTTGAAAATAGTACTTTTTTTTACTTGTAAAAGTACATGCATTTAAGAATTTCTATTCATATACTTGTATAACCCAGTGGAACTGCTTGTCAGCTCCGGAAAGGGGAAGGAAAGAGGGGAGGAAGACAACATGAATCATGTAACCTTTGGAAAACTTATGTGTAAATTTGTTACTGGAATAAAATAAAGAAAATAATTATCCAAAAAAAAAAAAAAAGAATTTCTATCTATTCCCTTGATAAACTATGAAACACTTTAGTACCCTCAGCATTACAATGATCCAAGACAATTCAGAAGGACTTATGACAAAAAATGCTATCCACCCCCAGAAAAAGAACTATTAGAGTTGGAGGCCAATCAAAGCATACTATTTTTTCACATTAGCTATGGTTTTTTTATGGTTTTATATGAGTATGCTTTTACAACAATGACTAATACAGACGTGTGTTTTGCGTAATAATACAAGTATGAATCCCAGATCAAATTACTTGCCTTCTCTGGGAGGGGGAAGGAAAGGGAGAGAAGGAGACAATTTGAATCTTATAATTTTGGAAAACTTATGTTGAAAATTGATTACTATTTTATAGTTTTCTTGAGGAAGTAAAAGAATTGGTGAAAAAGTTTTGGTTTAATGAGTTGTAAATGTATATTATTCTTAAAAATAAAATAGTTGTCTAATAAGCAAATTAAATTTGACTTACCTTGAGCTTGTCCTGAAAATCTGAACTATGTTAGGCTTAGTTTTATTTGATTTGGATTAAGAAGAGCAAAAAAGAAGCAGGTGACTCAGTAAATCTCTTTATACTCATTTAGTTTGAAGAATATTCTTTTTAAAATGTCTATTGAAAAATCATATGTTTTGTATTGCAAGAAAGCACTATATAACCTGTATCAGACTAATTATTGCCTTGGGGAAATGGGTGGAAATGGAGGGAGAAAATTGGAATCCTAAAATGTCAGAAAACAATTGTCAAAAATTATTGCTTTATGTAACTGAAAAATAATCTAATAAAAAAGAAAAATTATATATTCACACATCATTTTAAACTAGTGTTTCATTTACCATAATATAATCCTTGCATTTGCAAGAAATTTAATTATTTTTATGGATATTTATTTTGGTTAAAATTGACTAACAATTATGGAAAATTATGAACTTAACCTCTGTAAAAAGCTACTCTGTTAAAGTTTATTATTCACTTATAAAATGTTTTAAAAACAAAAATTTGTTAAACATACCACTGAACTCAATAGCCTTGGCTGAATACAGAATTGGGAGTGAGAAATTCCTGAGTTCCGTGCTATTTAGACTGATCCTGGGCAGTTTAACTTCAATTAACATTTAAGTCCCTACTATTTGTAGAGGGTTATGGTAGATAAAACATAAATATTTAAATGGTACCCCTCATGGAATTTTAAATATATTGAGGAGACATGACACATACTCAACTAACAAAAATTGAGACAGTCTGATGCAGCAGAAAGATTTTTGGATTTGTAGAAAGAGGATCTGTATTTGAATTCTATTTCTATTACTTACTGTGTAACCTTGGAACAGTTACTTAATTCTGGGCCTTAGTTTCTTCACCTGTAAAATGAGGGGGGTCAGACTAGATGACTTCTAAAATTCCTCCCAGTACTAAGGCTATAATCTTATGATGCTATCTATGGCTCCTGTACAAGAAAGGCCTTTCCTTCAGACCTACAGCTCTCTTTCCTCAGAAAGGTAGGCATGATCCACATTGCCAGATATTATACAACACCTGTGATCACAGAGGAAAATGGCCCCAAAGTCCTGGCGATGTCGGATGACTCTGCCGATGGCTTGATTAACTGCCCGGGAAGCTTGCTGGCGGTACCACTCGTGCCCAGATAAGTACTAGATCAGATGCAAAAGAACCAGTGAGGTTGTAGCCCACTGTCTGGGGCTGCGCCACCCTAGATCCTGGCACCTCCACATAGTCACAACTCCTTTCAAAGGCATGAAACTATTCCAGAACCTTGGAAGGAAGTTTCTTGTCATCACCATTGCCAATGATGATTGTTATTATTTTTTAAAGTCTTAGTATCAGTTCTAAGACAGAGGAGCAGTAAGGGCTGGACACTCAGGGTCACACAGCTGAGAAGTGTCAGAGACCAGGCTTGATCCCAGGTCTCCTGACTCCACATGGGGAATGGGGGTAACCCCTTATCTTCAATTAACCAAGGGTAGCGCAGCTACAGTTGACAGTCTCCATCTTCCTTCATATTCACTTTGGGTACCTGCCCGCCCTCTGTGCCATTTCTTTACCCCATGCTCAGGTTTGGAACGGGAGACATCTGGGCATTGGTGATATACTTAGATGTGGATTCCCAGTATTCCAGAAACAAGGAATATGAGGTTGATCTGTAAGCAGGCGGGAGTCAAGAAGAAGGGGTTTCTGTTCTTACCTGGCCTCCTGCTCCACTCTTTCCTCTCATCTCATCAAGGAACTGCATCTTCAAAATGACTCTGGGATCCATTCGTGGAGGAAACGGGAGACCAGTGATGATGACTCCACGGCCATTCATATCTGCAAAGTCTAAGCCCTCGCTAGCCTGAAGGACAAAAAGATGGCAGGATTTTGAGGTCTTTTGTACAAAGTCCAGTCTCTAGTGGGATGATGTACGGGTGACACTGGCTGGACAAGGGACACTAGACATGGCTCTGTGTACGGGTCAGAGGCAGGATTCAGCCTCCAGGCATTTAGAAATGGCAGCACAGACCAAGTTCTGGAGATAGCGGTAAAGCAATAGACTCATGGCCCCTAGGAGTTGTTCTCCAAGTATAAAAACTCAGGCTTATCCATAATAGTCTGATGTAATAAAAGTGAAGCGTGTAATTTGGTATTTAGGATTTTTCTGAGTCTAGGAACTTTGGTATGGTGCAAACACAGGTTCTTACCTTTCCCCGGCACACAGCCATAAAAGTAGCTCCATTTGATTTAGGACAGACGATTTTCTCATAATATGCATCAATAACCTAGAAGACATCAGACAAGATGTCAGGCACATGCCCTGTTCTTCCTTTACAGAGAAATTGTGGAACGGGTATGCCCACAGCCCAACGAGGCAGGGAGGAGGGGTCAGCTTTTGAAAAGGACTTATTTGTGGTATAATTGAAAGAAGTTTCCTGACCAATTTCATTTGAAGGGAATGGAGTCATCTATGTGTTTTACTGGAAAACCACTGATTACTTCAAGCTAGAAGGTGAGATCACAGGAAGAAAAAACTATTTTATTCCTCACATTTCTATCTCACAAGCAGGTGGCCATCATACAGTTTAACAAAACAAACTTCAAATAATTTGCCTGTGAAATTTTTTCCAGTGATAATGAATGAAAAACCATATTAGCAAGGAGGTAAAAAATAAAAATGTCCAAGTCAGGGACATGGATATCTTGAAGGAAGCTAAGAGAGGGCCTCCCCCTACAGAAAATGCTTTTGATTCTGACTGGTGAGAAGAATGATCTCAGGAGTCTTTTTAGTGCCTGGGATTCACAGTTCACTGACATGACTTCAAGGCAGGAAAACTCACCAATTTCCATGGCATCAGGATTTCTCAGTCACTGCCCCATGCTGGGCAAGAAAGGATAAGGGAAGGTGGGACCAGGGGAATGGGGATTTCACTGCTTCCCTCTCCCAATTTACTTTCTTCTATAGTCAGAAAAAAATTGGACGCATGACATAATTCACCAGAATCAGAAACATATTTCTCAGGCAACAGTCAAACCAAAAAACCAAAACAAAACAAAGCAGGGTGAGAGAGATGAGCCACTGTCCTGAAGGAATGGCTCCTGGACTTCCTTCTAGCCATTCCCACGGTAATGCTAAGGACCATGTGGAGAGGAACGTGCTCAAAGGGGAGAAGAACAGTGAGGCAGAAGCTTGGATGGAGTAAATTCAATCACACAAAGCAGACAAGGCAAAACCAAAAAATCAAGAGAGTGGGCCAGCCCGTCACCATCAGTTCACGTTACAGACCTCGGTAAAGCCTCCTTTACTTCTTGGCTCCACAAAAATTGCCTTTAACTCTTCTATCTTTCTGGCAAAGTCATGGTCCTGTCGAGAAGACAGAGAAGACAAAGGATACAATGAGATTAGTCCCCTCAGATGAAAACCCTGATGTTGTAGTTCTCCTAAAGGCCAGGAAGGGAGCTAAAGCTTTCTTTTCCTTCCCAGAAAAATAGAAGTGTCTTTGCCTATGCTCCACCCTCTCTAGACACAGATTGTTGCCAATCCCCTCTCTAGCTCAACGCTTTTTGGCATACACAAAATATGAACCCAGTGAGAAAGCAACATACTCGCCAGTACTCAAGACTTTTTTCCATGACAGGGTATGATGGGAAGAATACCAAGAGTCCATGAGGCACAACTCGGGCAATATTCCCTGAAAACACATTCAAAAATGGAATGTGTGAGTCCAATACAACTTTACATTCTGATCAGATCCTGCTTAGATGGGAATCAGAACCAGAAATATGGAATAGAGAGACTGGGAGGGCTGATTTGGCATCTAGTCACGGGCAATAGCCTGAATGAAAAGCCCTTCCCCACTTTCACAAATACAAAGATGAAGGTAGAAGCCATGATCCAGGTCTTGGAAATACCCTGAAGTGTAGGTTATTGATCTTCTCAGAGAAGCCTTCTGCTTTAATCAAAACACAACCAAAACATGTCAACCCTCAAACTATAAGAAAATGTTTACATTTCTTGAATTAGGTTGAGTAATTAAATAAGAGGTAGTGTGCTACAGTAGAGACAGCTTTGAAGTCAGGAAGGCCTATATTTAAGTCTTGCCACCCCTACATCCTGGCTGTGTCCCAGGGCAAGTCACTTAATTTCTCAGTACTCTGGCCATCCCTCTAAGGATATATGTTGAAGAGAAGGTATTAATCTATATTATTAGAGGGAAATTTCCTCACCCGGAATTTGCCTTTAATAATAAAACCAGAGGTATAGTCCCTATCCTTAACTAGATTTTAAGTTTCCTAGGGGCAGAAATTGTATTGATTCTTTAGTACATTCTTCAAATATCTCCTCATAAGCAGCTTCAATTAAAATATGCTGTATCAAACTTCAATTTTATACTTCTTACCTATAGTTTTTCCTAAAGAAGACAAGCATTCATCAGAAAACCTAGGGAAGATAAAAAAAATCACATTTCTTTTATTATCATTTAGTGAAGTTTACCTAGAAACTCTACTAATCCTCCCTCTCTGTGCCAAACAAATGTGCTTCAAACACATTTTGAGTTACTGATTCAGTCCCTTTCTTTTCCCCAAAGGTATTTGGCCCAAACTTTTTGATATTAGGAAGCTAAAGTCATGTCAGGAGGGGATACAACCTGATTTTCCTGGTACTCATCTCAGATTTAGCATGCTCCCATAGTACACACCTAGGCAAAGATAAGTATAACTTTCGGGTATAAAGACAGAGGGATTAATCATAATTCTTAGTCACAGTCTCTTGCTAATTGGCAGGCTAGTTTTACCCTCCTGATCCTAAAATCTCCTCACCCTAACAGTTGGGAGTAAGAAATAGTCAACATCTGACACATAAAACAAAAGCAAACCAGATGAGTATATCAGTGGGAAAGTCTGATATGCATGAACAACTAAATGATAAAAGGAAAGAGAAACAAGCTAATCTAGAATTAGAAATGATTTACTCATTGTTTGGTTGTTTATTGTCTTAAATGGTTTCATGTATTATAACCACGTTGATTTTTTTACCAATCTGGATTATATTACTTAATTCATGACAAGATGTAATGGAAACATACTAAGAGCCAGGGAATTTCCTAAAAGTGATGATTCAGTCCTAAGAGAGCTGCCTCCAGCTGTCAAAGCTGGTTGAAGAGTGAGGTCAGGAGAAGTTTAGGGTTTAGGGGGATAATCTATTTACCATACACTGCACAAAGAGCAAAGTCCGAAAGAGTCAGATGTCAGCAATGTGATATCAAGAAGACAATATGGTGGAAGCAACTTGGCATCCAGAGATGGGAGTACAACTGAAAAAACACCTGGTCTTGTATTCCAGAATACTGACTGCACAATGAATGCCCAAGTTGGAGGAGCATTGCTGAAATCATCAAATCACTCCCTTCCTCCCAGAGACCATGTCCTCCCCAGTGGCTCCCTTTCTTGGTTAGTATTCCTTAGAGGAATCTAGTATTCCTAGAGGAATCTAGACCATCTATCTCACTTTTGTATCTGTATCTTTAGCACTAAGCAGAGTGCCCAGCAGAAAGCAGGCATTTAAGAATACTGTTTCCCTTAACTCCAAATTCCTCTCAACTTTCATGAAACAAGAAACACAACCCTATATAAACCACTTTAAATAAGTGAAGTTTATTTTCTTATTGAATGGGGTGATGACTTCATAGATTCTATTACTTGTGTCTTTTGCAATACCAAGCTTGTTGCTTCAAAAAAATTCATTACATTATTTTAACTCCTAGGTCTTTTCTATTGTTATATATATATGTATGTGTATACGTATATGTGTGTATATTTATATATATATGTGTTTGTCTTTATCAAATTTTCTAATTCTATTTCTATTATACACTGTTCCCCACCCCCATCACAGGGGCCATATACTACCTGTTCCTATCATATCATTCATTTCCTGAGTCTTCCTCACAGACAAAATTACTGAAGCTGAAGAGTTCCCTTACCTTTTATCGTATGCAGAACTCAGTAATACTCCATCAGGGCCTTTTGGAACAATCCCCACCCAGATCTGATGTTGATCAATAACGTGAGGATTCTCTAAACAAACATGGAAAGGGCTGAAAGCAGGAAAAGCAAATAAAAACACTAATCAAATGATGGCATAGTACTGAATTGCCACATGAGGATGTGGTCATTTTAACATGGTTTCAGTTATGCACCCACTATGGAAACTTAGTTGTTTTTCTTTCAGTGAAGAGACTATTGGTTTAATAGTGTTGCAAACACTGCCATGAACAGGTATTATGCAATGTCATGCACTAGATGATGTCAATTTTCTGTTTTAATTACTTGCAAGGAAAGAGTTAGAGCTAGAATGAAGGGAAAAGGATGGAGTTAATATCCATAAATATTAATATAAAAAGAAAAGGTATCCTTCCATTCTTTGTGGGAACTATGAATATGGAATATTGTATATACTATCAAGCATGTTGATTGGTTTTGCTAAATTGCTTTTTTCTTTTTTAAAAAATTTTTGTTATGAGATATAGCTGGCTACATTGGAGGAGATAGAGGGGAGAGGAAGAAGAAATATATTTGGAAAGGCATATAATATAAAATTAAAATACAAATATTTAAAGAATTAATTTACTATTCATTAAGACTAGTAAAAATAAAAACAAACAAAACAAAAGGCATTGGTGGTCTTCAAGTAGAGGCTAAATATCAAGAAGTCTGTAGTACGGATTCCTTTGGGTTATAGATTGGACTAGATGGCCACTGAGGTCCCTTCAGACTCTATATAATGTAATCATTTGAAAAAATTTTTTTCTTTAAAAGGATTAAGATGTTCATCAATTCAGATAAAAGGGAAAAAAAACTAGTTTCTGAGAAAATAGTGAAATACAGAATATAAATTTTTATAGATCAGGGCAGAGGCAGGTAGGCAGCTAAAAAGACACTAAAAGATTTTCCTTTCTACCTCCAGATATCTTACTAAACTAAATAGTTAAGTTCCCAAGCAGCTTGAGTGGGGCAAGAGGAAGAAGGGTAGAAATGATAAGGAAATTCCCGAAAATTTCTAAGCATTCTATCCAAAAGAATTTTCCCAGTCTTGTAGGGCAGAGTCTCTGCCTTCTCTCAACCAATTTCCACCTCTTTCCCCCAGTCTTTAATTTGCTTGGTCATTGATTCTGTTCAATTAGCAAATGAATTTAAAGTCATTTTTTTTTTATCATACTCCTCTTCTTTGAATCTAAGTATTTACTGAATACCTTCTAAATGCTCAATACCGGCAATTCATGCCAGATATTCCTTAAGAAAGTTCTAGCTTCACTAACCATGGGGCTGACAAAAAATACTTACATTTGCATCTCCATGGAGAAGGAGGAAAGTGGAGCTAGAGTTCCACTGGTGAGGATGATGGTACGCACACCTTGTTGAATTAACTCATGCATGCTAAATCCTGGACTGAAACACCAGTAGCTCAGTATTTTTCCTGCAATTAAAAAAGAATAAACTTCTAAGGCAATCACAGGGAAGAACCCATGTTTCCAGAGAAGATCAGCTAGTCCTATGGTCTCCATTATGATTTTTCTGTTTGGATGAGGTTAATATCTAAATGTGTGAAATAGTTCCTATGTAAATAAGCACCTTCCTAGAGATCATGTAATCAATTGGCTAGCAATTTTAAATTATATTAGTGGTATCTATGTGATTCTTTTGTTTTAATTTTTTCTTTTCTCATTTCCTCACCATTACTGACTATATTCCTCATTTTAGAAATATATAAGAGAATACAAATGTAGTCAGGGAATAGAAAAGGCCAATAGAAATTTTTTTTAGGCCACTAATGCCCCTCAGGTCGCACTATGACAAATCCTATCCTGGCATCACATGAATTCAGGTTATATACATGACAGGGAGAAGATCAGGGATATATGACTATAGGAGGTTCAATCATGAGAAATTGACATGAGCACAGAGCCAAGATGGTAGGGAATCACTTGAGCTCACCCAAATTCCCCTCCAAATAACATTAAAATGATGCCTCAAAATGAATTTTGGAGTAGCAGAACCAATAAAAGGACAAAGCAAAACAATTTTCTGCCTCTAGACACCTTAAAAGACTGGCAAGACAAATCTGTCTCAATGGAGTAAGAATGGAGAAGAATCTAGGCAGGCCATGCTTTAGCAAACCAGCAGCAGGTCTTGGGGGGCCTGAATCAGTGCTGGAGACAGCAAGAGGTTTCTAGAGCTCTCAATCGACAGATGACAAAGGGATCAAAAAATGGGTCAGAAGGAGAATATAGGAGACCCACAGGTGACTTGGAGTGCAGGATTCTCTATGCAGTTCTGGGTTACAGTCTCAGGGTAAGGAAGAGTAGATTAGCAGAAGCAGGAAGCCATAGCTACAAGGTGGAAGAGAGTGCTTGTGGATGCTTACAGACCAGAGCATAGGCCAAGAGAATAGTGACCACAACTCTCCTTAGATCATACCACCTTGGAAGAACTGAAACTTACAGAACTGAACATACAGATCTAGCTCTGAACATGGCAGCATGAAAAACTTGAAGCCTGGGACAGTTCCCACCTCTACCCCAGAAGCAGAGTTCAACTATAATATATAGTTAAAAGTCAAGGAAAAAGACAGAAAAATGAGCAAACAAAAAAAGAACTTGATAATAGAATGTTACTATGGTAACAGGGAAGATCAAAATACAAACTCATAAGAAGACAATGAGCTCAAAGCAGCTACATTGTAAAGTCTCAAAGAAAAATGTGAATGTGTCAGGCCCTAGAAGAAATTAAAAAGGATTTAAAAAATTAAATAAGACAGACAGAGGATAAATGAGGGGGGAAAATGAAAGTGATGGCTCCCTGGATAGAGAGTCATGCTTGGAGATGGGACAATCTGGGTTCGAATCTGACCTCAGACACTTTCCAGCTGTGTGACCCTAGGCAAGCCACTTAACTCTAACTGCCTGGTCCTTCCCACTCTTCTGCAGTGGAACTGATACTTAATAATTCTAAGACAGAAGATGAGGGTTAAGAAAAAAAAATAAAGTGATATAAGAGTCAACATTTCAGTAAATAAAGCACAAAAAATACTGAAGAAAATAACACCTTAGAAAACAGAATAGGACAAATGTTAGGAGAGGTATCAAAATCCACTAAAGAGAATAATTCCTTAAAAGCAGAATTGGCTTAATGGAAAAAGAGGTACAAAATTTTACTAAAGAAAACAATTACATAAAAAGTAGAATTGGTCAAATTGAAGAAGAGGCACAAAAGCTCACTGAAGAAAATAATTCTCTAAAAATTAGAATTGGGCAAATGAAAGCTAATAATTCTAATTATATGTAGAAAAATAAAAGCTAATAATCAAGAATCAATAAAACAAAACCAAAAGAATGAAAGAAAATGGAAGAAAATGTGAAATATCTCATTGGAAAAACAGCTGACCTGGAAAATAAATCCAGGAGAAATCATTTAAGAATTACTGGACTAGGGGCAGGTGGGTGGCACAGAGGATTGAAAGCCAGGGCTAGAGATGGGAGGTCTCGATTTCAAATCTGGCCTCAAACATTTCCTGGCTGTTCGTGACCTTGGGCACATAGGCAACATTGCCTAGCCCTTATTTATTGTTCTTCTGCCTTAGAACCAAAACACAGTTTTGATTCTAAAATGGAAGGTAAGGGCCTTAAAAAAGAAAAAGAGAATTAATGAACTGTAGAGAGCCAGAAATAAACAGTTTAATCTGTAAATCATATCAGATCCAGTTATAGCTGATGATTATAACTAACTAATGATTCCTTTCATTATTAAAAAGTTTTCCTGTGTAATAAATCATTTTAATTTAAAGAAAAGGGGGAAATATGAGGGAAGCCAATAGGAGAAACAGAGTCTTAAATAGATAAAAATCAGAGACTCCTCTTTTGACCCCTTTTGTTATCCTTGTGATTTCTTGTTGAAAAGTATTGAGGCCTTATTGAAGAGCTTTAGGTTCCTAGTGGGCCAACATTTAAAAAGTTAATGCTCTCCCCCTTTGGCCAGGAATGCAGCTGCCTGATATAGCCAAGGCCAAAACCTTAGCGGGGCAATTCAACCCTGAGAAAAATATTCCCCGACTTGGCTTTCTGATTAAAAACCCAGTCAAAATTTAGCCTTGGCCTTGGCCTGTTCTGAAGCCAATGAGACCGTTTGTGTTTTAATATGACATAATATATAACTTCTGCGCATCAGTAAAGTTTCAGGGGGGGTTCTTTTGTGTGAAATGAGTCTTGAAATATATATAATAAAATCCATGCTCCTAGAGACAGAGCTGGAAGCATGAGCTAAAAGATCTTCAGTGTCCCTTATTTCCTTATCAACTAAACTGTCCTTATCAGATTATCAGAGATGATAAAGAGATCTCAAGATTGAACTACCTGAAAGCCATAATAAAAAAAGGAGCCTAGTCATCATCCTTCAAGAAATTATTAAGGAAAACTGCATTGATATCCTAGAACCAGAAAGTAAAAGAAATTGAAAGAATCTATTGATGACTTCCTGAAAGAGATCCCAAAATAAAACTCCCAGGAATATTATAGTCAAACAATTAAAATATCTTGGAGCTACAGTCAAGATAACACAGGATTTAGCATCTTCTACATTAAAGGATCAGAGGGCTTAGAATATGATAGTCTGAAAAGCAAAGGAGCTGGAATTACAACTAAGAATCCCCTAACTGGCAAAGCAAAATATGATCCTTCATGGGGAAAAAAAAAGGATATTATTAAAAGTATAAAGACTTTCAAGTATTTCTGGCAAAATGTCTAAAGCAAAACAGAAAATTTGATTCTCAAATATCAGAGACAAGAGAAGTACAAAAAGGTAAATAAGAAAGAGAAATCATAAAGGATTTAATATGGTTAAAGTGTTTACATCCTTTATGGGAAAATGATACTTATAACTTCTAAGAATTTTTTCTTTATTAGGGCAGAGTGTACACAGACAGAGAACATGGATGTAAGTTGATTATGAGGAGATGATATTTAAAAAATTAAAGGGTGAGAAAAAGGGATGCATTGGGAAAAGGGGGAAGGGAGAGGTAGAAAGATATAAATTATCTCACATAAAAGATCATTATGATCAGTGGTAGTGACTTTTCCTTCTTTGGAATCCCTAACTTAGTTTTTTATTTTATTTTTTAAATTTTTAATTAATTAATTAATTAATATATGAACATATGTGTGTATATACATATACATCTATTTATTTATTTTTAACCTTTAACTTCTGTGTATTGGCTCTTTGGTGGAAGAGTAGTAA
This sequence comes from Gracilinanus agilis, assembly GCF_016433145.1. Lineage (NCBI taxonomy): Eukaryota > Metazoa > Chordata > Mammalia > Didelphimorphia > Didelphidae > Gracilinanus > Gracilinanus agilis. The sequence goes on along the minus strand of NC_058131.1, from coordinate 266,123,374 downwards.
GGGTGGGCAATGAGGGTCACACAGCTGGGAAGTGTCTGAGGCCGAATTTGAACCTAGGACCTAGGACCTCCTGTCGCTAGGCCCAACTCTCAATCCACTGAGTTACCCAGCTGCCCCAGAAACAAAACACTTCTGAGGAAAGACAAGGTGAAAGGAGAATGAGAGAGAAGGATAGCACAGGGAAAAATACGATGGAGGGAAATAAACAGAAAGCAAAATTGCGAATCTGAATGGGATAAAATGGAAAGGGATTGCAAAGTGAATTTAAAAAACCTAACCGTACAATATGTTGTTTTATAAGAAATACACCTGAAGCAGAGTAAAAGAGGACTGAAGGAGAATCTCTTATGCTTCAATGGCAGAAAACAAACAAACAGGGATAGCAATTGTGATCTCAAACAAAGCAAAAGCAAAACTAGATCCAATTAAAAGAGATAAGTGGGGAAACTACATTTTGTTAAGAGGTACCATACAGGGGCAGCAAAGCTAGGCCTAAAGATAGGAAGTCCTGGGTTCAAATCTAGTCTCAGTCACTTCCTAGCTGTGTGACTCTGGTCAAGTCACTTAACCCCAACTGCCTAGCCCTTACCTCTCTTCTACCTTAGAATCCATACTCACTATTGATTCTAAGACAGAACAAAGGTTAAAAAAAATTACATCTACATTTAATCTGGAAAAAATATAATTAAAAAAAGGTACTGTAGACAATGAAATAATATCAATACTAAACATATATGTACAAAATGGTATAGCATCAAAAAATTTTTTTAAGTTATAGTTTTTCAGGTACTAGATAAGAAAAAAGAGAAACATCAGCAGTTACACATTACTTTGAGATGGTCTGTCCCATCAGGTTCTATGAAACTCAGCATTTCCTGCTCACCATAAACCTTTATTGCTCTAGTAGCCTCATGACAGCAGGACTTCTCCATTATTACCTTAACTATCCCTCTAAAACTGAAACCTTCTCTTTTAAACAAGTAAAATACGGGCAAAGAAATACATTTAGTTTGAAAAACACTATAAAAGCCAAGGATTTTTCCAATAGCATCAAAATTCTTAAGGAAAAAGTAAAATGAGTTATAGGAAGAAATATAAAACCATACTAGTGGTGGAATTGTGATTTAAACATTCTTGAGAACAATTTGAAACTATACCCAAAGGGCTACAAATCTGCGCATACCTTTTGACCCAGGAATAGTATACTAAAGAGATTTTTTAAAAAATCTTTGCTTGATGTTACATGTATAACCTACATTAAATTGCTTGTCATCTCAGAGTGGAGGGAGGTGAAGAGGAAAGGGAGAGAATTTAAAACTGGAAATTTTTTTTAAAAATGTTAAAAATTGTTTTTACATGTAATTGGGGGGAAAGTAAAATATTAAAAAGAAAGAAAGAAATGAACATAAGGAATAAGCCAAATGCTCAATCTTCTATCCCACAGGCAGCCACAGTAACAAGAGATGGCAATACATTACAGTTATATTGCCTAGCCAATATCAAGGCCTCAAATTCTGAGTTTGGAATTCCAGGAGAGGGAATCCAAACCTTCCAGAGAGATGAAACCAATTTGTTTCTCTATTTCAAAGAAAATGGTGACAGTCCAGTTTAGAACACATGCAGCCTATAATCTTGAATAGACGCCTCATTCTGTCTCTTACTAATCATACACATTTTCATTCATAGGTAACCTATAAGAAGCTTTTAGACTATAAAGCAACAAAGACTGCAAAAGAGCATAAATGGCCAGTTGCCATTTCTCTACTAGAAACTGAGAAAGTCAAAAGTACTTTCATGAAACCACTTATATGGCAAGAAATAAACAGTCATTAGTTCATATGGAAGATTAGTCCAATTTCTAGAAATGCCTAACTTGGTCTTGAATATACACATATTACTAATAACAACTTCTAGTAAAAATTGTGAAAGTTGAAACAATAGGGTAATACAAATGAAGAATAGACGACAGCTGGGAGACAGATATTAGTGGTGCAAAAATATGGCCAAGGCCACAATCTCTTCCTGACTTAATTTTTTTTAAACTCTTACTGAGACACTCAACTATTTCCTGACTTTTGAGAAATTCTGGGCATTCGAATTTATAAAAGTAGAAATCAAATATATAGTTAGTCTTCAAAGTAACTTAAGGCTCAAATTCCAAGTACATCTTCTAACCTCTCAGATAAAGAGGAAATTGTTAACAGAAAACTTCTGGGCTGTCTTGAGTATTAGTGTTGTGTTTTTAAAACAATATAAAACTTTTAAAGACAAGATAGCAGTGCATTCCTCATTAGACCTTTAAATCTGAGTTGTGTAGAGACAAGATCATAATTCTCTCTCTCTCTCTCTCTCTCTCTCTATATATATATATATATATATATCCTCCCTCCCCCCGTCAGGACACAAAAACAAGTTTAAATGAGTAGGTCAATTAATAGGCTGCTTTCCCTCCTGTTTAAGTGGTCTTCAGAATTGGCAGAAAATTTTAGCTTATGGCTGACTTTTATTATGATAAAAAATGATAAAGGCTGATATAATAATAGAAATTAGTATTTTAATTAAAGCCATGCTGATAGATAAAGTCATTAGACCACGCACTTGTAAGAATTCAAAACTGCCGCCCCAGCCATTATTGTTACCTCTGCGCGCTCAGGTAGCTAAAGAGGAAGTTCAAAGTCACTACAGGAGCCTATATTCCTTCTCTTACATGATCCCACTTCCTATCTACCATGAGGAATCATGGGAAATATAGTTTCAAAGTCTCCCACATGTCCATAGAAAATATATATATATATACTTTTAGATGGCATTTCCCAAATTTCACTTTTACACTTTCCAGATGAAATTAACTTCTAAACAGTCTAATTGTTCTGATATGAAGATACAGAATTCCAGTTATCAGATGGTGACAAAATAGTTTGACCCCAAGATGTAACCTTTAACTCTGAACACTGCCAATGTGAAATTATGCTGCATTCACCAGTCAAGAAAGAGTGAGGTTCCAATCCTGATGTAAAGTGTCCTGGAGAGAACACATCTGGGATAATGTGTTTTTGTCTGGATACCAATTGGCATGATAATGATAAATATCCAGAATAAGTAGACCAGAATAATGAGAGAACCCCAAACCAGAATATACAAAGCCAAGCTGAAGTAACTAGGGGGTTGGGGTTGGGGTAGGAAGGCAGCTAGATGGCTCAGTGGATTGAGAGCCAGGGCTAGAGATGAGAGGTCCTGGGTTCAAATCTGGTCTCAGACACTTCCAAGTTGAGTGACCCTGGGCAAGTCCCTTAACCTCCATTGCCTAACCCATACCACTTTGCTGCCTCAGAACCAATATGCAGTATTGATTCTAAGACAGAAAAAGATAAGGGTTTTAGTAAATAAAGTAACTGGAGGGTATTTTACCTAGAGAGGATACAAATGATAGGAAATGGAAAAAGAGAAAAATTCTGGAACAAGGCAAGAGATATGATAGCTTTTTTAAAGTATTTGAATAAATAGTACACTTGATTCCTTTCATTGCTTTTTTCTGCTCTCAGAAGATAAAATCAGATTTCAACTCAATATAAAACTAAACAAAACAAAGAACTTTCTAACCAATATAATTTTCCTAAAGAGGAATGTGTTGTTTCCCAGACAGTAGAGAATTCCCCATCGAGGGGGGAGCGGTCTTCAAACTGAAATTAGCTTGCCACTTTGCTGGGTATTTTTTTTTTTAAACCCTTACCTTCCGTCTTGGAGTCAATACTGTGTATTGGCTCCAAGGCAGAAGAGTGGTAAAGCTAGGCAATGGGGGTCAAGTGACTTGCCCAGGGTCACACAGCTGGGAAGTGTCTGAGGCCAGATTTGAACCTAGGACCTCCCTTCTCTAGGCCTGGCTCTCAATCCACTGAGCTACCCAGCTGCCCCCTGCTGGGTATTTTTTTTAATAAAGGTGATTGTTCCTCAGCTAGACTAGATGACAAAGAATATATTTTAAAGAGTATAAGGGGCAGAGTCAAGACGGCAGCTTAGAAGCAGCAGAAGCTAAAACCTCGCTGACTGTCCTTCCATACCAATCTTTAAAAAGTGCTTTAATACAAAAACCCAACAACAAGACAGAGCTAAAGGACTCTCATACTGAACACAACTTGAAAGGTAGGCAGAGAGAGTGGATCTCTACAATATAAGGGAGAGACCCAACACTGTTCCTCCACCTAATGAGCTGAGACCTGTGATAAGACTTGGGCTTACTGTGGGATTTCAGGGTGAAGACTGCAGCTGAGACGGTGTACCTGGGTACCACCACATGAAGCTTAGGGCTTTTGACAGCTGCTGGCAGGAAGGAATGGGGGAGGGCAACTGGTTGGGCACCCAGGGCCTCTCCCACAGCTGATGAAAATTTGGCCTCAGGGTAGATTAGTTCAGCAAGTCAGGTCAAGAGATCTAATCCAATAAACTAACAGAGCAGAGAGAAAAACAAAAGTTCCCTTCAGGGCAGAATAGCTCAAACACCCAGGTCCAGTAAACAGAAGAGCAAGTGTACAGTCCACAAAGAGGGGGGAAAAATATGAGTAAACAATAGAAGGGGAAAAACGGAAGTTACAATTGAAAAAACAGAATCGACAAAGGAGGATGGGACCCAAGGAACAACAAGCAAAACCTCAAAAAATCCAGGGAACTGGACTCAGGCTCTGAAGAGCTCAAAAAAGAATCAAAATTCAAATAAGACAGATTGAAGAAAATTGGGAAAAGGAGAAAAACAGCTTAAAAAGTAAAATAAGCCATCAGGAAATGGAGGCACATGAACTAAAACAAGAAAATAGTGTCTTAATTGGAAAATAAGACAAAAAAGTTTAAAAATGAAAAGAATGGTGGGGCAGCCAAGTGGCTCAGTGGACAGGAGGTCCTAGATTCAAATCTGACCTCTGACACTCCCTAACTATGTGACCCTCAGCAAGTCACTAAACCCCCATTGCCTAAGTTGGAAGGTAAGGGTTTAAGAAAAAAAAAGATGAAAAGAATGACTTGAAAAAGAGAATAGATCAAAAGGAAAAGAGGGATCAAAAGGTCATGGAAGAAATTCAGTCTTTAAAAATTAGAATTGGCAATTAGAAACTAATGACTTCAGGAGACATCAAGAAATTATAAAACAAAATAAAAAGAATCAAAAAATAGAAGAAAATATGAACTACCTCATTAAAGAGAGGATAGGTTCAAGGCAAGTTAAAGAAGAAATATAAAAGAACCCAGAGGGGGCAGTTGCTCAGTGGATTGAGAGCCAGGCCTAGAGATGGGAGGTCCTAGGTTCAAATCTGGCCTCAGTCACTTCCCAACTGTGTGACCCTAGGCAAGTCACTTGACCCCCATTGCCTACCCTTACCACTCTTCTGCCTTGAAGCCAATACACAGTATTGACTCCAAGACGGAAGGTAAGGGCTCAAAACAAATAAATAAATAAATAAAAAATAAAAAAATAAAAACACAGAAAACCAGCAACAAAAAATATAGATGTGGTAATGCATAGGTTTCTAAAACCTGAAACCATAAAAAAACTGCTGGGCCACTTTCCTTTTGACAAAGAACAGATCCTATCCCTTTGGAATGCCCACCTCATTTCATCTCTCTCACTACTCTCCCACTCCTTGACCCAGGCTCTTTCATCCAGGATCAATTTACATTGGCTGAAGACTTCTTATAAAGGGCAAAGCAATTAAATCATCTCCTATGTTTACCCTGAAAGGAGTGGCTAATCCTAGAGTCTTACTGAAAAAGGAAAATATTTCAAAGGCCAAAGGAAATCATCTGAAACAAAGCCCATTCACCAAGCACCAAAAAGCAGCTGAGTCAGTTATTTTTTATCCCCAAACACTAGTAAGGCTGGTACCTGATCTTTCTTCTCAGCCAGGCAGATTGGACCCTTCCACCTTAGATAAGGGCTTTTTTTTTCCTTCTGTGCTACAATTACCTCGAGAATTATAGATTCAGCACCTCTTAAAAGATTTGTCCTGGGGGGAGGCGGGAAATGGGAGGGTACAGGAGTGGTGGTGGTGGTGTCAGCTGTCCTGCCTGCTCTTTAATTAAGCCACATACTTGAATTTTTCAGGTCTGTTCCAGACAGCTTTCCCCATTCTGAACTAACTAAGCTGCTTCTTGGACTAGGTCAGACATGCCCTGATCCACTAGGAAAACAGGAGAGAAGCCTGGAACATGAAAGCATGGACAGGAAAAAAAAAAGATACTAAGTACTTGGAATATGATGGTGAAGAAGAACAATGAAGCCAGAAAGGGACAAATAAGGAAGTAGAAGGACTGTTATAAGAGGTCAGTCTAAGATTAGAAATCTTCAAGTTATAAAATCAAAAGGCTAAGAGAGAACATGAGTTAAGCAGTATAGAGCAATAGGGAAAACACTGGGCAGGAAGGGGGTCAGAAGAACTGAGTTTTAGTCCTGCTTTGTTACTAAGTAACTGTGACCCTGAGCAAGTCACTTAACTCTGCTTGAGTTCAGTTTCTTTATCTATAAAGCATGGTGGTTAGATTAGAGCAGCTCTAAACCTTCTTCCAAGCCTAATATTTTCCCAACTTTTATGATAACTAGGGGATACAGTATGGGACTAAAAATTTGCAATGAACAATTCACCAAGAAGCAATAATAACTATTTATACTTAAACAGAACTTTTGCAAAGTGCTTTCCTCAAAACAACTTAAGGAGGTAATGCATGTATATAACCAAGCATTAACAAACAGTGATTATAAACACAGGAGCAACAGGATGATAAACCAAGCTGATGTCTCAGAAATCCTCCAGCACCTTGCTTGTTGGCCACAGGAGCACTCCAAGCATCAGTCCTCTGGCTCTTTTTTCTATTACTGCTATCCAAGTGAATGTGGACCTATTAAAATAAACACAAGATTGTTCCGCAGGTTGCCACAGAAAGGATAAACAATGAATTTTTGCTATTATTTCTCAGTCCAGAGCAAACATAGAACCATGTGCACCAGACCCTCCCAACTTTGATATGGACTTTTCTAACTATGCCTTTAGGGGGTGTGCCAAAAGGAAATTTCAATATGACCAACTGTTATAACATTCCTAAGCCCTCAAAGGAGTTCAGGCCCCTTGGAGATGGCAAGTCAGAATTCATAAAATCTCTGTATCTCGAGAAAGGAGATACTAAGAGTAAAACTCACTTACTTTATAATATTTTGAAACTGTATGCCCCTGCATTAGGTTGGCTGCACCTTCTGGGGGTTCAATACTGAAAACAATCTGTAAGATAGAGACACAAGACAGGATACAATATAAAAATGACAAAATCCAGAAACAAGCAATCAAATGATCAATTGCTCTAACTCTGCCTCTCTTTCCCTGCCCCAAAAACTTTCCTTCATCTTACAAAATCTTTCTATGGTATCTTTTCTCTATCCTAAATAATGTAAATCACTTCCTTGATTTCCTATGATTAAGGCCAGGGAAGAGGAGTCCTAGCACAGACTATAAAATATGGCAGACAGTAAGGCAGAGAGAAGTCTGGGGTCTATTCAATAAATATTCTCTCTAATTACCAGAATGAATACCAGGTGCCTTTGTCTACAACACAGTATACTGCTCCACATAGACAATTTCCCAGAACTTCTGTAGCCAAAAACTTTTCTGCTGGAAAAAGTTCCATCTTTCCCATTGTGCCAAGAACAAATCCAAGAGATGGAGTGGGAACACTTTAGGCCATTCAAAGAGCCTTATGGAGCTTTTCCCAAAAAGTGGCTGACTGCCTGGAAGAGACCTACTGGCTACTTAATTGATCCTGAGACCCACAGTGGGCTTCTTGTATTCAGTACCATGGAAATACAAAAGATTTTGAATCTAAGAGTTGGAAAGGAACTCAGAAACTTACCTAATAGAACCTGTATTATTATAACATGGCTGAGGAGTTGTCCACCTGTGCTTGTAGAGCTCCAGAAAAGTAACTTCTCTTCCTCCTTCATAAGTAGCCCATTCCACTTCTGGAAGGCCTTGTTAAAGCCTTTCCTGACATTGAGTCTAAAGCTACCCATCTTCAGCTTCTACCCCTTCCTTCTTGTTTTCCCCTCTGGGGTTCAAGCAAAATAAATATAATCCCTTTTTCATGGAATAACCTTTCAAATACTTGACGATAGTTATTGGATTCCATCTTTCCCTTCTCCAAAGTCTTTCCAAGGATCAACATCTTCCTAGCAGGTGGTGTCTGACTTGGGCAAAAAATATATATATTTTCTGTATAGAGAAAATATATATATATATATGTGTGTGTGTGTATGTATATATATATATATATATATACATACACACACACACACATACATATATATAATATAGCCATAGGCTAGAGTTAGTTGGGTTTTTTTGCTCCCCTAAAAGCACTATGCTTTTGACATTAAAATATAATTGGAGGGGCAGCTGGGTAGCTCAGTGGATTGAGAGCCAGGCCTAGAGACTCCTAGGTTCAAATCTGGCCTCAGACACTTCCCAGCTGTGTGACCCTGGGCAAGTGTCACTTGACCCCCCATTGCCTACCCTTACCACTCTTCCACCTAGGAGCCAATACACAGAAGTTAAGGGTTAAAAAAAAATAATTAAAAAAAATATATAATTGGAAAGGCAAGATGTGTGTGTGTGTGTGTGTGTGTGTGTGTATACACACACACAGAAAATGTTTGAATAATAATATGGGGCAGTAAATTATTAAATACCAAAATGAATGGTATAAATAATATAGGATACTGGAAAAGGGGGAAAGCTAGTTCATGAAACAGTCAGGGAAGACCTCATGGATGAAGTGGAAATTGTGCTGATCTCTCTTGGTAGAATTTGGAATAGGTTGGAAGGACATTCAAAAAAGTGGGCAAAGCATTAATAAAGGATTAGAGTCAAGACCCAAGGGGGACTTAGGAAATCCACCTGGACTAGAATACAAGGTTCATTTAGAGGGATTAGTGGAAGAGAATATGGATAGGTGAAATGGGGATCTAATTGTAAATGGCCTTGAAAGCAGAGCTGAGATTAAATCTTATCCTGTAGGCAGTGAGAAGTCAGTGGAGGTTTCTCAGCAGGGGATAAAATGATGTTGAAAATAATGAAGTTGGGCGGAGCTAGGTGGCTTAGTGGATTGAGAAATAGGTCTAAAGATGGGAAGTCCTGGGTTCAAATGTGGCTTCAGATACTTCCTAGCTGTGTGACCCTGAGCAAGTCACTTAACTCCAATTGCCTAGCCCTTCTTCAACCTTAGAACCAGTCCTTGGCATTAATTCCAAGATGGAAGGTAAGGGTTTTAAAAAAAATAATCAAGTGGGCATTTTAGGGAAATGAACAAGAAGTTTGTTGACATGATCCATGCACAAAGCAGCAGTGAAAGTGGAAAGAAAGGGGCAAATCTGAGAAACACTTTGAAACACTGACCAAAGCTGGGGGGGGGGGGGGGAGGGGGGAAGCAGCTAAGTAGCTCAGTGGATTGAGAGCCAGGCTTAGAGACAGGAGGTCCTAGATTCAAATCTGGCCTCAGACCTGTGTGACCCTGGNTGAGAAACACTTTGAAACACTGACGAGGGGGGGGGGGGGGGGGGGGGGGGGGGGAAGCAGCTAAGTAGCTCAGTGGATTGAGAGCCAGGCTTAGAGACAGGAGGTCCTAGATTCAAATCTGGCCTCAGACCTGTGTGACCCTGGGCAAGTCACTTAACCCTCATTGCCTAGCCCTTACCACTCTTCTGCCTTGGAGCCAATACACAGAAGGTAAGGGTTTAAGGAAAAAAAAAAAAAACAACTCTAGTACAGACAGGAAAGAAAGGAAGAAGTTAAAGATGACTCCAAGGATTTGAACCTAAGGCCTGGAAGAAAAGTAAATGTAACTGATAAAAAAGGGAAATTAAAAAGAGAAATCAATTTGAGAAAACTCCAGATCAGATGGTTGGGAACTAGATTTGCTTGTTAATTAAGCTCAAATTGTAAGGCCTCTCTCTACCAGGTTTTATTCTATAAACTTTCTGTAAATCTCATACCCGCCTCAATGAAGAGGAACAACTTAATATCATCTGCGCTATCCTCTAAAAGTGACAGTGGATGGAGTTCCAATGATTTTTAAATATTTCATTTTAATTTTAAATTTCCTTCAGCCCAATTTGTCTTACTCTAATGAAGAGAACAGCAATAAACAAAAAAACCACTATGTGAAAGTAACAAATCTGTAGCTCCTCAGGCCTTTTCAAAATGAAGCTAGCCAATTGGAAATTTCATTCAACATTCAATAAACATTTATACCTACCAAATGCTATTTATTCCTCCTCCAAATTCATATCTACATAGCATTTCAGCATTTACAAAATGCTCTCTGTATGTTATCTCATCTGAAGCCAACAGCGATGTTGTAAGATAGTACAACTATTACCATCTCTATTTGTAAAGTGGGGAAACAAAGGCTCTGAAAAGTTAAGCCAATGGATGATCACATTTCTTCTGAAAGGTTTTCCAATTTGAGTATTCAAAACATGCTTATTCATTTACTACTGGCTTGCCAGCACCTGACTAGGGGAGATAGTTAAAGGCAAGACTCCAAGGAAATGCAGAACACATGAGGCAAACCAAGTGAAACACTTTGAGCTACAGATGATGCAAAATGAAGCATTTCCCAAACTTCGGGTAACTCTGTGTCACATCTGCTGACAGAGGGGGCATAGTGTAGTGCAATGAGTCACATCAGAGTACACAAGTTTGAATCTTGACTCGAGCAGATCATTTGACTTCCCTAAGCCTCAATTTCCTCCTGTAAAGAGGAAAGTTAGTTGGATGACTTGGTCTCTGAGGTCTCTTCTGGCTCTAAATCTAGAATTTTAAATTACTTCTCTCTAGACTTCAGTTGTTTTTGTTTTGATTTGAAAACTGTACTAGAAGAGGGTTAGAATAGATGAGCAAGGGTCTCTTCCAGCTCTAGACCCATGATCCTGTGAAGTTCTGAGGAATCATTTATGTAGAAGAAACATCCCATATCTGCTCTTAAGTTTAGTTTAAAGAGAAACCATGATAGTACTATCTCAAACTACAGAGGAATAAGCTCTATGGGCCAAAGTAACACCAAAATAAGGGTCTTTCTGCTAACTTTTCTCAGTTTTCTGGACAGTGATTCCAGCAGGATTTCTGAAATTATCCATCCTTTATGCTTTCAAAGAGTTAATTTCCTATTACCAATTATTAATCTGGTCAAAAAGAGAAGATCCCTAGAAATAATCAGAAGAGGAAGGGGCATTCTTATAAGGAATCTGGAAACACCAGGAAAACAAAATCTTATTTCATTCATGTGGATTTTTTTCCTCCCTTTCTCATGAAGTGGTATAGAAATCAAGAAATCTCTGCTACATTTAATTCTGGAGCAGATGAATTAAGTGAGAGAGGCAAAGGAACTTTTGCAGCAATGACCCTTTTGCAATTTATGGTAGAAAAATAGATGCATCCATCTGTTTGTTTCCAGGAAGCACTAAAAATGAAAGAGAAAACATCAAAGAGAATAAATCTAACTACACTGCCTTGGTATTTGGAGTGAAATACCTCACATACCCATCATATATAATCCCTTAAAGTCCTTTAAAACAAAACCAAATAACTATCACTTTCTGTCTTAGAATCGATTCTAAATATTGGTTCCATGGCAGAAGAAGAGTGGTATGGGCTAGAGCAGTGTTGGGCAAACTATGGCTGGAGGCCAGATGCAGCCCCCTGAAATGTTCTATCAGGACGCTGGACATTATTCCTAATCTGATGAATACAATGAGTAGGATACAAAACAATGAAACTTCAGAAGAGTTGCCTTAGAAACAGACTGACAGATGAGCATTTCCTTTCCTTTGGCCCCCTCTTTAAAAAGTTTGCCCATCACTGGGCTAGAGAGGCATTTGGGGTTAAGTGAATTGCCACACAGCCAGGAAGTGTCCTGACGTCAGATTTGAACCTAGGACCTCCTGTCTTCTGGCTTGGCTCTCTATCCACTGAACCCCTAGCTGTCCCATCCTTTGAAATTCTGACCAACAAGAAAACAGAGAGGCTACTGATTTCTACAGAGAGTACTAGAAAACCTTTACAAAAGCAACGATAGTCTAGCTACTACTCCCTTGGCGAGTACTAGAGGGCAGGATAGAACAGAATCCTTGTCAGTGAAACAAGAGATAAGAAGTAGGAAGGGGAAAGCCAGAGCAAAGAATAAGCACCTGAACTTAATCAAGCACAGTCACTTGATCTCAATCTTGAGGGCACTGCCAGCAATGCTGCTGGAAAAGTGACATCAAAATGCAGTGATGTGCCAAGAATTAAGCAACTTCATATACTTTAGTTCCAGTCCAAAGTCCAGGCCAATTCTCTTTCCATCAATTCATTCCATAGTATTTGAACCTGATATTTGGTTTCATTTCTCTATTCTGTAACTAGCACCTCTTTTAGGGCACATAATGAAACACACTACGGACCTCCCGACAGAGAAGTGATGGGTACAGGGTGCGGAATGAGATATATATTTTGGGCTATGACCAATATAGTTTAATTAAATTATATGCATATTTGCCTTAAAGGTTTTGTTTTTCTTTCTTTCTCATGGTGGGGGGGGGGGGGATAAATATTTTTAGGTGAAAAGAATAAAAAATTTTAAACTAGCACCTCTTTTATGGAGCATTTGTAGAGTAGTAATGAAGAAAAGAGCTGCTTCTCTTAGTTTTTCCCAGTGGTTCCCAGTTTTATATATGGGGTTTTTCCATTCTTCTACATCTTACCCATCCTTTATTATTATTTTTTAAAGTTTATTTAATTAATTAATTTAGGGTATTTTACCATGGTTACGTGAATCATGTTCTTTCCCTCCTCTCCTCCCACTCCCTTCCCACAATGAGCAATTCCACTGGGTTTTATATGTGTCATTGATCAAGACCTGTTTCCATATTATTAATATTTGTACTAGGTGTACCCATCCTTTAAAGCCCAGCTCAGGTTCTACCTTCTTGAAGTTTTCCCAAACAACTCCAGTTATCCATATTTATAGCACTTGGCACCTATACCATCCATTCTGCCATCTCCTAATGTTGCTTTAGACTTCTCTGACTGTTTTATGTGGATCTTTCCCCAACCAAACCAGGGTTAAAAACCATGTTATATACTGCTGTAGTCTCTTAAGAATAGACACATTAATAGATTATATCAGATATCATAGACGTCTTAGCACAACAGATAAATAGTTGATGCCCAATAAATGTTTTCAATAAATTGAGTTACATTTGGGGCACTTCTAGCTTTCTTAAGGTCCTTCTGGGATGAGCTGTTGGATAGGCAACTGGATTAGAAGTTGTACATAGACATTCTGCTTTTGATTTGGTGATTGGCTTAACACTGAGAACACAGGCCCTTTTCATTCCATTCAATAGTGTGGGTGTAAAGGAAGAAATAACAGTTCCTTACAGGAAAACAACCCAATTACAAGAAACCAGACTATCTTGCCAGGACATCAGAAAAGCTAAAATGTTTCAATAACTGCTCTGCTCAGGTTACCCACACTCTTCCAGGGCCTATGCCAGGTTAGGTTTGTGAATGCCCTATTATTTGCCAGATTTCCAGGGTGAAATAAACTAAGCTGATTTCATAAACTTGCCCAGGATACCTAGAGAAGGCCCTTGAACAATAATGACAGTAGCTCTAAAGTAGGAAGGACCATCATATGGCCTACATTGATTCCATATGAATGATTTGTTAAAAAGATCACTATCACAGTGTGGGATTCCTAAAAACAAGGATATGTAATAAATGCTTGTGGAATAAATACATGTTCCACTTACTGAACACTGGTAGTGGAAAGCTATGAACAAACAAAAATGTCTGATATATTTAAGGGCCATCTGTTTTAAAATATATGATTCAATACAAAATAATATATAGACTAGAGATGGGAAAAACCTTATTGAAGACTAGCAAATCCTTAATGAATCCAGTCATCTGGATTTCTCCTTCCCTTTTCCTTCCCCTGTCTTTCTTTCTCCCTCCCTCCTTCTGGCTCTCTCTTTTTCTGTTTTTTCCCCCACTAAATTAGATCTCACAAGAAGACCCAGCTCCATCTGGTGGTGACAAGAAAGGAATACACCACAATTTAATGTACCTGCAAGTTTAGAAAGAATGACTGGTATAATAATGGCAAGAAACTAAAGAAGGTAGAATTAAAGGTAGTTTCAAATTTTGAATAGTTCTTGGAACTTCTAAGGAGAATTATGGTAAATGAATAAGAAGAAGCTATTGAATTAGGAATAGATTTGTTTATCACCTGGATAGGACCACAAAACATGAGATTTCCAAAGAGTCCTATTTTTTCTGGAACTATTTAAACATAGCTGGACCCAATCTTAATAAAAATCTACTTGCCTGACTCCTTCAGAAAATGTTTACAGCCATTCCCAAAATCTGATAGAAACATTAAACAAACCAACCCAACATTATAGAACATCAGTCAGTGTAGTATAAGTGGAAATAATAATGACAATAATAATATTAGCTATCATACAACAGCAACAATAATAATAGCTAGCATTTATTTAGACCTTTAAGGTTTGCTAAGTGCTTTACATATGTGTTGCTTTTAAGAGTCAGGAAAATTTGTCTCAAATCTTGTCTCAGGAACTTACTAGATATGTGATTTCATGCAAGTCATTTAACCACTCTAGAATTCACTTGACTCATGTGTAAAATGTGTAAAAAGAGGATTGAATTGTACGGTCCCTTCCATCTCTAAAACTATGATCTATGACCAGGAACCTATGTACAATGTACAATGGGATTTCCAGACCATGTTTCAATTTGATGCCTTTGTATTCCATCCAACAGCTTCTGTTAATAGTCTTCTCAATGCATACCAGTCCAAAACGCTTTTAGAGAGAACTCTTTTTAGATCTTGGGGAGGCAAAAGCCTCTTATTATCTCTCTGCCACATTTCTTATTATATGTATGGCCAGAAAAAGACAAAAGATGGGAGCTGATTTCTAGAATTTATTATTTACCTGAATGATGTCTACCAGCTTTTGTAAGCCTGCTGTGTTGTTAAAAATCCCAGTACCTATGGATAAAAGTAAAAAAAATAGTAAATTCATCTCATATAAATACAAATAAACATCTAGAGCAAAATTGAACACTGGCATCCTGCATCTTTGAATAGTCTTCTGGTCAAGAACTGTCTAAAAGGCAGAGTACAACTAGGCTCGTAGAGATCAAAACAGCTACTTAAAATAGCCATACTGCTCCATAGACTCCTAAAATCTCAATAGACTTCAGGTAGTGGCTAAACCTCTCTTTCATTTCTTTCTAGTCGGTACTCTCACGTTAGGGAAACTTGAGGTTTCTTCTCAGGCTAAATGCTTGATGCCCAATTTATTAATGAAAAGGCTTTCCCCAGAGGAAGAAACATGTGAAGTTATACAGAACAATAATTTTATCTCCTTTGGATTAAAAAAAAAGGGTTGTGTGGTTGCCTAGGGGAGTAGTCATGCCACTTGTTACATAATTCTACCTAGGAATTTTGCTGAGAAACCTACTGTAAAAATTGTTAATAAGAATACTGCTTTTGCAAATTCAGTATAACACAGACACTAAATAAGATTAATTCTTCAATGTCAAAACCACAGAGGATAGAACAGTTAACTTGACAATAGAACTTACTCTAGATTATATTATAGGGCAATTCCAATTGTTTGACAATGACCCTTGATGATCTACAAAGTTGGGGGGAGGAGGCAGCTACAGTTTTACCAGTCACTGAAGCACTGGCAGTGAAGTTTTATATCACTGCAAAATTCCTTAAGTTACACTGGCCATATTAATGGCTCAAATACAGAGAATAATCTTAACATAAAAAGCCACTGTCACTTCATCTCCCTTTCCCTCACGTACAACGGGCACCCCACTTGCTGGGAAGGGGGAAACAACCATCAAAACCCATCATGTAAAAGAACGAGGCAATGAGAATAACTTACGTCCTGCCATGAACTGTATGATCTGCTCCAATGACTCCAGGAGGGAAGACTTGGTCTGAAAGGTGATGTGGGCTTCAGCAAACAGATCAAAGATATAGCTGCCAAATAAGACAAGCAAAGTGTCAAATCTGACGAAAGAATACGGTTCAGACTTGAGAAGAAAGATTCAGATGCTCGTGTCACCTAGACAAAGACGTGAATGGGTTGTAGGCATCGCTGCTATTGCAAAATGTCCTGCGTATAGCACTTTCTTTCTCCTGCCAAGAAGATGGAAACTTCCACAATGACTGACCCATTTGCTGGCTCCTTTTTTATAAGTTTACCCCACCCACAGGTTATACTTGCTGAAGTCTTAGACAAAGAATCCACAGACTCTCCACCCAAATGTTAATCCTTTAGTGACTGTTCCAACAGAGGTCAGGGTGGTGAAGCACTGGCTCTGAATTCAGAGGGCTTGGGTTCAAATTGCATCTCGACAAATTACCACCTACGTGAACTTGGGCAAGTTCCTTTACCTCCCTAGCTCGGTTCTTATCTGTAAAATGAGAGTAATAGACTAGAAGTTTCTGAGTACCTTCCAAACCTAAATCCTGTATGATTTTACCTAAGTAACAAGTTTCCTAATCTACTGGCCTCTTGGCAACAAAAAAGTTTCTAGATTTTTCATACTATTACCTATAATTGTATTGTATTCAATATAATTAAAAACTGGATGGAAAGTCAAATAAGCTTATGTCCAACCTGTTCTATTTATATTGGATAAATGCAGTGTTTCCAAATGGTTCTTCAAATTTGCAAGCTTTCTCCTTCAGATTAGAACTATCAGGAAAAGCCATGGTGAAAAGAAAGAAATAAGCATAGACAAAGAGAAGGTTAAATTTTCTAGTGGCAGACAATATGAGGGTTTTTCCCGCAAGGTCCTATTCCAATGCCTTACAGTATCAGGGTTGGGCATCTCTGGATATCCAAAAGCTAAGCCAGTAGCAGAGAATAAGTTCTTTAGGTTCAGCCAGGCTGCAGAAGGTCCAAGTAACTAGCTCAGTCAAGTATGGAGGCCCCATGTTAACACAAGAAAAATGCTGAATGGTCCCCAGTCCTACCCTAAGCCCTTCCACTACTGAGGCAAAGGTAGTAAAGTGGTGACGAAGAGATAGGCAAAGGGTACCAAGAAACAGCTTTCATTCTGACTATATGTATCTATTTAGCTACTAGTAATTTTAAATTCCTGTCCAGTGGCACATTTAAAGAAATGAATTTTAATCAACCTTTAAATTTTAGCTATAAGCAAATATAGAAGACAAAAAGAAACTGCATCTACATGGAAAAATAAGTTAGGATAAAAATTGAATTCATCAATTGGGAAAACAACTCACTTTAAATTTCTTTTTTACCCATACTAAGCGAATTAAAAAGATAACAAAAGATAGAAAAAGTTGATGCTGAAAGGGCTATGGAAAGGCAAGAATATTGTTGATAGAGTTGTGAACTGGGGCAATGATTCTGGAAAGCAATTTGGAATTATGCTGGAAAAAATGAATAACGTGTCCAAATCCTTTGGTCCACAAATGCATATATTACTACCCTCCCAAGGACATCACAAAAAAAAGTCCCACATACATATTCATAATAGCAATTTTGGGGATAGAAAAGAAACAAATTAGTTGTCCATCAATTTGAGAATGGCTGGATAAATCTGCAGTATATGAAAAATGGAATGTTAAAACATCATAAGAAATGATTATGAAGAACTGAGAGAAGCGTGGGAAGACATATGAACCAGGTAAACAGTACTGTACAAACACTGACCCTAACAATTTAAACTAAAAGGGAAAAAACTAAACACTGCCTTACTGTCATGACTAAGGTTGGCCTTAGAGAAAAGTAGAGAAAATGCAACTCTCTTCACTGTAGGTCAGTAGAGAAAGATGACAATGCACACATTGTCAGACACGGTCAATTACTGATTAGTTTTGCTCTGCAGTTTTGTTTTTAAATTTTTAAAAATCTTCACCAAAAAGTCATCAGTTATTTGATTTCTATGTTGACTCTGAGACAGCATACATTCCAAAGAATGTATTTGTGGTAAGGAGTACTTTAAAAAAACTTTCTAGAACGGTTAGTTACCTAAGAGGAAGCCACCCTGATTCAAAGGCCTGGAGACAATCTATGAAATATAACATTTGGAAACGATGGAAAAATGTCTATGATATATTGAATTAGTTGGATAGAAGACAAAATGGCAAAGGAAGTATTATAATTTTGTTTCCTTCTTATAACATCTACAGTTCGAGGATAATCTTGGCCATCAGCTCTGGTCTCCATGACTTACATAATATTATAAATCATATTCAGGGTAAGAGGGGGCAGAAGAGTAAAGAGAAGGGAGACAGAAACAGAGACAGCCAGGGACCTAGCTGACACTGGGAAAACAAAACCTCAAGGAATTCACATTTCAAAGGAGAAGGAGAATAGATGACAGAATACCAGTGCAAGGCTACTGACAAGGAAATGGAGAAGTTCGGAAAGTGAATTGGGGGTAAAGTGAGTAGTCCTTTGTGAAATGATAGTTTGGGCTCAGAACTCAACAAGCCTTTGAGTGAACGTTGGGGCAGAGGAATTTCTAGAATAAGAAGGTTACAGACTAGGAAGTGTAGTCCAGAAAATGCAGAGTACTGGAATGTAACAATAATTTTGCACTGTATATCATTAAAAAGTATTTTTTCACATGTGGTCATCTGTATTTCGGTGCCTAGTACTGATGGCAAATATCTGCAAAAAAGCTACCATGCAAACAATTATAATTTATATACAACATCTGCTGGAGAAGATGAAGAGATATATAAATTCTACAAAATTAAATCAGCATGTACTAGGTAAGTTCAATGCAAAGGTGGACAAAAATAAGGATGTTGAAATGGGTTGGAAAATGTGATTCAGGAGTAAGGAATGAGAGAGGACAAAGTATTATAAAATTTATAAAAGCTTCACATATACAGATTAGGAATACTCTCATCAAGAAAAAAACTGGAAGGTGCAGAATACAGTAAACACCCAATTATATCACAAGTGAAACTGATTATATTGTAACAGATAATAACATATTACTAATATAGGAATGATTCCTGATTATGCTCAAAGGGCTTTAAAAGATTGCATGCCCTTTGATTCAGCAATACTACTACTGGGTTTGTACCCCAAAGAGATAATAATGAAAAATATTTGCACAAAAATATTCATAGTTATGCTCTTTTTGGTGGAAAAAAATTGAAAAATGACAGAGTATCCCTTGATTGGTGAATGGCTGAACAAGCTGTGGTATATGATGGGGACGGAATACTACTGGGCTGTAAGAAAGGATGATCTGGAGGATTTCTATATGAACTGGAAGAACTTTAATGAACTGATGCAGAGTGACATAAGCAGGACCAGAAGAACACTATACACAGAAAGTGAAACATTGTGGAACAATCCAATGTAATGGATTTTACTACTTTTATAATTATTACAATATAATTATATGCAATGCAATAATCCAGGACATTCCTGAAGGACTTATGAGAAAGAATGCTATCACATTAAGAAAAAGAACTATGGGAGTAGAAACACAAAAGAAAAACATAAGATTTACCATTTATCACTTGTATATATAGGTATACGAATTGGGGTTTTGGCTTTAAAAGATTGATCTATAGCAAAAATTAATAATATGGAAATAGATATCAAGTGATAACATTTGTACGACCCAGTGGAATTGATTGCTGGCTCTGGGAGGGGGGGAGAAAGAGGGAAGGGAAAGAAAATGAATCATGTAAACATGGAAAAATCCTCTCAAAATAAATAAATAAATAATTTGGAAAAAGGAGTGATTCCTGGAACAATTGTCTGTATATAGTCAAGCACCAATTTATAAGAGCAAAGGAAAGGTCATCATTAACAAAACTAGGGTGGGCAGCTGGGTAGCTCAGTGGATTGAGAGTCAGGCCTAGAGACAGGAGGTCCTAGGTTCAAATCCAGCCTCAGACACTTCCCAGCTGTGTGATCCTGGGCAAGTCACTTGACCCCCATTGCCCACCCTTACCACTCTTCCACCAAAGAGCCAATACACAGAAGTTAAAGGTTAAAAATAAATAAATAGATGTATATGTATATACACACATATGTTCATATATTAATTAATTAATTAATTAAAAATTTAAAAAATAAAATAAAAAACTAAGTTAGGGATTCCAAAGAAGGAAAAGTCACTACCACTGATCATAATGATTTCATACAGAAATTTAACTAATGTAAATCAATTGTCATAATGAAAAGACCAAAAAATTCTAAAAATAGTCTCAGTCAGCAAACACTCTCTTCTAGCCAAATGGAAATGGTAGTCAAGGTTAACACTATATAAAAAATAAACTTTATTGGTAAAATCTTTCAGAAAAAAGAGTGGTAGAAGATTCTGAGCAATATCACCTCAAAAAACAGTGAGAAGTAGAGGGGAAAACAGTGATGAGAGATCCAACTGAGCAAAGTCATCCCAAAGGCATTTAAAAGGATGAAATTGGCAGGCCAACAAATAGACAAAAAATTGAAAGAATCTGGAAAAGGTTTTTTTTAAAAAGATAACAATAACAAACTTGACCATCAAGGCCATTTAGATTCAAACATCAGATGTTAGGACACTAGATGTTTTTCTAGGAAGAAAAATAGCACCAAAGAAAACAAAGTTGTGAAAAACAGCTGAACTAATCAAGTATTTAAAGAGAGAGTGTAGGCGGGAGAAAACAATTTTGAGAGTATTTAAAGATTATCAAGTTATCTGAAGACAGGGATAATACTAAAGGCATGGAAAAAACCCTCAGATTTTACTATAAACACACACACACACACACGAAAGCACCAATAACTACAAGCCCATATACTTTTCTACCTATATAAAATTTTCATGAGAACAACCCACATATTTACCATGGCTATCCTTATTGAAGCTATTAGAATGGAATAGATGGAATTTTAATAGCAATATTCCATAGTAAATTACATCTTTACCATTATACAGTTGATCTAAAAAATTAAAGAACCCACTGAGAGTGAGCATCTATACTCAAATAGATCTGTGATTTTATAAATGAGCTCGCACCCTCCAGAGATGCAGACTGTAATCTGTCCACGTTGTGATTCTTGTCAAGGTCCTCCCACAAGTTCACCACAAAAAGACTCACCTCCAGGGTGATGAAGGTCTTCCTCATTTTCTCCTAACACTTCCAAGGACAACAACAGAACACTCTGGCTGTTCATAGCCCTATGACCAGACTATCTTTTCTTCCTGACACATACTTCCCAGAAAACATCTTTTACTCTTACTCTTTTATTATTTATGTGTTGCTGCCTGCACATACCATATACCTTTCCACTGGCTGCTGTGTAATCATTTCAATGCTTTGGAAACTGTTATACTTCACATATCACCACCACATAGCAACACTGGTTCTAAATGAATGTTAGTTTTAAAAAGATGAGCTTTTGTTTTTAAGAGCAGCTTGGGATTACTATCTCCCAAAGGCAATCCAATCTAGTCAGCTCTCCTCCATCTGTTCAAATCTACTTGTTGCCCATTTGCACTGACTGTCCCACATATGCATAATGTATAGATTGAGAGTTGTACATCCAAATGGATCTCACCATCTAGACAACAAACAATCTTCATATCTTCATCCATCTAGTCCTTCCTGAGTAGATGAGGGCCAAACTCTTGAGTGATTTCTTCTAAGAAGCTCAACAGTGTTCCAGGGTATGTGACATTGTGTTGGTTACATCAATATCAATAATCACATGAAAAACTATCCAAATAATCTAATAGAGATATGCAAGTTAAAACAGTTGTGAGATACAATCTTATAGCCATTAAACTGACAATGGTGGACATTATTGACCAAAGTCCTAATTATTATTGACAAAAAAGGCACATAGCAACCTTAACTATAATAATGAAAAACTGTAAACAACCTATGTGTCCAAGGTTTGGGGAATGGCTAAAAAAATGTTATATAAACACAATGACATAAGAAATGACAAATATTATGAATATAAAAAAATGCAATAAGACTTATATGATGAAATAAACCAAGCTAAGCAAAATCACATCATGATCCCTACCTATTACTATGTAAATTATAATACAAATAACAGTCAGATCCAACAGGAAATATATGGGACCATGTAACTAACCAACATTATGGAGGACTAAACATTTTCTACACCCATCACAACCTCTCAAGACTCCCTAAAATAATAATTATACACAAGAGATTAAAGTAATTGCAACCAAAATATTAATAAGATGTCTAACAAGATGACAACTTGACACATTAAGAGTATGGAAGGCCAAACCACCCCCCAAAACTAAAATAAAAATTAAAAAAAAAAGTAGAGGTCAATTTCCCAATCCTTTCTTATCCCTTTTAAAGTAACAATTTATTAATTTTTAAATTTGTTGTTAGTCAGGTTTGACTCTTCCTAATCCCCTTTGGGATTTTCTTGGCAAAGATACTGGGATTGTTTGCCATTCCTTCTCAAATGACAGATGAGGAAATTGAGGTAAACAGGATTAAGTGACTTTCCCAAGGTCACGGAGCTAGGAAGTATGAGAGGTCAGATTTGAACTCGGAAAGAGGAGTCTTTCTGACTCCTGGCCCAGCACTCTTTCCACTGAGCCACCTAGTTGTCCCAGTTCCTAATCCTGAATGTACTTACTTGGCAACCCCTTCCCCACCAACTCCCATGCTCTGGTAAGACGCCATAAATAAGATCCTCAGGTCATCCCTATGTACTGGGATTCACACCATAACAACCTCTCTGTGAGCACACCCTGCTGCATACCACCAAAAAGGCAGCTTTGCCCAACTCCCCTTCCCCTTTTTCCTATAGTTCTTCCCATTGTGAAGGTGGAAGCTTAGAAAAACAGAAGAGTATTCTGCCTGGGCCTGCTGATATAGCATCACAGTCAGAAAACTAAAGAACAGAGGGGATAGTGGCAGGGCTCTGGAAGGTGTAAGGTCTACACCAGGTCTAAGGAAAGGGGATTGTCATCCGTCTGAGACAAGCTTCTGTCCCCCAGGAGTTGCCTGGGGTAGTGAATGAGGAATATCTCAACGTAGGAGGAATCTGAGAAAGCTTTTAGGTCCAGTCCTAGAGGAATACACTACCAAAGAAGTCAGAAAGTGAGCAGTAGAAAAATATAAAGCAAAAAGACTAAAATTGCCAAAGATCTCAGGAGGAAGAAAATTCAATTAAAAACCTAGCGCATGAGCAGATAAATCCATAGAGAAGACATTAAAATAGAAGGGAAGATGGTCACCAGAGCATCTAACTAAGCCCAAACATTTTAGAATGAATATTATAAAACCAAGGAAATTAAACCAACACCTGAAGAAATAGAAGACCCTGTAGATTCCCAAGAGAGCTTGGGCCCAGAGCAGAAGCTTCTCAAATGGATCAAGAAAGAAATGAAGAGTTGTGAAAGCAGAATATATGGTCTACCCAGGAAAAATAACTGTCAGAATAGAAACTTGAATCTACAGAGACAAGACTTCTCAAATCAGATTCAACCAAGAAGCAAATAAAGCATTTCTTATAACTACTATTACCTGTACTCCGAAATTTATGAGAAAGAAAACTAGCCACATTCAGAAGAAGAACGGTGGGAGGAAAAACACAGAGGAAAAACAACTGCTTGAACACATCGGCTGATGGGGATATTATTGGGGATGAAGACACTAAACGATAACTCTAGTCCAACTGCCAATGATATGGAATTAGGTCTTAATCAATGATACATGTAAAACCCAGTGGAATTGTGTGTTGGCTACAGGGGGCTTAGGAGAGTTTGAGGAGAGGGAAAGAACATGAAAACATATAACTATGGCAAAATATTCAAAATAAAAATAAAATTTTAAAAAATGGAGCCAAAATTTTCTCCCCAGTAGAAGGTAATTTTCTATACAGGGCAACACAAGTGAAGGAGAGCAGTGTAAATATCTCAGCTGGATTTCTCCTGCTTCAACATGTGGGTGATCTGTCCCTTATGTAAGATTTGATGCCAATTTGGTGGCTGGAGGCTAGCCTACTTTTCTGGAAAAAAGTAAGCCACAAAAGCAAAAGATAAAGAGTTAGACAAATGTTTTAAAGAATGAAGGTGGATGAAATTTCTACTATTAACGAAAATACATTATTGAGAAGTGATCAACAGGGAAAGAAATCCAGTTTCCCGCCAGTTTTTTTTTTCCTTTTTCTTTTTTAAAGAACCCTTACCTTCTGCCTTGGAGCCAATACTGTGTATTGACTCCAAGGCAGAAGAGTGGTAAGGGTAGGCAATGGGGGTCAAGTGACTAGCCCAGGGTCACACAGCTGGGAAGTGTCTGAGGCCAGCTTTGAATCCAGGACCTCCCATGTCTAGGCCTGGATATCAACCCACTGAGCTACCCAGCTGCCCCCTTCCTGGGCTGTTTCAAAAGGAAAAGACAAACTAATGTGTGATATAGGAATAGAATTGAGAGACAGAAAAAAAACCAAACAAACCTGAAGAGATGTTCTGACCAATCAACTGACAAGTCTTTATTAAACTCCTACTATAGGGGGCAGCTGGGTAGCTCAGTGGACGGAGAGTCAGGCCTAGAGACGGGAGATCCTAGTTTCAAATCTGGCCTCAGACACTTCCCAGCTGTGTGACCCTGGGCAAGTCACTTGACCCCCATTGCCTACCCTTACCACTCTTCTGCCTTGGAGCCAATACACAGTATTGACTCCAAGACAGAAGGTAAGGGCCTCAAAAAAAAAAAAATAAATGAATGAATAAACAAACAAACAAACAAATAAATAAGTAAATAAACTCCTACTATGTACTGGGCACTGTGCAAGGTGATAGGGGTACAAGTACAAAGAATAAAACAGTCTCTTCAAGGAGCTTCCATTCTAATGCTGCAAGGCAAGGGTACAGTAAAACTATAAAGTAAATAAATATAAAATACCCCAAATAGCTAAACATCAGGTAGTTTGCGCAGGAAGATACTGGTATTTGGGGAAGTCAGGAAAGGCTTCATATAGAAGATATTGCCAGAGCTACGTCTTTTTTTGTTGTTGTTGTTTAAACCCTTACCTTCTGTCTTAGAATCAATCCTGAGTATCAGTTCTAAGACAGAAGAGCAGTAAGGACTAGGTAATGAGGTGACTTGGCCAGGTCTACATAGGAGGAAGCATCTGAGGTAAAATCTGAATCCATGTCCTCCTGATTCCAGGTCTGGCACTCTATCCACTGAGCCATCTAGCTGCCCCTCGGGCTATATCTTAAAGGGAGAAAGAAGTTCTCTGAAGTGAAGTACATTCTAGACATAAAGGAGAGACAGTTTGACTGTACTGTAAAGTGGGTAAGGGTATAACCCAATGAGCTGGAAATATGGGATTATAAATCTGGAAGACTGGAAGGATGGTTGTGCCTTTGGAGGAAACAGGGATGTTTAGAAGAGAATGTGTGTGTGTGTGTGTGTGTGTGTGTGTGTGTGTGTGTGTGTGTGTGTGTGTGTGTGTGTGTGAAGAGTTAATAAGAAAAATAACGGTCACATGAAAAAACAAAAACATATTTATTAAGCACCTGCTGAGTGCCATGTACTATACTAGATTCTCGGGATACAAATATAAAAGTGAGATGGTCCCTGACCTCAAGAAGCTTTCATTCTCATTGGCTCAAGGCTTAGAGGAAGAGGTAGCCAGAAAAGGAGTCTGAGGTTGGATTGTCAGGAGATAGTGAGTAGTTATAGGGCAATCAACAGACCCTTTTCTGAAGCAATGACAATTTTGATTTGATTACTTATTGTTCCCAGAATATAATGGAAAACATGTGGGTGGGGAGGCAAGAAATGAAGGGAAATGCCAATAACTAGGAAGATAAGTCTGGGCTGGATAAAGCGAATGGGTGAGATTGGTTTGTAGTTAACTGGCCTCCATTAGAATCCCGTCTGTAATCATTCTATTGTATTAGGCCAAAGGTGGGATGGTTTTTAGGGACTGACCTCTTAGCCATTTGCTCTTTGAGATCTAAATCTCCAAACAGAAATATAAGGGAATCCATCCTAATTGAGCGTTACAATACAAAATGCAGAACCCTAAAACATGAACCTCCATAGCTAGGACTTACCTTCCAGGTTTAGTCATGCCAGTGTTATTTCCTGGAAGCTCAATGGCATCAATTACACTTTCCAGCTTAAGAAGAATTACTGCCAAGATAAGCAAAAGAAAGAATGAGGAAAAATCCAGGTAAAAGCTGCTATGCAAGCGTCATAATTCCCTTTAGGCAGGTCCACACACATACCTCCAAGCTCTATACATGATATAAGCAAGTTCTCATATTTCTATGGTGTATAAAAGGAAGAAATGAAAGAAAAAAAAAAAGAAAGCAGACTCTCACTGACACTCAAGACACCCAAACATCCAAATAATTGCGTAAAAGTCAAACAGTAAAACCTTGCTTCCTGTCTTTAGGCCAAGTGACATCACAGAAGTGCTCGATGAATACCCTCACTACCTCAACCACGCCTCTGCAGATCTCTGAACAAAAATGTGGTCTTTGTCTTCCTAGGTGAAGTCCAGAGATCCTTTCAGCTTTGCTCTAAGGAAAAATCTCAGTCTAAATAGCACTAGCAGCTCCCATTCTCCCAAAGCTGGCCTGATACTTTGCTTCCTTTGAAATTCGGATAGTCATTTTTTATTTTCTTTTAAAAAAATGTTTTATTGATGCTCTTTGTCTTTACATTAGTCGTTTAAAGAGTGGGGAGTGGGGACTAGAGAGGGAATGCCTTTCCCCCTTTCAGATTGAATATTCCATTGAACAAAGTAAAACAAACACAACCACTCAATGATAACCATACCTAAAAGTATAAATATTCTGTTCTAGTCCCCAAACTCTAGGCACTGGCATTAAGGAGAAGTATTCCATTATCTCTTTCCTGAAGCAATCATTGTTTGTTTGTTTTTTTAAGTTACTAAAGAGTTCAACTTCAAATGATCCTCTCATTTATATTTTTGTACTCTCTGTATATGTTGTTCTTTATGTTCCGCTTACTGCATTCTGTATTAGTTCATACAAATTTCCCCAAGGTTCTGAATTTCTCATATTCCTCTTTTACTACATATTTTTATTACTATGTTTTTTATTACACTATATTCATATGTCACAGTTTTGTAAATCATTTCCCAGATGCCATTCGCTCACTTTGTGCATAATTCTTGGCTACCACAAAGAGGGCCACTGTGAATATTTTGATATATTTGGAATCTTTTTTCTCTTTCACCTCTTTGAGCTATATACCCATTGGCAGAATCAGTGGATCAAAGGGATGTATAGTCACTTTGACTGCAAAATTCCAAGTTAATGTCCAGAATGATTAGACTAATTATAGTTCCACCACTAAATGTTTATTGATGTATTTGTCTTCCAGAGGCATTCTCAAACATTTTCATTCTCTTGTGTGTTTTGTCATCTTTGCAAATTCACAGGATATAGTGAAAACACAAGAGTTGTTTTAATTTGCATTTCTCTAGTAATTAATGATTTAAACATATTCTTATACAATCATTTAGAGTTTATAAAATTCATATGAAAACTGTTCACATCCTTTGACCACTTGTCTACTGAGGAATGATAGCAGTGTTTTTTTTTTTTGTTTTTTTTTTTAAACCCTTGTACTTGGTGTATTGTCTCATAGGTGGAAGATTGGTAAGGGTGGGCAATGGGGGTCAAGTGACTTGCCCAGGGTCACACAGCTGGGAAGTGGCTGAGGCCAGGTTTGAACCTAGGACCTCCTGTCTCTAGGCCTGACTCTCACTCCACTGAGCTACCCAGCTGCCCCAGCAGTGTTTTATGTATATCAATTTACAAATATTCTGGATATCAGATTTTTAATCAGTGAAGTTTGGTGCAAATTTCTTCCCCCACTTGACAGTTTCTTCTCTTTCTTCAATGATTTTATTTGTGCAAAAACTTTTAAATTTTATATAATTATGACTAGTTTATCTTTTATGAATTCCTCTATCCCTTGTTTGGTTAAGAATTCTGCCCTCCCTTACTATAATTGTGAAAAGTACTTCCTTCCATTCTCAAATTTTTCTTTGATGTCACCTTTTTATATTCAGGTCATGTATCTAGTTTGAGCAACTGGGGATATATGATGTAAAATGATGGCCTAATTTCTACCAAACTATTTTCCATTTTTCTTAGAAATTCTTGTCAAAAAGGAAATCCTTCATCCAAGTAACTTATGATATTGAGTTTGCCAAATACCATGTTACTATTTTGTTCCACTAATCTATTTTTCTGCTTTTTAACCATTACAAATAGTTTTATGATTACTGCTTTATAATATAACTTTCCTTATTTACATCCCTTGAGATTCTAAACCTTTTGTTCCTCCAAGTGAATTTTGTTACAGTTCTGTCTTATTCTATTAGGTATCCCTTTGGTTGATTGATTTAAGCATTAAATTTGTAATTAACTTAAGTAATATCATTCTTTTATTATATTATACTATCAGCAGTGAATATCTTTCCAAAGATTTGTCTTCCGTTATTTCTGTAGTTATATATCTATAAATTTTGTACGTGTCCTGGTAGGCTAATCCCTAGATATTTTAGTCATTTAGTAGTTATTTTGAATCTAATTTCCTTTAATATTTTCCAGGTTAGTACTGTATGATGATAATTTTTATGGATTTATTTTGTAACCCTGCTACCTCACTTTAAACTATTAATTATATTTATTAGTTTCTTCAGTGATTTTTTTGGAGTGTTTTACGTATACCATCATGTCACCTACAAAGAGGAATAATTTTGTTTCCTCTTTGTCAATCTTTGTAATTTTATTCTCTTGTTACTCTAACTAGACTAGAATTATGCAAAAATTATGGGTAGAAGTTCCTCTTAAAGGGTTTTAACCAAAAAGTTTTAAGTTTAGCCTTCCAACTAACATTTCTATACAGTTTAGTTTCTTAGAAAGAGAGGCAGTATGGGAAAAGTTAGACTTACTTTTTACCTTAGCTATATCTTCAAGCTCCATATTCAGACCTGTATAAAACAAGAAAACCAATGTAGAGTCAGTATGTGATCCTATTGACAATCAGGGAATCTTATATTAGATGTAGATTTGGTCTCTGCTAATCTTCTTTCCCCATTCTATGTCAGAGAACAGAAGTCAAAAATCAGAGTTGAATAATGAACCTGTCTAAAACAGGTACAGTTGAGATATGAGACTGCTAACTGAAAAGTTCATACCATCCATTCTTACCTACAGTACTCCGAAAGAAAGAGATGCAAAGGACTTTGGAAGTGTCCAAAATTACTGATAATATATACATACAAACATACATATATACACACATATATTATACATATATATGTATCTCTTCCCATCACAACTTTCCCCATTGCAGTTTTGATATATCATGGGTTTGTATAAGAAATTAAATGGGAATTTTTTGAGAGTTTTGCAGAAGCTGCAGATGACATGAAGTCTAGCAGACAACACAGAAAAAGTTTAGAATCTCAAAAATGCATAAAATATATGTATAATATCAACATAGCGACCAAATACTTAATCCAAATTTTCCAATAAGGTATTATAAATACCCCATAAAAGAAAAAGAAAAAAAAATTCAGACACCTTCTCTAGCACAAAGAGAGGGCCAAAAAATTTTATTCGGATTTTGTACCACACACACGCGCACACATGTACAAACACACACACATACTCTCTCTCTCTTTCTCTGTCTCTGTCTGTCTTGGAATTTGAGATGCTGATTCCTTTTTAAGGAAGGCTGTTTTTACCACAGTGGATACAAGTTTAAACAGAACATGGTTCTACTTGACTAGAAGTTGGATCTGCTAACTTCTTGGGGACCCAGATTATCAGAAAGCTCATTTTAATATAATGGAAATCCTTTTTATTCTAGTTTCAAGAAGCTTAATCCTTTATTACATTCCTCAAAAAATCTTGTTTCTTGAGTTCCCTGGTCTCACACCTACCTGAATTGTCAAGTTCCATGTTGAACTGTGCATGAATCTCATTTTGCTGTAGCAATTTTGTCTGTTCTTCTAACACCTGATTTATAGCATCCAAGCCAGATGCCAAGTCAAAGGGAGTCAGGTCAAATGAAGCTGATTCTTCGCATACCTTTTCCTGAGAGGTGAAGAAACCCAAGTTAAAAGCAGCACTAGGAGGGAAGGCTAAATACACTTTGACTCTGAGCAGTTCTAAAAGTAGTGAGGCCAGAATAATTTACTAGTAGACTCCTAAGTCAGACAAGCAGGATATGTCTGTGTTTACTCAGGTAAATAAAACAAAGGAAATTAAAAGCTCAGGAGAAATATGGCCAAATCCCTAAATAAAAACAAACATGACACTAACCTTGCCATAGACTAGTTGTTAAAAATGGGAATACCTTGGAATCTCCTATATCTTGGGCTCCATAGCTGTTCTGTGCAGTCAGAGATAAAATAATTAACATATTCCCATGAAGCAGCACAGATGCTTTGAAGCCAACTTCCTTTCAAATAACAATAATAATAAAAACTAACATTGTGATAGAACTTTAAGGTTTGCAAGGCATTTTACTTTTATAATCTCATTTGATCCTCAAAACAACTCTATGAGGTAGGTGCTATTATTATCATCCCCATTTTAGAGATGAGGAAACTGAGGTTTAGCATAATTCTTTGAGATTTGAACTCAGTTCTTCCTGTCTCCAAGTTTACTGATCTATCGACACTAACAAAGAAAAGTATCTGACTAAAAACTCCTTACTTATTATGCCTTTATGTCATGCCTTCTGATTAGCTCCTCATGAAAACAATTAAAAAATACAGGGGATATGAGTTCAGTATTGAACATTCACTAATGAAACTCATGAGCTTTATGCAAGACAACTAATAATCAGATAACCTTAAAGAGATGAGCCTTAAAGGCCCTCCCAAAACCTGGATAGAATCTCCCCAACCCCAACATCCAAAACGTAGATACCCAAAACATAGATCTCCAAAGTCATAGTCCAATCTCTGCTTGAACATTTCTAGTTATAAGAAATTCATTATATCATATGGCAGGCCTTTTCATTTTCAGTTTTAGCTCTAATTTTTAAGATGTTCTTTTCTATATTGATCATTCATCCTTTCATTCAGGGGATCCTCATTCTGAACTCTGATGAAAGCAAGTGTAAGGATTAGGTCTTGAAACATATTTCGGGAACCATTTCCATTCAGTAGGCTTTAAAAGTCATGATTCCTTGTGGTAGAGTTTTCCCTGTTCCCCAAAACCAATGGCCTTGAGAACAAAAACAGTGTTTGCTTGCAGGACTAATGTTAAAGAAATGTTATAAAATAAGGAAATGACAGAATTGACTTGCTAATTTTCAAATGCCACTGCCCCCAAAAGAGAGGAAAAAAAAATCTACCTATTGCAACATAATTCCAAGACTCAACCATATATATACCTTAATGAAACAAATTCTGTTACACTGTTAGTAGGATAGCAAAACGGCTTCCAAGAGACTTCCAGCAATCTGGCATTGTACAATAAAAGCCACAAAACTGGCCATATATTTTACCCCAGCTGATGTGACTCTATCCAAGTAATGTTATTAGGAAAAAAGAAGGCCCTACCATACACAAATATTCCAGCTACCTCCTATGGTTCCTTCTACCTCGAATGGTTGAGAAATAGCTAAGTAAATTACGTTAATATAATACATATAATACTATGTCATAAGAAGTAGCAGACATGAAGAATATAAAGAAATACAGAAAGACCAAAATAAAGCTGACTACAATCATATGAATAAAAACCAACAAAGGAAACCAGATTTTAATGTGCCAAGACTCATTCCCTTATCCCTCCTAAATAGTCTAGCAAAGAACAACTTATCAGTCTACATTTAAAAAGGAGATGATAGAGGGCAGCTAGGTGGTTCAGTGGATTGAGAACTGGAGTTTAAATCTGGCCTCAGACACTTCCTAGCTGTGTGACCCTGGACAAGTCACTTAACCCCTATTGCCTAGCCCTTACTACTCTTCTCCCTTGGGACAATACACAATATTGATTTTAAGAGAGAAGGTAAGGGTTTAAAAAAAAAGAGAAAAAAAGGACTTGATCTAAGTTTATGGGAAATCCAATCCAATATATGACAAGGGAGAAGAATATCATCGGACTGGAAGAAAGAGATCATCAGATCAGATGTGGACAACACTAATTCATGGAAAGGGTAAATATAAAGAAACCTAGAAACTTACCACATTGTGAGCTTCATCAAAGATCACCACTGTCCCTTTCAGGTCAATGTTGTGGGCCCTTCGTGTCTGCAAAAGAAAAGTTAAGGAAAGGGATGCATGAGGCAGGAGGTAGACAGAACAGATGCTAAATCCAATCACCCATGGGCAATTGTAAAAGGCTCTTGTGGGAAAAGTGTGTTCAAATGGTGAGGACTGACTAGTCTTTCAGAATAAATGGTATTTGCATTGGGGAAGCAGAAAAATAAGAAAGAAAACTGACAAGGCTAAAACCTTTAGCAAGAACTCAAGAGGCACATGTGTGCACTGTGCCTGGAGCAAGCACCCTGGCTTCCCCCCCTGCCTTCATTGGCCTCTTACTGTTACCAGAAGATGGCAGGGTTTTCCCTTCTTCTGCTCTTAGAGGAAATGAAGTTTCAGAAAGCATCTTGAACCAAATGAGGCAAAGGTTTCCCTTCTGCTTAGTTATCAAACACTCAAGAGTCCTTTGGGCAAAACAATTATTTGAATTTGTGGCACTGCTCGTGCTGCCATTAAGTGACTGATGTACTGAAGCCTCTGTTGGACACAATCCTGGATTCCTGACAAATAGTAAAGTCCGCCTGGTCCACTGCTGCTCTCACAGGATTTCAGAGTTTATTACTCTTGTTCTGTTCTTTGTGGCAACAATGCCTTTTGCCAAGACAAAACGTGTAACCTGAAATATCCCTTTTCTTTTACCT
Source organism: Gracilinanus agilis (assembly GCF_016433145.1). Taxonomy (NCBI): domain Eukaryota; kingdom Metazoa; phylum Chordata; class Mammalia; order Didelphimorphia; family Didelphidae; genus Gracilinanus; species Gracilinanus agilis. The sequence goes on along the minus strand of NC_058131.1, from coordinate 266,090,341 downwards.
TTGACACTAGCTTAAATCACTAAACGTCGATTAGGAAATAAGTACTCATACAAATGATGAAGCATTACCTTGGAGTCCAACAGATAATTGTATGGCATAAAAATGATGTCTGCTTGCTGCTTTAGTGTCCGAGATAAATAGTAAGGGCAGACTCTGTTTAAAATGAAAGACAAGGTATCAGCTATTAATACCCTTCACAGAAAGATGAGACTGTACTTTTCTTTTCTTGATTACTCTTACCCTCTAGAGTTCTCAGGAGAAAATAAGGAGAGGTAGCTAGGAGGCTCAGTAGACAGAGCCAGGCCTAGAGATAAGAGATCCTGGGTTAAAATCTGGCCTCAGACACACTTTCTAGCTGTGTGATCCTAGGCAAGTCATTTAACCCCAATTGCTTAGCCCTGACCACTCTTCTGTTTTAGAACTGATACTAAGACAGAAGTTAAAGGTGAAAGAAGAAAAGGGTAAGGGCAGGGGGCCAGGGTAGGGGCAGAGGTGGGGGGAGGGGAGGGGAAGATTTGTAAAATGGATTAACTACTTGGATAAGGAAACTCCCTTTACAAATACAAACTAGTACATTCTCTGCAACTTCAAGTTGACTAGAGCAAGGAGAGGTCATGACACTGTCAATGGGTAGAATGGGTATATTAGTCTTAAAAACAGATGGTTGCCAGGAGGGACAAAAGTCTAGCCTGTAGGTGCTTCCAAATGTCAAGAGATCATATAAAGGGAGAAGAACTGAAAAGCCAAGTAGATTAAAAGTAACATTTTAGTTTTCTCTAATAGGGATCCAAGAACAATACTGGCCATCCCACTGAGTCTGTAACACTCTGAGACCTCTAAATAATGTGGTTGCAACTTTACAATTCTCAATCTTCTTTCTAAAGAGCTTTATTTGCAAGAAGGCAAACTAAGGTTCAATGTGATTAGGTAACATTAATCTCTGGCTGATAATCCTCAATGTTGCTTTCTGAGATAGTCGAGACTCCACATATCCCTGAGGGTTACTACTCAACAATAAAATCTGGTCCCCTCAGATTAAGAAGTCTCAAGGGACAGCTGGGTGATTCAGTGGGTTGAGAACCAGGTCTAGAGATGTGAGGTCCTGGGTTCAAATCTGGACTTGGTTGTATGACCCTGGGCAAGTCACTTAACCCCCATTGCCTAGCTCTTACCACTCTTCTGCTTTAGAATACACAGTAATGATTCTAAAACAGATGGTAGGAGTTTGGGGGGGGGGGGGGGGGAAGAAGTCCCACCACACTCAGGAACATTAGCAAAAACCAAAATAGGGTCAGAACTGGCAGAGGGTCTGGGCTGCAAGTTGGAAATACCTCTGAGAAGACTCATGTGGGAGCCTACACAACTCCAGTGGCTCTTTGTCAACTTCAGATCATTGGTACAAAATCCATTATCTATATAATAGTGCTCATTCTAGGCCTCATACAAACAAGACCATAAGGTAGGCACTGGGAATTGTGTGAAGGCTCAAGTCAGATGGCTTTCCTCTGCTTCTCACAAAGCTGAACAGAGAAGGGAGGAGGAGAGCAAAGCTGGTGTGTTTGTTTCCACTTTTTACCTGTGCTTTACACTTTTGTTACCTGTGCTTGTTTCCACTTTTAACCAAATCTTCAATATCCAAGATAGAAGTGACCAACTCCTTCTCTGTGCTCTTCTCTGTAAGAATAGAGACAAGAATGAATTAAAAAGTATCTTTTTTCCCCACAGAAAGGTTTCATGAGTTCTTGAGTCAATTCTCAAGCCCCAAGGACACAGATCATCCTATAAACTGGGCAGTGCAGCTTTCCAATAGCAAGGTACTCTGGGATTATACTTGGGGCAAAAATATAACACCTGGCATTTTATAGACTGTCAGCACAATTAGAACTCCCCTGGAGAAGCATCAGGAGCATCAGTGAAAGCCAGAACAAAGAATAGGCACATCGTGTACCTTAGCATGAGTCCTCCCAACCTAGGTCATGTAGCTCTTATCAAAACTCAGAGTCAGATGCCAACTAGGCACTAGAGAGGACACTAAGCCATTCTTTCTACAGAGTAACCAAGGAAGCAGAGTAGCCAGCTGCTACCCACCCCCATCCCCAGGCGTTTCCTCCCCCTAGGAAGGCAGAGATGCCAGTGGTCTTAGCCTTGGATGATGGAGTAGGCAATTGGAAAGTAGCTGAGATTCTCTGACGGTAAACAGACTTATCTTTTCCCCAGTCATTACCCCTCATTCAATCTGACAGATAACCTTCACCTTTTTAGCCTATCAAGGAGACAGCAGTGGCAAGGAACGGGCGATCTTGCACAATCTTAATTTAAGCAAACCTCTAGAGACAGTCCTCAGCCAGAATGAGCAGTGAGGCTGCAAGATGGAGATAATTCACTTCTTGATTTGTCCTCTCCTACCAATTAAAATAAATTTTGTTCTCTTTTAATGTAAAAACAAAAAGTCAGGTTGAGAAGCAATTTAATAGAAGAGTTTAAGGAACAATTAAAATATGTAGCCATAACCAGAACTAAATGGAATCAGAGAGATGGAGTTAGCCACACAGCAGTTTGAGGATGCCTAGAATCCATACTATCCAAAACCTGACTGGGAACAATCCCAGGGATTCAGAAGGGACTTGAGGAGGACCAATCTACCACAAAGAAATAGCCTTGCCACAAAGAGAACAAAAATGCAAAAGGCCTATGATCTGTCTTTAGACAAAAAGCTGAGGGGAAAGTGTAGAAAGAGTCAATCCAGCAGAGATCCAACTAGTCTAACAAAAGAGGCAAAATCATTGTGGAAAAGCAGAGAACAAATCTCAGAAAAATGTGCATATTGGTAAGATTTTTTAGATGTATGTATTTATTATTATTAGATTATATATAAGTATATTTATGAAATTTATAATATTTTTATTATTATATTTATGCACAAATATTTATTAAATTATGTAGTCATTTTGAACAGTCAGGAGAGAGGAGGAACAGACTTGGTAAAATATAGTGATGAGAAAAGAAGGTTGATTCAATGATCTTGACTCTGCTATTTATTTTTAAACACTCTCTGTCTTAGTGACAATTCTAAGACAAAAGACCAAGGGCTAAGCAATAAGGGTAAAATGACTTGCCCAGGTCATATAGCTAGGAAGTATCTGAGGCTAGATTTGAAAACAGGTCCTTCTGACTCTAGGTCTGGTGCTTTATAAACTGTGCTACTTAGCTTCTCCTGGAACCTGCCATCTTTAATCTCAGCTTTCTCTACCATTGCCAATAGGTGGAGATCATCCGAGGCCAAGTACAAGAACAAAAATTTTGAACTGAGAAAGCTCTCCATCTGGGAGAACTATGGTTAGGTAAGCCACCTGAAAAATGCTTGTTCTTTCTGTGAGCAATGGAAACCAGGCATTGAAACAAGCTACCACGGATTCAAAGTGAAACACCTCACCGTAATTTCTAGGTCATTATGGGCCCCTCAGTGGGGGCTGGCAATTACAAGAAGGTACCAACCAGCCCACGACTGCCTAGCCGATCTTTCTTTTTCCATGAGAATTCCTCTGAGGGAGGCCTGAGCCCTTTAAAACAACAGTCCCTCCCCCATCAGAAATGTGGCATAGGCTTTCCAGGTATTTCCTTAGCACAAGTGTAGCTAGAATTTACGTGGCACTTAGAGGTTCACAAAGCACTTTTTATCTCTACTATCTCACTAAATCAGTGAGTTCTCTCATTTGACCTATTCTATAACCAAGGACTACTGCTCTAAATTGCCAGAATAAGCAAACACTTGTTACATCTTACAGGAGCACTTGCTCTCACTGAAGAACCAATCCCTCTGCTCCTGCAGAGCATGGGGGGCCCCAAACATCCATGTCTAAAGCTGATGAAATAGGGAGACTAGGGAAAGGGAGAGACAAGGCAGCAAGAGGAGAGAGAGGCATCCATTCAGCGACGCCATAGCAACAGCAGCAGCCAATTGGCATGCTGTGTACCAGAGCTCAGCCAGAGAGGCCAATGCAGAGCCTTCCTGTTAAGAGTTGCTGTTTAACCCTGGCTGGCAAACTCCCCCGGCTAGAGTTCTTTCCCTTTATAATTTAAGATCAGCTAATCACAGAAGCAACTAACACCAGATCAAGAAGGGCCATCTCCTAGAAATGCTCAAAACAAAGTGCTTTCTGAAAACAGCTCTCTACTTGGCAAGAAATAGAAAGATCTAATGTGGCTTTCCTTGTTCCAAATTACTCACTATTGCTGTGGATGGACAAGTTAGCTCAGAGAGCTCATAAATATGAATGTGAGCTGGGATATGGGAGTGTTTTGATAGCACCAGAAACTTCAGGCCATGGACAGTAAGCTTGCTCCAACAAAACAGACTGCCTGGGAGATGCCTTCAATAAGAAGTTTAACATTTAAGAAAAAGGAGCCAGGCCTAGAGACCTAGAGTCTTAGGTTCAAATGTGGCCTCAGATACTTCCTAATTAGGTGACCTTGGGCAAGTCACTTAGCCCCCCCATTGCCTAGCCCTTACTGCTCTTCTGCCTTGGAAGCAAAATACAGTATTAGTTCTAAGATAGAAGGTAAAGATTTAAAAAAAAAAAACAAAACAAGGGAGCCAAAGGGGCAAAGATCATGGGCAGCTAGGTAGCTCAGTGGATAAAGCACTGATCCTACAGTCAGGAGGACCTGAATTCAAATGTGACCTCAGATACTTACTAGCTGTGTGACCCTGCCCAAGTCACTTAACCTTGCTTGCCCTGGCTTAGCAAATGAAAAAAAAAAAAAGGAGTCAAACCCAGAACACTGAGGTCTGTATTACACAAGCTTCTTTGCCAACCCTAAAAGCCTCTGCTTCCACTCTAGGAATCTCAAGTAATTTTCAAAATCAACTCCAGGTCCAACCAGTCAAATCCAAGATGTTAAGCAGTTAAAAAGAAATTTGATCTGGCTTGGACTACTGGGTGACTTGTAAGTGTAAAGATGATTGACTACAGATGGCCAAAAGGAAAGAATCCACAACAGAAAGATGTTATAAAAAATTTAAGACACAAGGCAATGTTAGTTGCAATTGGAGGAGGAAATAAGCAAACTAAGAGCTAAGGATAAATTGTAGAGAATTTTAGAAAGAAATTGAAAGATAAAATCCCCTTGCAAAATGCAAGTGGTATCTGTCAGCCTCAACAATTCATGCTCTTGGATTGGGGGGGAAGGAAAAATGGAGATAAGAGGCAATGCAGAGCTAAGTCTCTCTTCTTCAGATATGACTATCTCTTCATCTCTTAGTGCTTTCATCATTTCAAGGGCTGGATATGCCAGGTAGGTAGGACTACTATAGCCAAGGCTTGTACTCTTCATGGGTTCCTTACAAAACCAGCCTCAGCCTGTATAGTTGAGAGCTGCAGGGGGTTCTCTAGGAAGGTTCCTCAATAGATGCAGAAAGGCAACATAATGGAAATGTTTCTTAGTGCCTTTGAACTTTCTGGTTCCTTAATATATTCCAGTTTGTCTTTCAAGAGATTGAATAGAAAGCTAAACAATTCTCTGACTCTCTTTAATACCCTCCCCCTCCCTTTCCTTTTTCATTTTGTTTTTCCTTTTCCTTTTTCCTATAAGCATCCCCAAATTCTCTTGGCTACTTCTCCTCTATCTGTTCTGTGCAGATTTCTGCATGCACTGAAACCTCCTGCTATTTACATTTCTAACAACTGACTCAGCTGCCTCCTCCCCGCCCCGTTTCACCCCTTTTTGGTCTTCAGCCAACACTGCTGATGCTAGGCAGCTTCCCAGAAAGCCAAGAGGCTGGCTCTTCTACGCAGTGGCCCAGAGCTTAAACACTGAGCATGACGCCACTGGTGCAGCAAAGACTTTTTTCTGCCTAGTAACAGAAAATCTGGATGGAGCTGGTTTGAGGACTTGTGTGTAGCCTCTGTCACCAAGAGAAGTAAAAGCCAAAGGAGTGAGGCAAAAGAAAGGCAGCTATATGCTCTCTCCAGCTGGCCCCCCTGAAACACTGCTGTGGGCAGCTAGCCAGAGATGTTTACTCTCAAAGGGTGAGGTCTCTATAGATTCCTTGAGCTGGCTAGAGAGGCCATTCCTGGACACCCTGAGGTCACTTCACCAGCCACAATAGGTAGAAAGTAGTTACCCTAGTGAGAACTATCTGGATCCTTAGAGCCAAAGCCTTTCTAGAACTAAATGAGGGCCTCAAGCAGTTCATTTACTCTATGTGCTGTGGTTTCCTCAACCAAAAATAAACTGCTTACATGGTACAGGCCTTCCGGGGAAGTGATGAAGCCAATGAGGTACACCAGCAAGCATAACAAGGACTCCTGCAAAGGAGCTATTTAATTCTAGGCCATCGTTATTCTGCACTTTCCAGCACAGTATCAAAAATTATCAGCATCCTTTTGAGAACTATTCCCTCAATCAGGAAAAGCATTCATGGGAATTCCAGTTCCTCAGCTTCTTCCTATTGGGATTTTCTAATGAACAATATCATTGGTCTTTTATATTTCCACCATAAACTATGGGAATTAGGGCCAGAGGAATAGAGAACAGTTCAGGAAAGAGAAATGGAGCTTCCCAATAAATCTTTGGCACATAGTGCCCAGTAGTTTCCTTTCTTCTCTTTGCCAATTTCTGATCAGATCTGGTCTTTGATATTTTCTACCAATTGTGGCTGTTCCAAGGTAGCATTAAGGCTATAATCGTAACTGAAATTGCATTCTGTGATCATAATTTTTTTATTTTTTTCTATTTTTCTTTCTACCATAATTTTTCTATCATAATTTTTTCCTATTTTTCCTTCTACCAATTTCTCTGTAGTCTACTGTTCAACATCTTGTGACCTCCCATTATCTCCCCTGCCCCTTCCTAGTCCCCCACCCCTGTTTTGGCCTTACTTTCCTCTTTTCACAATTAATTAATTTTCACAGTTAATTAATTAATTAATTAATCCATGTACTTTTACTAGACACCTACTAAGTATGAGGCACCAAGACAGAAAAGGAGGCAAAGATATATAGATTGACAGTAATTTGGGAAAGAATGGTTTCGGTAAGCTGGATTGTAAGGGCTTATGAAGAGAGTGACAGCAGAGGAGGCGTCTTTGAGTACTTAACTACAAAAGGCAAAAGAGCTAAAGGATGACACTTACCAGGGATGGAAAGATCAAGTGAGGGTTTTTTCAGGACTTAGGAGACATGGGCATCTTATTATAGGCAAAAGAGAATGAGCCAGGAGACAGGGAGAGATAGAAAATAAGTGATAAAGTAGAGATGACGGGGCTGGGGGGGCAATCTGCTGGAGAAGACAAAATGGAAGAGGATTGCTTGAACAAGTAAAGGGATTAGCCTTAGTAAGGAAAAAGGCAGATAAGTGGCGAAGTGGATAGAACACTGGGCCTGAAATCAGGAGGCTTGAGTTCAAATTTGACCTTACTATTTGTGTGTTGCTGAAGTTACTGGTGTCATTTAACTTGTGTAAAATATTTGTGTATTATGAGCTACTTAACTTGTCTGCCTCTGTTTTTTAAATTGTAAAATGGGGATAATAATAGCATCTATCTCCCAAGATGAGAAGTTACTGTGAAGATCAAATGGCATATTTGTAAAATGCTTCCTGGCTGATAGCAGGCACTTACTAAAGGTTTATTTCCTTCCCCCTCCCCCTGGACACTCTTTAATCCTCTTGTCCTTCCATTTATGTACACTTTGCAAATCTTCAATAAAGGCTTGTCTCCACCAACTCCTACTTCCTTATACTTGTATAGGCTTAGACTCAAACACCATGTGTTTATTAAATGCCTACTCTGTGTCAGGCACTCTTTCCTCACATTCATTATGTCAGTTCATGCCTAGGGACAAGGACCAACCTTACCTTAATGCCTCCCCTCCCTCTTGTTATGGCTTTATCCTTACCTCCTCAAATTAGCTCGTATTTACTTCTCTGCTTATATTTTTTTTTTTTTTTAAATTTTAAACCCTTTACTTCTGTGTATTGACTTATAGGTAGAAGATTGGTAAGGGTAGGCAGTGGGGGTCAAGTGACTTGCCCAGGGTCACACAGCTGGGAAGTGTCTGAGGCCGGATTTGAACCTAGGACCTCCTGTCTCTAGGCCTGGCTCTCAATCCACTGAGCCACCCAGCTGCCCCCAATTCTGCTTATATTTTATATACTGCCAGTGCAATATATAAGCTCTTTGAGTGTTATTTCATATTTTTATTTGTATCCTCAATGTCGAATATGTTAGGTTTTGGGCACAGATGATGCTAAATACATGTTTAAAAAATAAGTTAACTGAAGTTAAATTAACTCTGGGTTCCCAGGTGCCATGAATAAATGGAAACTGGCTAGGAAAAAAATGGGCAGCATCTCTTTCTGTGCACCTACCCACCCCACTTTTGTAATAGTAAAAATTCAAATATCAAAACTCCAGGGTAATTCTACTAATAGCTACCAACTATATCTATGTCTGCTGAGCTCAAGCTAAGCATCAGACAACACTCAAATTTATTCATAGAAGTTGAGAACCCAGAGTGAATAACTGAGTTAACTTCAATTAACCTATTTATTCACAGAGGAAGAATGAGAATAGACCTAGTGGTTTTGTGGTTTTAGTGACACAGGAAGGGGAAGGATGACGATGAGCACTAAGGATGTTGCAGAAAGAAGTTCCAGACTAGATGGCAGTAGTGACTTACTAAAAAAATCTTCCTAACTCTCAGCTAACCCTGGAAGTCTTGCAAATAACAAAGATGGACATTTACTATCTAATAGGTTTTGAGTAGAACAGGGCACTTAAGACAGATCTTAGTGATAGAACTGCTAGCTTTTAATTGGAAAAACATTATCTGTACCTAAGATTTGCATTCCTTCTACTTTCCTAAAGATTTAAAACAGCTTACAAAGTTAAACATATGTAAAATAGGATAACTGGATGAGTTCTATCCTTCCTAGTGTTCTAGCCCTTGTGAGGCCACTGACCATGACTAGGTTTTATCCCCCAAATGAAACAGGCACCCTAAGAATACAAATGTGACAACAAAGTGTGATAGGGAATAATAATTAAATATAAATATGGTTGATTTGAGGCAACCATTCAATTCTAAAGATACCAATGAATACTTACTGTCTTTCTCTTTTTAAAATCTTTTTTTAGGTGACACAGCTTTAGCAACCACTAAATGTCTTTGGTAACAAGATAAAAAAAAAAAAAGTCCTTTTGGTGTGGTTGCTCCAAGCCTGAGAACACTGACTTGTTCCTTTCTGTGGTATAAATGCTCTAGATGTTATTGAGATTATACAATTGGACAATCCTTCAATGTGCCCTTCATCTGTAGTGGAATAGCTTGCTACTTGCAATGAACCTGGGTATCTGGAAATCTAGATGGTTTAAGGTTTATTTCATTAGCACCAGACAGAAAACCAGGTATGCCCATTTTTGAAGAATATACAGAATATCAGTTAAAGGTGTTAAAAGGAAATCTTGTAGGCTTCCTAACATAGGAAAAGTAGCAAGAACACAATTTTTCACTTGAGACAGCTGACTTTTCCCTAACTAAAAGCTTATTTTACATGTTACCTTATCCCTTTGAGTCTGTCCTCATCCATAGAATGAGAATAAGACTTTCATTATTTACCTAACAGTTGCCATGAGCAAAGTGCCTTATAAATTTTAAAGAGCTATATAAATGTGACGCATCATTATTATAAAGACAAGAGAATTTTACCTTCAGTAAAGCTTGCAAAGTATATAACCGCTGTTCCTACGGTAACAGAATGAGACCCAAAGCCCACTGCTATTGATGGAGTATAGCACCTAGGTGGAACAATTGTTAGGGTGCTAGACCAGGAGTTGGGAAAATCTGAATTCAAATCTGGCCTCAGACATTTACCAGCTCTGTGACCCTGGGCAAATCATTTAACCCTGTTTGCCTCAGTTTCTATCTGTAAAATGAACTGGAGAAGGAAATGGCAACCACTTCAGTATCTTTGCTAAGAAAATCTCAAATGGGGTCATGAAGAATCAGACATGACTGAAACAACTGAACAATTAAGGGAATATGATAAACAATGAACTCCAAGGACTAATGCTAGCTACCTAACTCTAGAACCAGTTCAGTTAATAGTATTTAATTCATCACTCTCTGATGGTACTGATCTTGACAATCAATGATTTACTTTGAGAGACCATATTTTAGAAGCACTTTCTCACTGATTTTCTGCTCACTGCAGCCAGTCTGAATGCTATTAGACAAATAATACAAAGAATGCCAAAATTTCCAGAAAGAATCTGAACTACCCTACAGGTCATGTCAAAAGAATATTGAGAGTAAGCCACTGCAAAGTTTTCACTATTTACATTAGGACCTATTTGGACTAAATCCTTGTAGGAATCCCTAAAAAATTAAAGGACATAACAATCATTCAAATATACATCTTTGATTATTGTCCCCAAATAACCAAAGGCCCAAGTCCCAAGAGCTGAACCGCTTTAAAATAGGGTCAGAAATAGAACCCAGGTATCCTGACTTAGTATTTGGCTCCATCCAGTACAGCATCTCCAAAGAAAGTGAGTCCTTAATAAGTAGGCAGTATAAATCCATATTTGCATATACATGTACTAACAACAAAAGGAAGAAATTATATCATTCTTCTTCAATGCCTCCCTCAAAGTAACTAAGAATGTTCCCATTTACCTTCCACATTGTTGTAGAAATGACAAGAGTGAGTTGATACCTTCTTTCGACACACATGGATCTGGAAAATAAAATATATTTGTGTACTTATCTGAAGGGCTAGTGCGCCCAAAAGGCACAAAAAGAGTTTTGTTATGGAATCTCTGAATGCTAAAAAAGAGCTTAGTTGGAGGCAAGAGGGTTGGGGTGCTGCTCTCCCAATTTTATTCTTCTTTGCTCTAAATAAGACAGTTGCTAATGAGAGTTTCTGTTTTGGGTCAGAGGCCTATTCACTAGGAAACTGTCTTGTGGAAAAAGTGAATTCCAATCTCTAGACACATTCACAAATAGGCTGGCTGACTCCTCTGGTTGTTATAGAGAGTTGTGACTTCAGTCAGGGGTAGGAGAAGATAAACTCTAAGATTACTTTCTAGAACAATGTCTAGAAGCAACTTTCTAGAAGCATGGCAACTGTTAGGTAAGAAGGTACTTTCTTTGTGCCTTTGTATCACAGTACCAGAAAAAGTAGAAGGAAGAGAGTTCCTCACCTCAACCCTTAGCCAGTTTCCAGAATTGGGGATAAAGATAGTAAGAGCTACTTAAATCTAGGCCGAATAATGTCCATCACTCAACAAGCATTTAATAATTTATTTATTAAGCAGCCAATAAATAAATTAAATAATTAGTTGTTATATTAAATGTTTATCATGTACCAGGAACTATAAAGATAAAAATCAAACAATCTCTGCCCTCAAAGAGTTTACAATCTAACAAAAGAAACATGATGCATAAAAAATAAAGGAACGCAAGGAAATTTTAAGGAAGAGGTATCAGTAGCTAGGAAATCAGGAAGGACCTCAGCCACACACAGAGATAGTCATACTCTTGGTCTTTCCCTCATCCAATGTTCCATTTCCATAATCAAAAGCTCTAATAGGGAAGCTAGGTAGCACAGTGCAGAGTGCCAGGCCTGGAGTCAAGAGGATCTCATTCAAATCTGACCTCAGACACTCCCTGGCCGCTTAACCCTGGGCAAGTCACTTAACCCTAATTGTCTAGCCCTCTGTCTTAGAACTGATACAAGAACAGAAGGTGCAAATTAAAAACAAACAAAAACCTCTAACATTCTTCTATCTGATCATAATATCTTTTCAGATACCTTACTCCTCCTAAACCTCTTAAACTTCATCCTGATCATAACCTTCAATCCCTCTAACCCTCAGCACTTGCTCAGGCTCTAATCTGATTTCAGTTTCCTTCCCTTACAATTTCAAGCCTATAGTTAAGCAGAACTACTCTATATTGTCTTCTACCCCCGAAACTCTTTCCCTCATCTCCTGTGGACATTCATGCCTTGCCAAACATTAGCCATGGATCATTCCCATCCTCTGCTGCTCTTAGTGTCTAACTTCAACAGGATCCTCATGACAGCAAAGCAATTCTTTCACTAAATGATTCCCTATCCCACTTCTAGACACTGCTTAAGTCTTCTCTCTTCAAATCCTCTATTCTACCTTTCCTCTCTTCTTACCTAACCCCTCAGGTAATGGCTTCACAACTTATACTTCACTGAGAAAGAGAAGTTATTCCCTCAGCTCTTTCTTCTATCTCTTTATAACAAAACCCTCTGTCATCCTCCTCCACTCTCTCCTTTACTGAAGTCTTTCATGAGATTGGTGGTCCCCTTTTCCCAATGCTGTTACATGTACACTTGATCCTGTCCCCTTTTGTGTTCTCAAGCTCCCTTAAATATCATCCTCTGGCTTATCTTCCAATCTCTCCCTCTCTACTGTTCCTTCCCTATTGCCTGTAAATATGGCCAAGTCTTCCTCATTCTTAAAAAACCTTCACTAGACTGTATCACCCCCTAAAGCTATCATCCCATGTATCTTTACCCCTTCTTAGCCAAACTACTAGAGATGTCTATTGATATTCACTCTCCACTTCTGCTCCTCTTATTTCCCTTCTCAACCTCTGAAATCTGGCTTCTGATGTTATTAATTAACTGAAGCTAGTCTCTCTCCAAAGTGACCAGATCAATGGAATCTATTGCGCTGTGAGGATTGATGATCTGGAGGTTTTCCATATGAACTGGGAGAACTTCAATGAACTGATGCAGAGTGAAATGATCAGAACCAAGAGAACATTGTATACATTATTAAACATTGTGGGAAAATCCATTGTAATAGGCCTTGCTACTAAGTAGCAATGCAACAAACCTGGACCCTCCTGAAGGCCTTATATAAAAGAATGCTATCCACACTGAGAGAAAGAGCTATGGGAGTAGAAATGCAAAAGCGAAACATATAACATCATTTATCACAGGTATATATGGGTATGTGATTTGGGGTTTAGACTTTAAAAAAAACTGCTCTATAGCAAAAATGAATAACCTGGAAGAAGGTACCAAGTGACAACATTTGTACAACCAGGTAGAATTGCTTGTTGGCTCTGGGAGCAGGGAGGGAAGAGGGGAGGGAAAGAAAATGAATCACATAAACATGGAAAACTATTCTTAAAAAATTAAAAAAATTAAAAATGTCTAATGAAAAAAAAAAACTCAAGAGTGACCGAATCTACAAGATCAGATGCTCAATAAATGCTTTCTGATTTATTAGTTAGTCTAATAGTCCTGGAAAGGTAAACAGAGCCAGGTTGCAAAACACTTTACATGCCAAACAGAGGAGTTTATACTTGATCCTAAAAGCAATAAATAGAGAATAGTGAAAGTTTTAAGGCAGGGGAGAAATAGGGTGAGACCTGTGGTTGAGAAAAATTGCTTTGACAACTCAATGGAAGATGGAAGTAAGGGAGGAGAGACTCCTCTGGGACAGCTAAGCTGAGGGTAACACAACTGATTGGAAGAATAAAGAAAGCACCCAATATGCAAGTTGTAAGCAAATGGAAAGAACATATAAAGGAGGACAACTCAAAGATTCAGAAAGTCCAATATACAAATTGCCAAGTTCCTACCTGTATGTGGTTACTTTCTATCTTTCTTACTTCAGGGTTGATGCACAGCTGTTCCCTAGAGCCCAGTACACACACCTTTGGCCTATGGAAAAATAATGTACAGTTAGCAGGAAAAAAAGAGGAAAGTCCACAAAACAAACTACAAAAGACATGGCTCAGAAAGAAATTGGACACATGCAGAAAACAGGCATAGACAGGTAGCTTGCTGTAAAGGTGCAGGAGGAAGAACAGAAAGAAGCAAAGATGGGCAGTACAGCTTTGAAAGCCTTATGTTGAATTTATTAGATACACAAAAAGAAAAGCACACTCAGCATAAGAGAGATCTGAAGTTTCATGTATAATACCCTTTTTTTGTTCCACAATGCACAAGGAAATGCCCATTTTATTTGGTGTTGGATATATCTAAGTAATTTCAAGTTTTTTAAAGCTATGGTGGAAGAGTTATTGTTATTTACATGAAGTCAATGAGTGGCCTTTTTCTATCTTAAACCCTAAATCATCCTCTAATCCAGGTAGTTTTGTTAAAGAAAGAGGAGTCACTGAGAACGTGGGTAGGTTTCTTAAGTTGAATGGAAGAGTGCAGTGGGATGAGAAGGCAGTAGGGAAAAAATGATGCTCAAGTGTTATGCAGGAATGATTTCACTTGTGGCACCTTGTAACAGGCAGGAAATGAAGTATAGATAATGAGTCTTCCTTTGTGAGTTCTGATCAAAACCTCTACCATTTCCATTTAATAAGCTTTGCAGAGAACTACTCCCTCAAGTCCTAAAAGCATAAGAGGCTTACTTTACTTAAACTGATGATGGGCTCAGAGAATTATGACTAGCAAGATCAGAATCATGAAGGTGTACAGAAAAGGCACATGTATTTTGAACCCTGACCTAAACATCTGAGTTCCTTCTTACTCCTAACTTGATTTAGCATCTTGAAACATGATGCCAAGTATTCATATTAGCTCTAGACTTTCAACTCATTAAAGAAAATAAGGGGAAATAGATTAGGCTATTTCTCTGACTAGGAAGATAAATTGAGATGGGCAAGAAGAGAAAGTAGAATACATACACCCCCAAAACAAAAACCATTTCTCAAAAGAAAATGGCATTCAATGCCAAAATGTTAAAAATAGATTAAAAACTCATCCATCTCTGGGGACTAATTTTAATGGTTCTGCTCTTTAAAGAGTACGATCTTCCTCTCCTCTCCTAAAGAAGACCTGTCTATTGTATTCTTATGTTTACTGATATACATACCTGTAAGAAGTGTTCCTTAACTCACTAATGACCTGAGTGAGTTGAGAATGGGTTCGAGAGGCATAAATGATCTTTGGAATATCAGTATAGTAAGCTGCCAAAGTGGAATTAAGGAAGAGGAAGCAAAAACAAAATAATTACACAAGGAATAGTCTAAGACACATTTTTTAAAAACAAAATTGGCATTCAGATAACAACTTCCCTTCTCCCAAAACCAAGTTTTATAACCTAGATAATCTTCTGTTGGAATTAAGATAAGTGGATAATTTACTGTGGTAAGAGAAAAGATTCTAACTCCAGATTTAAGCTCAGACAGGGTAGTTAGAAATCAGCCGGCCACAAAATATCCTCATATCACTTGTTCAAAAGATAGAGAAGAGGCCTCTTCTCAATCTTTAAATCTCTTTCATTTCTTTTCTAGCATAGGTTATCAAAAGGTATTCCTTACCAGAGGGTAGTGGAGGCAAGAGAAGGTTATACCTGTGGTATCTCCATCTGTGGCAGCATTCCCCCATGATGACATTGGTCTATCAGGAAAGAGCTCCACCCCTTGCATCCTCTCAGCAATCTTTCGGGCAGAAATTGTGTCTTTAAAGTGCTCCCTCCAAGCCAAAGTGGCACAAAGTAGGCACAGAGTCTTTCCTGTTCCTGTGGGGCTCTCAAGAATGCCATTTACCTTCTGAACATCAGGAAAATAAGGAAAAGGGAAAAAGATCAAGTTGGAGGAACCATGTTGGTCCTATATCAGCCTCAAAAGTTAAGCAGATTGCAGGGAGATAAGTGGCTCAGAATGAGAGCCAAGTCTAGAGATGGAGTGTCCTGAATTCAAATATGGCCGCACAGACTTCCTAACTGTGAGACCGTGGGCAAGTCACATAGCCCCATTTCCTAGCCCTTACCACTCTTCTGCCTTGGAACTAATTCACAGTATTGATCCCAAGATGGAAAGAGTTTAAAAAAAAAAAAAGTTAAGCAGAGCCAGAACAGCATCTGCATCCCTCTAATAATCATATTCATGACACTTTAAGGTTTATAAGACACTTTCCTCACAACAGCCTTAATAGGTAGGTATGCAAGTATTATGCCCATTTTACAAATTAAATTGAAGTTTAAAGAGGTTATGTGACTTGCCCATAATCACATACTTATCTTGGAAGAGTAGGAAGCCAGGATGCGAACACAAATTCACTTCTTTTCTCAGAACAACATGCTAACTATAAAGTTGTATGGTGCATGTATTGGCTCTCATGCCCTAGCCTTCTTCTCTATTGGCCAAAGCCTAAATCAGAAAACATGTGTTTCATCTCTGGAACTTCTGTCCTGACTGGTGACTGCTTTCCTTGGCCTTCTTTCAGGAAAAACCAAGATCCAGCTTCACTCCACCCTCTATTCCCTAGTCTAATTCTTGGCAGTCTCACCAGGTGCCCACATGTCCCTCACTCCTAAGTTGGAGAATTATGAAAACATCAAACCCTGCTCTTGGAAGGATTATGTCAATCTACTCCTCTATGGCACCACTCACCAAGCCAGGAACCTTCTAACTCAAAGTGCCTCTCTCTGGCCAGTACCCACTAGATATATTGTTTCCCTCCTGAAATGTAAGTTCCTGGGGGGAAAGGATAGTCTTTGCATAACCTACCCACAGTGCCTAACAATTAATAAATGGTTTTTCTTTTACTCATTCATGATTCAAAACTGACCAGCAAGCGGCAGTACTTTATAAAGCCTGAATAGAAAACCCTGAGATGTTAGAATTTAAATGGAATTTTTCAATCTAGTTCCAACAAATCATACCTTAACTTGTTCTTAACATTTTTTTATTGAATAACTAAAATGTGAAGGTATATTTCACCTCAAAATTAACAGCAAGATATACTGCTGGTAATCCCTCAAATAACAAATAATTTTGAGATTCTGAATTTAGGCTTTAACCAGTTGCCTCATCTGAAAGCCTAAATATAAATCTCATATTTGAATGCCTGTAATCATTAGGTTCACTGAGAAGCTAATACCACAGCTCTGCAAAAGCTTTGAACTGAGCTGGCGTTGAAATGGATATGGGTCTAAGTCTCTGCTTGGTTAGAAATGATCAGGCAAGATGATAACAGGACACGGGAATCTCAGCTCCAACACTAGAACCAGAATAAATCTTCAGATAGGGAACTATGTGATAGAGGTGGGCAATAATAGAAGTAGGACCCCCATGTTCTGAAGTCTTGTATTCTTTTAACAATTAGCACTAGTTAACCATAAATTGCAGTCTGTATTACTAAACATTTAACTGTTGTGTATTATTAATCAATTATAATAGTCTTCTACTGTTCTGTTCTGTATATATGTCAATCTTGAACTGTTCAGCTCTCGATTTACCTCAGTTATATTGATCTTATACTGTACTGTACCCTCCTTACATTCCCCACAAAGATAAGGGTATTTCAGGAAGATACTGAGGCTTCTCTTATGCTGGGATTTTCTGCCTGGAAAGCCCCAGAACTCTCAGGAGTAGATTATTTATTAAATATGTAAACTGTGATTCACCCCTTGGGCTGCTCCATCAGCCCTCTGATCATTTTATTGCCCTAAATCTCTTCTCCTTTAAATAAATACCTCTATACCTCTGGACATGAATGAAATCTTGAGCCTCTCATTCTTAGTGCAAGATCCTGTTAAATACAAACTTATTTAATGACAAGGACAAAAATAATATGTTATCTTAAGTCTTTTGTAAAATATATAAAGAAGCAGAGAAGAGCTGAAAAAAATGAACCTTTCTCCTTGAAGACTGACTGACTCTTTGCAGAGGTGAGGCCTTGGAATTGGACTAGATGAATTTATGAGGTTCCTTCCAGCTATAGAACTATGATCCTATGACTACAGTTGGCATGAATATTAAATAGCCACAGGATTAATCTGTTGATAGATTTTATTGAATTGCTTTTTTTTCTTTCTTCTTAAATCTTTGTTTACCAGGGACAGTTCAGAAATGAGGAGAAAGATACATTTGGAAATAAGGAGGATGTAAAAACAAAAGAAATCCAAGAAAACTAAATAAATAAAAGGAGAGAAGAGGACCAAATTTACAATTCTTCTAAGAGATCAAGCACTTCTTTTTCATTTTGCTATTTCAAGGATTTATATTTTGCATTTTAAAATAAAATTGAAAACAACTCAGATAAGGGGACGAAAAAGGGGCAATATATAAAAAATAAATCAGGTACTTTTTGAACCATAGCCTTACTTGAACTCAAACAAAAATTGAGTCTTCATGTCTTACCTTCTGTAGGCACTCCAGGACTTTAGTCATATAATCTTCTTGACATTTGTATGGTTGGAAAGGAAAATCCACTGTAACGCCATTTATTGTTATCTTGGGCATATTTATCTGTTTCCAGTACAATTTCCAAATATCCTGAAATTCAGTATATTTACTATTAAAATTCTATGAAATCACCCCAGACTTCTGACCATTTCTATTCACATTGATGAAGGTAAACAGCTATGATATTTTTCTAAGTAATAATTAATAATAATGGCAATAACATGAATTGAACAGCCTCTTTGTATGAGATGTTCAATGAACTTCAAATCTCAATTTTACAACATCTTTGGAGTTGGATGCCTCCCAAACAAGAAAGATGATAGTTGACATTAACAACTGCATTAAGGTTTTTGAATTTTTTTGCATTTAAGGTTTACAAAGACTTTTCCTCACAACTCTCAAATCGACTATAAAATTATTATTATCCTTATTTTACAGATAGGGAAATTGATCTGCCCCAAGCCACCCATTTGTAAATAGTTAAGCCAGAATGTGAGTGCAGGTCTTCTGCATTCAAATGTTGCACTCTTTTAACACCAGTACTCTTGCTGCCTCTATCTCCAGGTTAAAAGTGACAAAGGGAACTTCAGTAACTAGTATGCACCACAATCAGAGACCTCATTGGGGCACAGGGTGGTGCACTGGAAAAAAAAGGCTGTAACTGTAAAAGGAGAATAGGGACTCAATCCTGTACTGGCATTTATTGACTAGTTGACCTTCCCAGGGTTTCTATAAAACTGAGGAAGGTGGACTTTGTGACTAGGGCTTCTTACATCTCATCCCTAGACCTCTTGCTTATACGCGGGGTGGGGGGTGGGGTGCAGGGCGGGTAGAATAGGTCACAGAGGAGCTCAAACACAGATCTTAAATCATGCAAGTCTGGCTGACCTTAAAACCGCAAGGGTCTTGAGGCAGGTCTTGCAGGACTCTTAGGGATTTAGACTTATTCTGCTAAATACCATAAAGCGAAAGCTGCAGAGTTCCAGAGGAAAACTCTTTTCTCTGGAAACCTACTCTTCCTTGTATTAAGTGCTGGTTTCGAGTTAAGAAAGGAGGCTCCCATATTAGAGATGGTTTGGTTTCACCATTTGCGACCCAGAGATTAGCACTGCTCCAGGTATGTGTTTGGCACTCCAAAATGCTTTTTCGTAATTCATAGAGATGCAGTTTAGGCCTTCATGAGAAACTACTAAACAATCCATTGAAAAAGCAAATAGAGTGGGTTCAAAAGAGGACCTGGCCTGCTGGGGTGGGAGAGGATTTAGTGGGGTTCCCCCCAACTCTAGTTAGCAGAAGTAAGCGTACCCTTGCGCGTAGAGGAGATTTCTGATCAGGGGTATGGCCTAGTCTACGGGAACTACTACGTCTTCACCAACTGAGATTTTGTGATAAGTTCGGGAACAGAATTAGGGAAATGGGCAAGAACCAAGCGTGGAAACGCTAGTATAAAGCGCAACGAAAAGGGCAGTCAGCGCGCAGCCTGCTGGGAGTTGTAGTTTTTTCCCCCGCTAAAGCTCATCCTCCTAGCTGCAGAAATCATACTTCTCCCTTGGTTTCGAACAGATCCACTGAGTGGATGCGAGTAGAAGTTCGGATCGTGAGGTGTACTCACCAGCCCTTTCCAAGAGCTCTTCTTTCTCGGTTCTCCGCAAGGTCTCAATTTGCACTTTCCCGGGCAGCTGAGAACTATTGGCGTGATGTGTCACGTGTCACTTACGTCATACCCCAGGGCCAAAGCCGGTCCCTTCTTCCCGTGATGCTCTGGGCAGGCGGGTGGTAGGGTAAACTTCTATTGCTGCAGAGACTGCTCCGGGTGGAAGCGAGGTTCAGCCCCTCCCTTCCTTGGCCTTGGGCGATGTGTGCGGCTGTGGCTAGTTGACTGTGCCTTTTCTTAATGCTAAGTGCTCTGTTGGAGCTGGTTATCCTGAACCCCCAAATGAGCGTTTCCTTATACAAAGTAGAACATAAAATGAGGATTGCTTGTGAACTCTTGAATCTTTTCCATAGCATTTGCTTAAAAAAAAAACAAACAATAAATTTAACGCGTTACTTTTAAAAACTAGCCTGTGAACTTTTAAATTTATTAAAAAAATTTTTTTTTGCATCAGCATTGCTCTCCCTTAATCACCAACTCCTCTCCCTTAATTAGAAGAGGGGAGAGACAATAAATTCTCTTAATAAATAAGTGCAATCAGAGGGGCAGCTGGGTAGCTCAGTGGATTGAGAGCCAGGCCTAGAGAAGGGAGGTCCTAGGTTCAAATATGGCCTCAGACACTTCCCAGCTGTGTGACCCTGGGCAAGTCACTTGACCCCCATTGCCTACCCTTACCAATCTTCCACCAAGGAACTAATACACAGAAGTTAAGGGTTTAAAAATATAAAAACAAAACAAAAAACAAATAAGTGTAATCAAGCAAAAGGAATTCCACATAGAAGACATTTCACGAGTACACCTTGAGGTCATCACCCTACTGTCATGAGTGTTTCATCAAAAGACTTCTGCAGAAGTGATTGGGCATCACTTTTATAAGGTTCTTCAGTCTTTCAAAGGTGTTTTTCTTTGAAGTGTAAATTCTCTTTCTATAAATTGTTCTCCTGGTTTGGCTCAGATCATTACATCAGTTCCTGTTTCCCAAGCTTTCCTCATTCCTTTTTTTTTTTTTTAAACTCTTGTACTTCGGTGTATTGTCTCATAGGTGGAAGATTGGTAAGGGTGGGCAATGGGGGGTCAAGTGACTTGCCCAGGTCACACAGCTGGGAAGTGGCTGAGGCCGGGTTTGAACCTAGGACCTCCTGTCTCTAGGCCTGACTCTCACTCCACTGAGCTACCCAGCTGCCCCTATTCCTTTTTTTATATATTTAATTTCCCCCCCCCCCCAGATTACTGGGGGGAAAACGTCAATACAGTTTTTAATATTTGTTTTCTGACATTTTGTAATCCGTGTTCTCTCCCTCCCTCTCCTCCCTCCTTCCCAAGAAGGCAGATAATATGATACAGGTTGTAGAGTTTTTACCATAGAATATACATTTCCACAATTGCCATGTTGTGAAATAAGACACATACAGCTTACAATAGAGAAAAATTTATAAAGGAAATAAAGTGAAGAACGGTATGTTTCAATTTGCATTTGGACTCAGTCTCTTCCTTGTATGGTGGTGGATATCCTTTTTTGTCTTGAGTTCCTCCAAGTTGTACTAGATCTTTGCCTGGTTAATAATAAAGTTATTCATGGTTGATCAACATACATTATTGTTAATGTGTACAGTGTTCTGCTTTCTTCACTTTGTATTATTTCATATAAATCTTTCTAGGTTTTTTGTGATCATCTTCTTTGTCATTTCCTTTGGCACAAAAATATTTCATTATAATCATAAACCACAATTTGTTCAGCCATTCCCCAATTACCAAACATCCCTTCAGTTTCCAGTTCTTTGCTGGCACAAAAAGAGCTGCTATAAATATTTTTGAACTGGCAGGTTCTTTTTCTCTATCTTTAATCTCTTTGACATTCAGGCCTAGAGGAGGTATTGCTGGGTCAAAGGGTACATACAGTTTTATGGCCTTTTAGGCATGGTTCCTGATTGCTCTACTGAATGATTGTATCTGTGAACAGCTCCACCAGTGCATTAATGCCCCAATTTTTCCACATCCCTTCCAACATTTATCATTTTCCTTTTTTGTCATGTTATTCTTGTGGATGTAAGGTGATACCTCAGAGTCATTCTAATTTGTAACATCTAATTAATAGTGATTTAGAGATTTTTTTTTATATATAACTAAAGATAGTTTCTTCATCTGAGAATTGCCTGCTTATATCCTTTGACAATTTTTCAATTGGGAAATGCTTTATAAATTTGGCCCCTTTCTCTATATATTTTAGAAATTAAGCTTTTGTCAAAGACATTTGCTATAAAGATTCCCCTCCAATTTTGCTACTTGCTTTTTAATCTTGATTGCATTGATTTTCTTTATGCAAAAACTTTTAAATTTAATGTAGTAAAAGTTATCGATTTTACATCTCATAATATTCTGTATGTCTTGTTTGAAATCCTTCCCTTATCTATAGATCTGACAGATAAACTATTTTGTGTTCCCTAATTTGTTTGTAGTATCATCCTTTATTTCTAAATCATGTATCCATTTTGACTTCGTCTTGTTTGAGTGAGGTATTGGCCTATGCCTAATTTCTGCCGTACTGTTTTCTAGCAGTTTTTGTCAAATAGGGAATTCTTCCAAAAGCTTGGATCTTTGGGTTTGTCAAACACTAGGTTACTATGGTATTTAATACTGGGTATAGAGTGCCTAATCTACTCCATTGGTCTGCCACTCTGTTTCTTAGTCAGTAACTGATTGTTTTGCTGGCTGCCACTTAACTTAATATAACTTAAGATCAAGTACAGCTAAGCTGTCTTCCTTCATATTTTTTATTAATTCTCTTAACATTCTAAGTCATTTGTTTTTCTAGATTAATTTTTTTATTATTTTTTCTAGCTCTGTGAAATAATGTTTGCATAGTTTCATTATAGAGCATTGAATAGGTAAATTAATTTAGGCTTGTCATTTTTATTATATTGGCTTGGCCTACCCATAAACAATTAATGTTTTTCCAACTGTTTACATCTGACTTTATTTGTATGAAAAGTATTTTGTAGTTGTGATCATATGCTTTCTGGTTTTTCTTAGCAGGTAAATTACCAGGTATTTTATATTGTCTAAAATTATTTTAAATGGGATTTCTCTTTCTATCTCTTTGCTGTTGGGCTTTATTGGTTGTGGAAATTTAATATTAATCTGTACCTCTTTTGGCATCCCAAAACAACCTTTTGACTTTAAAGGGGGAAAAAAGTGTTTTGTGGTGGCAAAGAATTGAAAATTAAAGGGATGTCCATCAATTTGGGAATGGATGAACAAATTATAATATGTGTTGGCAATGGAATGCTATTGTGCTGTAAGAAATGATGAGCAGGATGATTTGAGAAAGAACTGGAAAGAACCCAATGAAGAGTGAAATAAGCAGAACCAAGAGAACATTGTACACAGTAACAGCAATACTGTGGAATGATCAACTGTGATAGACTTGGCTACTCTCAGCGATACAATGTTCCAGGACAATTCTGAGGGACTTATGATAAAGAAGGCTATCCACTTCCAGAGAAAGAATTGTGAAGGTTGGAATGCAGATGAAAGCATATAATTTTTCACTTGTTTATTTGAGTTTTTGTTTTGAGGTTTTGCTTTTATGTGATTATTCACTTATAAAAATCAATATATGTTTTGCGTGATTAAAAAAATTAAGATTATGCAAAAATAAATAGCTCTTTATTAGAGGAAAAAACCATGCTATGAGGGGGTAGGAGAGATGTACCTCACAAACCTCACCACTAATTTCTGTGATTCATTGAGACAATATAGATCTTTAAATATCTGTTCAACACCTGCACAGTCTTTAGCTTCACAGGTAATATGATGAATATAATGGGCTATTTGACAATTTTATTTTTCTTTTATGATGGTTCTTTCACAACACAAGTTTTATCCTTTAGCTACAGGATGGTCTGCTTGTTGGTTCTCTTCTCTGCCTGATCATGGTTACCTCCAATATAACCTGAAGGCTTCTGTTGCATAGGATTGCTAGTCACTGACCTAAGAAAATCCATACCCAGGAATTTCATCAAGTTGACTCTGTGGAAATTTATCCTTGCTGCATAATAATATGACATGTATGTGTGTGTGGAAGTAGGGGGTCATTATCAAATGAAGAGATCACTGAATGCTTCATGAAAGAAGTGGCATTTCAGTTTGGTTTTCAATGATGGTAGACATGCAACAAATGGGTAAACTGGGAGTAGGGGGGATTAGTAGAGGGATAGAGAGTATTCAGTGCATGAGGATGTATGTGAGCAAAGACAGAGAAATAAGAAAGTGCAAAGTAGTTACAGAGGAATAGTTTAGTTTGGCCAGAATTTGACCAGAATGTAAAGTATAAAAAGGGAGTTGTCCAAGATAAGATTGGAAAGTTTTTTTTTCTTGTTTTTTTTTTTAAACCCTTACCTTTTGTCTTGGAGTCAATACTATGTTTTGGCTCGAAGGCAGAAGAGTTGTAAGGGTAGGCAATGGGGGTCAAGTGACTTGCCCAGGGTCACACAGCTGGGAAGTGTCTGAGGCCAGATTTGGACCTAGGACCTCCCTTCTCTAGGCCTGGCTCTCAATCCACTGAGCTACCCAGCTGCCCCAAGATTGGAAAGTTTTGATAGCATTAGATACTAATGGTCTTGACTACTAACTGAAGGAATGTGAACTGTACTAGAAAGGCAATACCATGTTTTTGAAAAGTTCTGAGCACAGGAATAGTGTAGTAGTTTTTTGAAGATTAATCTGGCAGTGGTAGGATGAATGAATTGGAGGAGTGAGAGAATAGAGATGGGAAATCCAATTAGGAGACTACTTGAAGAGCCCAAGGAGGTAAGTGATAATCAAGGTCCATTGTACTAGAATGGTAGCAGTGTGAATAAAGAGGAGATAGATGTGGATGTTATTTAAGAATTAGATTTGGAAAGACCCACTAACTGACTAAAATGTGCAAGATGAAGAATAGGTGTAAAAAAAAATCAATGTTTAGAGTGTAGCAGTGGATTGGTGCTACTAACAATTATGAAGGTAGACTGAAGATTGCATTTTGGGGAAAGTATAAGCTCCTGTGCTTAGTTTTAATCTGTTGAGTTTGAAATGCCTATGGAATATCCACGTGGAGCTGTAGGAAGTTGGAAACACAAGTCTAGAGCTTGTCAAAACTGGTGGCAGCTGTGTGGCTCAGTAGATTGCAAGCCAGGCCTAGAGATGGGAGGTCCTAGGTTCAAATCTGGCCTCAGACACTTCCTAGCTGTGTGACCCTGGGCAAGTCACTTAATCCCCATAGCTTAACCCTTATCACTCTTCTGCCTTGGAGCCAATGGAAGGCTCCAAGGGTGCAAGGATGGAAGGAAAGGGTTTAAAAAAAAAAAAGAAAGAAAGGTCAAAACTCTTCTCTATAAACTCTTTCACAACCAAAAGTGTCTTCTCAGAATCATTCAGACCACTATTACAGCTCCTGTTCTCTTAAAGGTGGTCTAAATTGTATTTTATTTATGTTCGTGTCTGTTCCCCTCCCCATTCAACTGTAATATTCTTTAAAAGTGTCATTTTTCATCTTTTTTTCCAAACCCTTACCTTCTGTCTTAGAATCAGTCCTAAGACAAAAGAAGATAAGGGCTAAGCAATCAGGATTAAATGATTTGCCCAGGGTCACACAGCTAGGAAGTGTCTGAGGCTACATTTGAACCTGGGTCCTCCTGACTCCAGGTTTGGTTCTCTATCCACTATGCTACCTAGCTGCCTCCATATTTCATCTTTGAATCCCCAGTGTTTTGCTTAGTGTCCTTTAATAACCACAATAAGTGCTTATTGAAAAGAATCAAGGTGGCTCAATGAATAGAGAGCCAGCCTGGAGATGGGAGGTTTGGGGTTCAAATGTGGCCTCAGACACTTCTAGCTGGTGACCCTGGACAAGTTATTTACTTCTCATTGCTTAGTCCTTACCACTCTTCTGCCTTGGAACTGAATCTTCGTATTAATTCTAAGGTAGAAGGTTAGGTTTTGTTTTTTTTTAAAGAAAACAATCAAACTCTTACTACTGAAGTCTTCTCAAGTGATCAAAATCTATATAGTCATCAGCCTGTAGTAGGAAGAGAATTGTCAGTGGATGAGGTCATTATGATTCAGTATAATGAGGTGATTGCTTTCTTATCTTTTTTGTTTCTTGATTATTACTTTATCGGACTATTTCTTCTGATCCCCCTTTCTCTTTAAGAATTCTTGTTTAGTCACAAAACCAACCTTAAGAGTATGTATGGGGAAAGACAGGGTAGCAAAATAAGACCAGTCAAAAAAAACTATTTTATTTGTCCTTTCAATGACCTTCATTGAAAAAATGTTCACTGAAGGCAGAAATCATGTCTGGTATGAAGAATATAGGGTCTAGAAGAAAAATATAGATTGGATGGCAGAATTATATTTTAAAGTTTGTTTTTCTGCTGAGGTTCAGAAAAATAAGTTTTGGGGTCCTAACAACATGCAGAAAAGCTATAAATCTTTAAGATTAAATGACCAGTACTGCTACAGACTGATTTCCTTGCCCTCTATTCTCTATAAGACTGTATATTATGAAGCCCAAAAGGATATCACTATATATTAAGAATTCTTTGCCTTGAACTAGAAAGAATTACAAGGTAAAATACTTTTGCATCATTCATTCTCCAAGTGTCAAGTCAGCCGAGAAAATCAGTGTTTTTTAAAATAATTATATCATGCCATTATTTTTAAGCTTAAAAAGACATAATGAGAAAAAATGGTACATTTTGTCTAATAAAAGGAAACTGGCATATAACACCAAAGCACTTTGCCTTGCTAGAATATATATATATATATATATATATATACTTGTTTAATTAATTGCTTCTCATAAAATCTATACAGGCACTCTTTTCTAAGTTTTCCCTGCATAAATAAAGACTCTAAGGAGCAAACTGGGGGAAATTAGTTGTCCAAGGGAATGTGATAGCAGAATGTGATTTGAACCTATAAATAAACTTTTAATTCTTCATTTATTTTGCATTCCTCCCCCAAGTACTTGAAAAGCTATCCTTTAAAACTGATTAGATTTGTTCTTCTTGGCTCCAGAAGGCAAGACTTATAGCAACAATAGAAAACTACAGAGAGGCATACTTCATTCAGCTCAATATTAGGAAAAAACTTCCTAACAATTAGCTGTCCCTAACTGGAGGACTCTTCGGGAGACAGTGATTTCTCCCTCAGTGGACATTTTAAGTAAAATTTGGATGGCCATTTTTCATGGAGGTATAGAAGGGATAATTTACTCTTTAGCAAGAATGAGACTGGATCTCTGGCCCTTCCAAGATTCTTTTATTCAATTCAATTCATTAAATATATATTAAGTGCTATTCTAATCCATGAAAGCAGTTTGAAACCTAAGGAGGTTTCACAAAAGAATAAGATAGGCTGATATACAAACTCCATTCCCAAACCTCAACTGGCTGTTCCATTACTTATATTCATCTCAACCCCATCCCCACAATATCCCACTATAGATCTGTCCACTCTTTCCATGGTGACCTCTGGAATCCTGCTACATAATTTTCCCTCCTCCTAAACTCTTGTCTTTGTACTAGGGGACCTCTACCTATATAATGACTTCTACATACAACATTTCCCATCTGACTGCTCTCCTGGACTTCGTAATTGTCTCCAGAAACTCATCTTCCTATGATATGGAATCAACTCAACACACAAAATTCCAATCTGCAACAAAAGGAAACTGAGAAAGAGTTCTGGTTATGATCAATTTATTAAGGAGACCAGTGGTCCCTAAGTAACTAGATCCAAGACCTTCCTCACAGCCAAAGATGCCCCTGCTGTTCAGCTTGGGGGAGTTATAGATCTTCAAAGGTCAACAAAGAGGTGTTACAATTTGTGATTTGTTAATTTAAGAAGAGGGGAGAGGAACTCCTATGATTGGCTAAGGGAAAGGTCCATCAACCATTAATACTTTTCTTTTCATTAATAAATTTCCCAATTGTGTATAAAAATAATTTTTAACATTAGTTTTTTTTTAATTTTGAGTTCTAATTTCTCTTCCTTCCTCCTTTTCCTCCCCTCTCCCTGAGATGTTAAGCAATTTTATTCAGGTTATGTATGTGAAATCATGCAAAACATCTTTCCATATTAGTTATGTTGAGCCACAAGTAATTTGTCAGCAGGATTTGGGGGGGCTTTCCACAAGCAATAATGAACATTTTCACATATAGAACAAGGAAGCTGTGGTTTTGAAAGCCTATTTCTCTTAAGAGTGGGGTAGGGTAGTACCAACACAAATTCCTAATATGTTGATTTCAAGTCTAACTAATACAGCATAAATCTATAACTATTAAATTATAAAGTCTATCCTATAAATCAATTATGAGTATCTCATATGTTGGATGCAATACACAAAGACTGGGATTGCCTTCTTCTCAAAGGAAATGAGTGAGATAGTTCTTGAAGATAAAAGTATTGTGGTAGTGGTGTGCAATGTCCCAGCAGATAATATGGACAAGCATGGACTTGTGGTAAGAGTCATGGTAGTGAGGCAGCTAAGTAGGTCAGTGGATAAAAAGCCAGGTCTGGCAATAGGAGGTCCTGAGTTCAAATATGACCTCAGATACTTCCTGGCTATATGACCATAGGCAAGTCACTTAATTCCAATTGCCTAGCCCTTATGGCTCTTCTACCTTGGAACCAATATTTAGTATTGATTCTAACACAAAAGGTAAGTGTCGTTAAAAAATGAATCATGGGGGCAGCTGGGTAGCTCAGTGGATTGAGAGCCAGGCCTAGAGACGGGAGGTCCTAGGTTCAAATCCGGCCTCAGACACTTCCCAGCTGTGTGACCCTGGGCAAGTCACTTGACCCCCATTGCCTACCCTTACCACTCTTCCACCTATAAGTCAATACACAGAAGTTAAGGGTTTAAAATTTTAAAAAAAAAAAAATGAATCATGGTATTAAGGCATCCTAAAGGTTCGAGCAACAAAAAGGGCAGGTTGTATCTTTTGACTATAGGAAATTCCATGAGCTGATAAACTAAAAATAAAAATGGAAACAAATTGAGTTGGAAGTATGATGCAGTTTAACTATTACTTATATATGTAAAGAAGACCTAGAAGACTAAAATGCAGTGGTGCAGAGAGGAGTACAGTGGTCCCTCGTTATATCGCAGTTCACTGTATCGTGGGTTTTTTTAATATATATATATATATATAATTCTGTATCATGGAGTTTTCACTATATCATGGGATTTAAAAAAAATTTTTTTTGGTAGGAAACCACCAGTTTATTGAATGAAAAATCCAACAGCAACTCCCTGACCCATCCACAGCCCAACCAAGAGAGCAGCTGAACCCAGGCAAAGTGCTTTGGGCAGCAGAACTGAGTCACAGGATGGGGCCACAGGAGGGCTAAGAAGGGAGAATACCTTTCTGTCCAAACCTCTGGGATGAGGATGAGCTTGGGGCAGGAAGGGGGTCTCAATGGACAGAACAGTGACTGGAGGACCAAGGCCTGTAGCCCTGGCACCTGGAGTTCAAGCCCCCCATATCTATGGGGTGGGAGAGGGGGAAGTTAGGGCTCAGTCGGGCATTTTCCGTGAGGAGGAATGAGGCCTGTGGACATACAGCCAGGCTGGGGCAAGAACAAAGGGTGGAGGGATCCTCGCAGGGGCTCTCCCGATCTGGGACGTGCCCACAGAGGGAGAAGACAGGGAGGAACAGGTGCTGGGGTGGGAGTCTGGGGGAGGCAGGACTTGGCCACAATGTGAGTGGGCAGGAGTGTTGGGAGCAGAGAAACTGGAGGGGGCAGGGCCCGACGCACAGGGGGTTCAAACTAAAGGAAGAGGAGAGAGCAGGCCAGAGCAGAAGCCAAAGAGTTCTCAAAGTCACACACACATGAACAGGACACTTCCGAGGATGCCGGGGATGCTGGGCAGGACCCCTAGAATTGGGGCTCAGGGACAAAGGGGCCCTTCTTTATGGTGCCCAGTCAGTGAGAAGACAGAGAGGCTCAGCTGTCCTGACTGCCCCCTTCATGCCAGGAGGCTGGCTTCGTCTCTTTGGCCTCAAGACCACCTCTTCTGTTCCCCTCAGGAAAGCTGAGCTGATGAGACAGAAATGATGTTCCTGGGGTGGGGTTGAACTAACTTTTAATCAACAGCTGGGGACCCATGGGTGCCCCTTGCCGGCACTGTGTTCTGTATCCTGGGAGCTGATTGGCTCAGTGACTGTAGCATTTGGTCTGTTTGCTCTCCCACTACTTGGGGGAGTTTCACCTATTACTGTGGGGGTATCTGGAACATAACCCCCATGATAGGTGAGGGATCACTGAATAGGTTTCAGAAGATCCGGGTGAACAAGAGGCAAGCTCAACAGAAGCAATAATGGAGCTATATTTCTTATGTTCCCAAATAGGCAATCGTTTATGAGCAAGGCCACCTAGACACTCAAGAAAGTGGGTAGCTTTGAGATGGTTGCACAACCTAAAATGCAAACCCTTAAGGAAGCACTTCTTCAAGTGACATGCAGGACAGTGGAGATGGGTAGTCAGGTAGTCAGTCCTGCACCTGAGATTACACTCTTTTTTTGCCCTAGTTTTAAAGAAATACCCACAGCTGTCACAACACAAAACCCCATAACAGTAACTGTAAGCAAAGCAAACCCAACATAGACCACACAAAGAAAGACAAGGTGTTTCCTGAAGTTATTTTGGAGGAGGATGAGATGATTCTGATATGGAAGAAGAATCAGTAGCCTTTTGTGATGATGATCCAGAAGTATGGTTGGTCAGAAGAGCTAAGGAGGGACACAAGCTGAGTCAGGAGTGACAGTGGGTAAAGCAAAGTCAGAGTTTTCATTCTCTTTCAGGTCACACTCGGGTTATTGGGATAGATGGTCAGGACAAACCAGTCAAATTCTGCAAAGACAAGACTCAGCAAATAGCAAATAAAGTCTATTCTTGGTCTCATAGAAATGCAGAGTAGATATATAAGATGAAAGTCTATAAAATTAAAGGCCAGTATTATTGGACCAACTTATCTAAAGATTATCACAACTGATGGTCACAACTGAGCAGCTATGCTTGTTAACATGAAAACTCATGCCCAAATTATTCAAATGGCATACTGAATACCACATCAATAGGATAGTTGTTGTTTCTCAAACATTGGAATTGATTTTTCTTGATTGGGTGGTAGCCAAAAAAAGGTAGCACATTCTTGGCAGGTAAAAGCCCTGCAATGACCACTGGCAGGGTTGTCCCCACACATGAAACAGGTGCTAAGTGAAAATTCAGAGCAAGAAATAGAAGTTACAGGATTTAAGGAATTCTGGTGAATACTCTTCTCTTCTTCTCTCATGTCAGAGATCAAAATATGCTGGCAACTTAGGTACAGCCAAAAGATTTGAAAGATCTTGGGCCATGGCGATAGGTGGATATGAAGGCTCAGGTACACAGAAGGTGGGTGTAGCAGAAATGAGCCAATTTCTTTGAGTGTCTTGGACTTGTAGGCTGCCTTCAAAGAGTGGAGTAGCCATCATGCAAGGATGATCAAACAGATTAAAACTGACAAGAAAACATTACGGATTATATGAGCAATTAGTGTAATAGACTAATATGTTGGTCTAGGGAGCAACAAAGTGGATATCAGATTCTTTCCCTTGTTCCAAAGTTTGCTCAACCATTTGTGGTAAGACATTGTTTACTCCCAAGGGAGCCAACAGAATCACAGATAAATCCAATAAAGCAGTCAATTTGACTTGTAAGAGAGTCATTGGATTTTCCTAGATCCACAGTTAATCTTCTTATCTTTAGTGATAGATTGGTGGCAGCCTTCATTAATATAGAGGTTCCTCCTAAACAAGGCTTTGTTTTAATCAAGTTCTTCAGAACTGCTGTTGAAAAAGAATCAAGCCTTCTAATCTTCTTACTACCTTTTTTTCTTATAGGTAACATACCTAGCTAACAAAATTTTTTCAGGAGGCACATTGCACACTTCTAGTTACTCTTGATAATAATATAGTTCATAGTCTGGGTGGTACAGTTAAGAAGACACTTCTGTCCTATAGCTCTGATAAATAACAACTTACACCTGTCACAAGCAAAAGCTTCATAATGATATCCAAAAGCAAAACCTCCACAAATACAATAGGAAAGAGGGGATGTCAGGATGGCAGAGTAGAGGCACAGAAAGCTCAAACTTCCTTGAGAATCCTCTCCAAGCAGCTTTAAAATAGCACTCCAAAATGAATACCAGAGTAACAGAATCAACAAGGGGATGGAGTGAAGCAATTTTCCTGTAGAAAACTTGAAGGCAGAGAAGGTATGGTTCACTGGGTGAGAGGGGAATGTAGCCTGCACACCAAGGAGTACCTATGAAGCCAACATCAAGACCACCCACCCCACAGCTACTACTTCAAATCTGGACCTGGGCCCAAGCCAACTTCAAGACCCAAGACTCTGCCTAAGTCAATATGAGCAGTGCATTCCCACACTCATACCTTGAAGTTCCAAACCATAGCACAAGTTTGCAGTGAGGCCCCAAACCCCAGCACAAGGCAGTCAGTCCCACGTCTAACTGATACAAGCTCAAAGGGAGGCCCAAAGCTCCTGCTCAAGCCTGCAGTGAGCTGAACCTCAGCTCAAGGCAGTCTGGTGTGTCTGGCCTGTGTAAGTCCAGAATGAAGCCTGGAGCCCCTGCCCAAGCCTAAGGTGAAACCCAAGCCCCAGTGAAAGGCATTCTGCAGCACCCCTTACCTGCATAAGACCAGAGTGAGGCCTGAAACCCCTGCCCAAGGCTGAGCCCCAGCACAAGGTACACCTCACAGTCCCCTGAGCTCTGAAAGCCATTAGGAGTCTCTGGCAGAGACTGAATCAGCAGTAGGAAGTGGCTTTCAGAGCTCTCAGCCCACAGGCTATCATACCTCTTTGGAAAACATAAAACTTGAAGAAATCCAGAACTAGAGCTAAGGGGAGCACCAAAGAAAAACTGAAGTTTAAAGGAGTCCACTTTCTACCCTGAGAACAGAGTCCACCTTTAAGATAAAAATGAAAGTGGAGAAAGAGGCTAGGAAAATGAGCAAACATTAAAAAAAACATAACCATATAAAATTATTATGGAAACTATTAAAATTAAATTACAGTCCAGTCCTTAATTTTCTTAGAATTTATTTATATTTACTTGAAATAGAGAGCATAGAGATGAGGGAGATTTAACTTTATTCTAATCTCACCATATGGGTGCTTCTTCAAAATGGCTATCTATCTCAGCCACCATCCTTTGACCACTGCATCCAAGGGAATAGAAAGAACACACTTCCTGGAACCCCTTCTTAAATCTTTTCCTTTACCGCCAGATCTGTAACCTTTCCTTTCCGGGTCAATGGGCCTAGCTCACTATCTTGTGACTCACTCTGGAGCACTTTCATGTGACATCGTGCACACAGCACAAGGACACAGGTAGGATTTCACGGAGAGGGGGTTCCTCTTACACAATACAAAGAAGATCAAGGCATAGACTCAGAAGGAGAGAGTGAGATCAAAGCAGCTACATGCAAAACTTCAAAGAAAAATGTGAACTGGTCTCAGGCTTTAGATGATCTCAAAAATTGAATAAGAGAGGCAGAGGAAAAACAAGGAAGAGAAATTAAAGCAATGCGAAGTAGAATTGGCCAACTGGAAAGTGAAGTCCAAAAATCCAATGAAGAAAGGAATTTTTTAAAAAGTAGAATTGACCAGATGGAAAAGGACTCTCAAAATCTCATGGAAGAAAATATTTTCTTAGAAATTAGAATTGGAGGGACAGCTAGGTAGCTCAGTGGATTGAGATTCAGGCCTAGAGACTGGAGGTCCTAGGTTCAAATCCAGCCTCAGACACTTCCCAGCTGTGTGACCCCCATTGCCCACCCTTAACCACACTTCTACCTACGAGCCAATACACAGAACTTAAGGGTTAAAAAAAAATTAATTAGAATTGGGGAAATAGAAGCTAATGACTTCATGAGACATCAAGAAACAATAAAACAAAATCAAAAAGAATGAAAAAAATAGAAGAAAATATGAACTATCTCATTGAAAAACAAACTAACTTGAAAAATAGATCCAGGAAAGACAATTTAAGAATTATTGGACTACCTGAAAGCCATGATTGAAAAAAAAAAAAAAGCCTAGACATCCACCATATTACAAGAAATAATCAGAAAACTATCCAGATGTTCTTGAACAAGAGGGTAAAATTGGAATGGAAAGAATCCACTGGTCATCTCCTGAAATAAAGCCCCAAAAAACAAGTGTCAGGAATATTATAGCTAAATTCAAAAGCTCCTAAGTCAAGGAGAAAATACTGCAAGCATCCAGAGAGATGCAATTCAAATATCATGGAGTCACAGTCAGGATTAATCAGGAACTAGTATCTTCCATATTAAAAGATTGGAAGGTTTGGAATATGATACTCTGGAAGACAAAAGAACTAGGTTTACAAGCCAGAATCACCTATCCAGCAAAACTGAATATTGTGTAAATGGAATTAGCTCTAGCCCATTCATAGTCAAAACTCTACTTACCGGAGATGATATCATCCCCACCTCCCCTAGTGGGAGGGGAGATGAGTTACCCACATGTGACAATAAGTATCAAATCAAGAACAAGGGACTGCCCTTTGGGCAGCCCAAATCAGTGTAGAGGCTGCCATTGGTCCACTTGAATTAGAGGTGGCCCACAGGAAATGACGAGAGATGGGTTACAATCTGATAAAGTTAGTTGAGGAGTGGAAGGAGTTCAGGAGTTCTAGCTTTGGACTTGGTCCTGAAGGTACTCCACTGAGACCTCAGAATGCTTCTACTCTGAATTGTCACGTGGGTAAGTTAGGCTGACTTCCTTGGCCTACCTTGGCGTTTCAAAACTCTGCCTTAAGTAGGCTTATAGCCTCTCTGATTTCTAAAGTCTTGTGGCTTGTAACCTAGTTTAATTAGCCTTTTAACCTTCTCTCTCCGTCCAGGCCTCTCCAGGCCTGGACCACCCTCTCCCTCTCTCTAATTACTTACATTTACCTTCCTAATTGTAAATAAACTACCTTAACCTGGATGCTGACTTGGGTCTATTTTAATTATGGAATCAATCTGAATTGTTGATTCCTGGTGGCCACACTTTAAATATATATCTATAAAATACCTAAAATCTCCCTCTTACAATATATTCTTTTGGGATAAAAATGGCCATTTGATAAAATTGAAGATTTTTTGATGAAAAGACCAAACATAAACATATGATGTTAAAATGCAAGATTATTTTTTTCATTGTTATCTTTATTTTTTGAAACTTTTATTTAATTAATTTAGGATATTTTTCCATGGTTACAAGATTCATGTTCTTTCCCTCTCCTCCCCCCACCCAGTCCCATCGCTGACATGCAGTTCCACTGGGTTTTACATGTGTCATTGATCAAGACTATTTCTATATTATTGATATTTGCACCAAGATGATCATTTAGAGTCTATATCCCCAATCATGTCTCCATTGATTCATGTGATCAAGCAGTTGTTTTTCTTCTGTGTTTCTGCTCCCACAGTTCTTCCTCTGAATGTGGATAGTGTTCTTTCTCATAAGACCCTCAGAACTGTCCTGTATCATTGCATTGCTGCTAGTAGAGAAGTCCATTACATTCGATTATACCACAGTAGATCAGTTTCTGTGTACAATGTTCTCCTGATTCTTCTCCTTTCACTCTGCATCAATTCCTGGAGGTCATTCCAGTTCACATGGAATTCCTCCAGTTCATTATTCCTTTCAGCACAATAGTATTCTATCACCAACAGATACCACAATTTGTTCAGCCATTCCCCAATTGAATTCCCCTCATTTTCCAAATCAAATGCAAGATTCTAAAGAAGCATAAAAAAGTAAACAAGAAAGAAAATTTAAGGGATTCAATAAGGTCAAACTGTTTATCTTACTACGTGGAAAGATGACATTTGAATTCTTAAAATTTTTATCAGTATTAAAGCAGTTAGAAGGATTATACACAGATAAAGAGTGCAGGAATAAGCTGATTAGGATGATGTGATATGCAAAAAAAACCAAGGCATGAAAAAGAGGATTACACTGAGGAAAAAGGGAATGTAGAGGTAGAATGGGTAAATTATCTCACCTAAAAGGGTGTGAAAAATAAAAGAGGAAAATAAGATAGAGGGGAATATACAGTTAGTAATCATAACTGTGAATGGGAATGGGATGAATTCACCCATAAAACAGAATTGGATAACAGAATCCTATGATATGTTGTTTACAAAAAACACATTTGAGGCAAGAAAACACACATAGACTAAAGGTAAGGGGCTAGAACAGAATTTGTTGTGCTTTGGCTGATATAAAAAAAGAAGCAGGAGTAACAATCAATCTCAGACAAAGCTAAGGCAAAAATAAATCTAATTAAAAGAGATGAGAAAGGAAATTACATCTTGATAAAAGGTACTAGAGACAATGGAGTAATGTCAATAATGTATATATATATATATATATATATATATATATATCATCAAATAGTATAGCCTCCAAATTCTTAAAGGAGAAATTTTTTTATACCCTTACCTTCTGTCTTAGAATCAATACTGTGTAATGGTTCTAAGGCAAAAGAGTTGTAAGGGCTAGGCAATAACGGTTAAGTAACTTTCTCAGGGTCACACAGCTAGGAAGTGTCTGAGGCCAAATTTGAACCTCGACCCTCACATTTCTAGGCCTAGTTCTCAATTTAATTAGCCACCTAGCTGCCCCCTTAAAGGAGAAATTAAATGAATTTCAGGAGGAAATAGACAGTAAAACTATACTATTGGGGGAACCTCAATTTTCCCCTCTCAAATCTCAAATCAAACCCAAAAATAAACAAGAAAAAAAATGAAAGAGATGAATGAAATTTTAGAAAAGTTAGATTTAGTAGCTCTCTAGAGAAGATTGAATAGGAATAGAAAGGAATATATCTTCTTTTCAGCAGTATATAGTACCTACACAAAAACTGACCATGTATAAAAAAGAGCCAAATGCAGAAAAGCAGAAATAATAAATGCATCCTTTTCAGAACATTATGCAATAGAAATTATAATCAATGAGTGTCCCTGGAAACACAAATTAAAAATTAATTAGAAATTAAATAATCTAATTCTAAAGAAGGAGTGGGCCAAAGAGCAAATTATAGAAACAATCAATAATTTCATTAAAAAGAATGACAATAGGGCAGCTGGATAGCTCAGTGGAGTGAGAGCCAGGCCTAGAGTCGGGAGGTCCTAGGTTCAAATCCGGCCTTAGACACTTCCCAGCTGTGTGACCCTGGGCAAGTCACTTGACCCCCATTGCCTACCCTTACCACTCTTCCACCTATAAGTCAATACACAGAAGTTAAGGGTTTAAAATAATTAAAAAAAAAAAAAAGAATGACAACGAGGAGACAACCTATCAAAATGTATGGGATACATTCAAAGCAGCATTTGGAGGAAATTTTATATCTCTAAATGCTTGTATCAATAAAATAGAGAAAAAGTAGAATGATAAATTGAGCATGCAACTAAAAAAGCTAGGGAAAGAACAAATTAAAGAATTCCCAATTAAAAATTAAATTAGAAATCCTAAAAATTCAAAGGAAAAATTAATAAAATTGAAAGTAAGAGAACCATTAAACTAATAAATAAGACCAGGAGTTGGTTTTATAAAAAAAAAAATAAAATAGAGCATTGATTAATTTGATTTGAAAAAGGAAAAAAGAAAATCAAATTATCAATATCAAAAATGAAAAGAGTGAATTCACCACTAATGAAGAGGAAATTAAAGGAATCAATAGGAGTTATTTTCCTCAATTATATGCCAATAAATCTGACAATCTAAGTGAAATGGATGAATGTTTACAAAAATATAAGTTGCTCATGATCAAGGACAATTCTCAGGGACTTATGAGAAAGAATGCTATCCATATTCAGAGAAAGAACTGTGAGAGTAGAAACACAGAAGAAAACCAACTGGTTGACCACATGGTTCAAAAGGGATATGATTGGGGATGTAGACTCTAAATGATCACCCTAGTGCAAATATAAATAATATGGAAATGGGTCTTGATCAATGACACATGTAAAAGCCAGTGGAATTGCTCATTGGCTATGGGAGAGAGGTGGTAGGAGGCGAGGGAAAGAACATGAATCAGTTAACCATGGAAAAATATTCTTAATTAATTAAATGAACTTAATTAAAAATATATAAATTTCTCAGATTAGCAAAAGAGGAAATAGAATACTTAAATAATTCCACTTCAGAAAAAGAAATAGAACAAGCCATCCAATCAACTGCCTAAGAAGAAATCCCTAGGGCCAAATGGATTCACAAGTGAATTCTATCAAATATTTAAAGTTCAATTAATCCCCAAACTATAATAAACTACTTGGGAAAATAGGGAAAGAAGGAATCCTACCAAATTCTTTTTATAACACAAATATGGTACTGATACCTAAGCCAGGAAAAGCAAAATGAGAGAAAGAAAATTATAGGCCAATTTCATTAATGAGTATAGATGTAAAAATTTTAAATAAAATACTAGCAAGAAAACTACAGTAATATATCACAAGAATAATTCACTCTGATCAGCTGGGATTTATACCAAGAATGCAGAGCTGGTTTAATATTAGGAAACTATCAGCATAATTGACCGTATCAATAACTGAACTAATAGAAATCACTATTATCTCAATAGATGCAGAAAAAAAGCTTTCAAAATACAACATCTATTTCTATAAAAAACACTGGAAAGTGTAGGAATAAATGGGCCATTCCTTAAAATGATAAGTAGTATCTATCTAAAACTTATCTTCATTAGAGATAAGTTAGAAGTCTTCCCAATATGATCAGGGTAAAGCAAGGATTCTCATTATCATCACTATTATTTAATATCATACTAGAAATGCTAACTTTAGAATAATGAACTGGAGGAATTCCATGTGAACTGGAAAGACCTCCAGGAATTGATGCAGAGAGAAAGGAACAGAACCAGGAGAACATTGTACACAGAAAGTGAAACATTGTGACACATTCAAAGACTTTTCTACTAACAACAATGCAATGACCCAGGACAATTCTGAGGGACTTATGAGAAAGAATGCTATCCACTGCCAGAGAAAGAACTTTTGGAGCTGGAATGCAGATTAAAGCATACTATTTTTGACATTTCACTATTTTTCACATATTCATTGATGTTATAAGGGAATTAATCTAGTAGGGTATGAGATGGTTGTAATAAGGGAATAGGCTGGAAGTAATAGGGAAATTAAGGCAGAGGTAAGATTGTAATGGGGGATAAGGCAGGTAGGGGACTAAAGGTAGTGTGAATATGGATAAGGCACTGTGGATAGGGGTTTGTGGATCCCTAAGGCAGTAAATAGATAAGGAGAGTACAATAGTGGTGCATGATAAATTGAGGCAGTAGGAGAGGTAAAAGAGTTGCAAGGGAAAGGATGAGGTATTTTGGGCAGATAGCTGCAGCCTGGGAGACACAGACTGGGTAACAGGTTGGAGACAGAGACACTGGAGGGAAACAAACTGAGCCCTCCAGGTAGGTAGGGCACTTCTAGAGACAAAGGTTAGGGCCAGCCAAGAATGGCTTGAAACTGACTAGAGGGCTTTCTAGTCAGTTTCTCAAGTTCACAAAGGAAGAGTTCAGAGGAAGTATTGAGATCTCACTTCCTCTAATAGACACCTCCATTCCCTTCAGGACCCAGAGACAATATTATTCCTTTCTCCCCTTCTCCCTCTCTTATCAATCAACTAATGAACTAGCCAAAGGTTTGATTAAGTGACAAACAGTGTTTATTGAGTTTTAGGGTTGATTGGAAGGGATGGAGGAATACAAGGTAACTCTAACAGCCCCCTAGGGAAAGCTTCAGGTGGGGGAGGGACACAGGAATGTGAGAGGGAGAAAGGACCTGCCTAACTCAGCCCAGAGAGGTTTTGTAGCCTATAGGGTTAGAAAAGTTGGATACAATGATTCAAGAGATAATTTGTAACAAGGGTAAGCCTTATTTGACTACGGGAAAACTAAATCTACCAAATTTGAAAGCTAACACCAAGATCCACCCTCCTTTCAAAACTCACAGATATTCAGGAAGGGAAAATGATGATTGGGAATAAGGGAAGTTAGGGAGATCCAAAGGAAATAGTTAAGCTAACACATTTTAAGAGAAAAGCTGCAGAATATAGGCCAGGTTTCAGTCCAAAGATAGAGCTCAGTTGACCATCCTACTCTCATTGAGTCTTGTATGAGGGAGATTTTTAGGTATTTTATAAATATATATTTAAAGTGTGGCCACCAGGAATCAACAATTCAGATTGATTCCATAATTAAAATAGACCCAAGTCAGCATCCAGGTTAAGGTAGTTTATTTACAATTAAGGAAGGTAAATGTAAGTAATTAGAGAGAGGGAGAGGGTGGTCCAGGCCTGGAGAGGCCTGGACGGAGAGAGAAGGTTAAAAGGCTAATTAAACTAGGTTACAAGCCACAAGACTTTAGAAATCAGAGAGGCTATAAGCCTACTTAAGGCAGAGTTTTGAAACGCCAAGGTAGGCCAAGGAAGTCAGCCTAACTTACCTACGTGACAATTCAAAGTAGAAGCATTCTGAGGTCTCAGCGGAGCACCTTCAGCACCAAGTCCAAAGCTAGAACTCCTGAACTCCTTCCACTTCTCAACTAACTTTACCAGGTTGCAACCCACGTATTTAAAGAGATAGCATCTCTTGTCATTTCCTGTGGGCCACCTCTAATTCAAGTGGACCAATGGCAGCCTCTACACTGATTTGGACTGCCCAAAGTCCAAATTTCTAAAGAACAGTCCCTTGTTCTTGATTTGATACTTATTGTCATGTGTGATTAAATTATCTCCACTTCCCCTGAGGGAGGTGGGGATGATATAATCTAGATGCCTAGGGTAAGTAGATTTTTGACTATGAATGGGCTAGAATTAATTTCATTTACACAGTCTCCAGGGTCAACTGACTAACCTCAGGATTCTAAACCCTTTTCAACTGTCAGAAACTCTGCAGTAAGGCTTTGCAGAGTTAATATGCACCCTTTTGCACTACATTTATGTTTTTATTTTGAGGTTTTGGCTTTATAAGAGGCTCCTCTTATAAAGCCAATATGGAAGTATATTTTGCATGATAATACAAGTATAACAGATTAAATTACCATCTCTGGGAAGGGGAAGGGAGGGAGAACATTTGGGTCTTATAATTTTGGAAAATGTCTGTTGAAAATTGTTACTACATGTAATTGGGAAAATAAAATATCTTAAAAACCCCACAAGAAAATTTTGAGGGAAAGGATGAAGTAGATGTAGAAGCAGTAGGGTGAGCCTCAGGATAGACTTAAGACTAATTTCTTGTGTGTGAAGTGGAAATTTAAGGGAATCTTGAAGTAGCAAGATATACCCTTTTTGCCACTTTTCAAAATGAGACCTGGGAAACCCATCAATTAAAATACAGTGCTTAGGGGAGAAAGAGAGAGAAATGTGGGACAATGCCTCAAGTTACTGACCTAAGACAAATGCCCAAAGATTTACTGAACTATCTCTTATTTATAGGGAAATCCTGATACAATCAAGTCTTCCTGAAAGGATTATAACATGTTCCTTTTGAAAGAATGGAGTAAGGTTTACAGAATCTGGGAGGATTAATATTTTAAAGATTATTACTGTTTCCCTCAGACCAAAGGGGATTAAGAGATCTTTGTATTTCAAAACATTGGGGTGGGGTAGTCTTGTCCTTCAGAGAGAAGGATGGAGTGGAGTAATGTTGTCCTGTTGGGTGAAGAATTTCTTGGAGGGATCAACTTTACTAACTTCTACTGGAGTCCTAGGGGTATTGATCTTGGAGACATTAATAACTATTACTTTGAGGATAACACACTAATTTCCCATTGCACACACTTGGAAACAGATACTGAAGAGGTGGACAGATGCTTGTCTGCTTAAAATGGGAGGCATCCCTGATTGAAGGCCTATCTTGATAGGCTGAAGTAGGCTGGGTAGGCTGAAGATGTTGTGGGAGGCTTCAGGTTAACCCTTGGTTTGGGGACAGTTATCCTTTACAAGAATGCAAGACTCCAAAACTTAGCTTAAATGTAAAAAGAGAAATTTATTAATTTAGTAGTGATGCTGAAGGGCTGGGAGACAGGCACAAGAGTGGGCATGCATCCTAGTGAGGAAGGATTCTGGATTTCTTGTACTCTAATGGAAATAGGTACTATGTGACTAAAGAAGGAATGATGATGGCATGAAGTTGGGCAGAAATGGGGGATGTCCCATCACCTGACTGGGGCTAGAGTGGTGTTTTGTGTCCCAAAGACAAAGTTTAAGAGACAAGTAGATGTTCTAGATTACAACCCGATGGTATCAGAGCATAACCAGAAGATGTATGTCTATGTCCATTTCAAAATCTAGGGGAGAATTCCAAGGGGAATATTTCTCTCAGGGGTCTTTCCTTATCTGGAGCGTCTGATGCCCAAAGTCACATTTTCCTGAGCATTACAAGAATGCAAGGAAGGAAAGGAATTTCCCTGCTTTGCTGAAAATACTTCTAGGGCCTGGGGTGTCTAAAGGGAAACCCCAAGGCCCATAACAAAGAGAGGATCTTTCTATTATGAACAATATGATATATAGAGTTTAACATAAACAATAGCAATTGGTCAAAATACAAGGTCATTTTTAAAAAACCCTTACCTTCTGCCTTAGACAGAAGAATTGTAAGAGCTTGACAATGGGGGTTAAGTGATTTTCCCAGGGGCACATAGCTAGGAAGTGTGTGAGGCCAGATTTGAAACAAGGACATCTTAAAGAAGTTACACCTATTTTCTTTTAGAGCACACGGATCCCAAAAATTTAAGGAAAGGAATCAATTC
Organism: Gracilinanus agilis; assembly: GCF_016433145.1. Lineage (NCBI taxonomy): Eukaryota > Metazoa > Chordata > Mammalia > Didelphimorphia > Didelphidae > Gracilinanus > Gracilinanus agilis. The sequence goes on along the minus strand of NC_058131.1, from coordinate 266,047,583 downwards.
ATTAATTTGTGCTTGTACAAGTGAAGAAAGAAATTGTACCCTTTCTTTAAAAAATTTTTTTCATCTTTTTAATTTTTTTAATATAATTTTTTTGCATATTTTTCCATGGTTACATGATTTATGTTCTCTCACCCCCCTCTTCTTTTCCCCCTCCTGGAGCTGACAAGAAATTCTACTGGTTTATACATGTATTATCACTCAAAATGATTTCCATAAATGGGAGAATATCCTTCCATTGGGGAATGGTTGAACAAATTGTGGTATCTGTTGGTGATGAAATACTATTGTGCTCAAAGGAATAAAGAACTGGAGGAATTCCATGTGAACTGGAATGACCTCCAGGAATTGATGCAGAGTGAAAGGAGCAGAACCGGGAGAACATTATACATAGAGACTGATAGATACACTGTGATACAATCGAACATAACGGACTTCTCTACTAGCAGTAATGCAAGGATCCAGAGCAAGGCTGGATGAGAAAGAAAACTAGCCACATTCAGAGGAAGAACTGTGGGAAGAGAAATACAGAAGAAAAACAACTGCTTGAACACATGGGCTGAAGGGGATATTATTGGGTATGTAGACACTAAACAATAACTCTAGTTCAACTATCAATAATATGGAATTAGGTCTTGATCAATGATAGATGTTAAACCCAGTTGAATTGTATGTCAGATGTAAGAGGGAGATTTTAGATATTTTATAGATATATATTTAAAGTGTGGCCGCCAGGAATCAACAATTCAGATTGATTCGGTAATTAAAATAGACCCAAGTCAGGATTGGGTTTAAGGTAGTTTATTTACAATGAGGAAGGTAAAAGGTAGGGAAATAGAGAGAGGGAGAGGCTAGTCCAGGCCTGCAGAGGCCTGGACAGAGAGAGAAGGTTAAAAGGCTAAATAAATTTGGCTACAAGCCACAAGGCCTAGCAATCAGTTAGGCTAGAGCCTACTTAAGGTAGAGTCTTGGAAAAACACCAAGGTAGGCCAAGGAAGTCAGCCTAACTTACCCACGTGACCATTCAGAGTAGAAGCTGCCTGAGGTCTCAGCCGAGATCCTTCAGCACCAAGTTCAAAGCGGGAATTCCCCTAGCAGGAAGTAACCAACATACTTGAAGAGATAGTGTCTTTCGTCACTTCCTGTGGGTCCACCTCTAATTCAAGTGGACAAATGGCATCCTCTATACTGATTTGGACTGCCCAAAGGGCAGTCCCTTGTTCTTGATTTGTTACTTATTGTCACGTGTGGGTAATTCGTCTCCCTCCCCAGTAAAGGGAGGTGGGGATGACATCATCTCTGGTAGGTAGAGTTTTGACTATGAATGGACTAGAGCTAATTCCATTTACACACAGCTAAGGGGTTTTGGGGGAGAGGGAAAGAAAATGAAATATGTAACTATGGGAAAATATTCAAAATAAAAACTTTAAAAAATTGATTTACATATTATTCATTTGCATAATAGAGTAATCTTTTAAAACCAAAACCCCAAATCACATGCCCATATAAACAAGTGATAAATCTTATGTTTTCTTCTGGATTTCTGCTCCAAGTTGTTTCTCTAGATGTGGATAGCATTCTTTTTCATAAGTCCCTCAGGATTGTCCTGGATCATTACATTACTGTTAGTAACAAAGTCTATTACATTTGGTCTTCCCACAATGTTTCAGTTACTGAATTGCACTCTTCTTGAGAAAGAAACTGGATTTCCTACTTGGAAAATTAATACTGAATTGGGACATTTTTTGAGAAATGGTTTCCCCTTCAGCACCTAAGAACAATTTGATTTTAAAACTACAAAACAGGTCTCCCTCAGGCTATGAAAGTAGATTGAATCCTCCCTTCTCTTTTCTTTCTCTTTTAATTTTTTTTATTTTTAGAAAAATTTTCCATGGTTACATGATTCATGTTTTTACTTTCCCCTTCACCCCCTCAAACTCACCCCACCTCCATAGCTAACTCTCATTTCCACTGGTTTTAACATGTGTCATCAATCAAGACTTATTTACACATTATTGATAGTTGCATTGGTGTGGTCCTTTTGGATATACATCCCCAATCATGTCCTCATCAACCCAAGTGTTCAAGCAGTTGTTTTTCTTCTGTGTTTCCTCTCCTGTAGTTCTTCCTCTGAATGTGGGTAGCGTTCTTTTCCATAAATCCCTCAAAATTGTCCTGGGTCATTGCATTGCTGCTAGTACAGATGTCCATTACATTCAATTTTACCACAGTGTATCTAGTCTCTGTATACAATGTTCTTCTGGCTCTGCTCCTTTCACTCTGCATCAATTCCTGGAGGTCTTTCCAGTTCACATGGAATTCCTCCAGTTTATTATTCCTTTGAGCACAATAGTATTCCATTACCAACATATACCACAATTTGTTCAGCCATTCCCCAATTGAAGGGCATACCCTCGCTTTCCAGTTTTTTGCCACCTCAAAGAACGTGGCTATAAATATTTTTGTACAAGCCTTCTATTTTGATGAAATGATCAGGTCAGTCATCCTTTATTCTTCTCCTAGCCCCACTTCTCTCTAGATTGCAAAATACTTCAGCTGCCATTTTGCCCCATAAGATCCCTCTATACCTCTTGCCTCCTCCTTCTATTAGTGAGTTCCTCCCGGAACTTCTATTGTTTTGTTTTTTTGAAAAAGTTTTTTGAAATTTTATTTTATTATTTTTTATTTTAATAACAAGTTTCAACATGTTTTCCAAAGTTATATGATCCAAATTGTCTCCCTTCCTTCTTCCCTCTCTCTCCAGGAGCTGGCAGGCAATTCAATCTGGGTTATACATGTATTATTATGCAAAACACATTTCCATATTGTTCATTTTTGTAAGTGAGAAATCTTATAAAACCAAAACCCCCAAACATATACCCAAATAAACAAGTGATAAATCATATGCTTTCATCTGCATTCTGATTTAAACAGTTCTTTCTCTGGAGGTGAGTAGCATTCTTTTTCATAAGTTCCTCAGAATCTGGAACTTCTGCTTTTAAGAAATCCCCAGACTTGTTGTTCATCATTCCTTTCTCCACTCTTCTTCTGTCTTCAGTACTGTGTCCCAGTGTGGCTACTGTTATATTGATTTCTGGGACAAGATGGACACCAACTTTGAGTGACAAGAACACCTCAGGATGTACCCAGATGCCATGAGCCAGGGCAAAAAATCTGTTGGAGCCAATTCTATAAATACCCACCAGGCCTAGAACATGTGGCTCAGTCTGGAGCAGAACTTGGGAGGTCGGTGGTCTTGAGGGAGGGTAGGCCTGTACCTGCAAACCAACTTGTCTTATGGAGAGAGCTAGAGAGCAATCACCATCATTGACAATAGAGCGCAGAGAGAACAGTGACATTATCATCAAAGATCATCAACAGCCTTCTCAAATCTTTGGCTTGGCTCTGGCCAAGTCAGGCCAAGGTTAGTGTGAGGGTGAAGAACCTCCAGTCTCTACTTGATCCAGTTTTCTCCAATAATCTGATCATTAGCTTAGAGTATTAGCAAATAAGATTCCCAAATCCTCCATCCTTTGCCCTTGTTCCTAACCCCATTACTTAGAACTTAAATATAGTTTTTTGTTATCAAGTACCTTTCCTGAGTGGTCAATATATCTTTTTTCTTTTTTTTAAACATTTATTAATATTTATATTTTAGAAAAGTTAACATGGTTACATGATTATGCTCTTACTTTCCCCTTCATCCCCCGAATTCCCCCCCTCCCCTGGCCGATATGCATTTCGACTGGTTTTAACATGTGTCATTAATCAGGACCTATTTCCAAATTGTTGATAGTTGCATTGGTGTGGTACTTTCGATCCCCTATCATGTCCTCATCAACCCATGTATTCAAGCAGTTGATTTTCTTCTGTGTTTCCTCTCCTACAGTTCTTCCTCTGAATGTGGGTAGCGTTCTTTACCACTCCTTTGCCACTCCTGCCTTCTTTTTCTCATTTGATGCCCAAAAGATTTTGCTCAAGCCCTTAACCTTAAACTTGTGTATGTCTACATGCCTCATATGTGTTTCTTGTAGACAACATATGGTAGGATTTTGGTTTCTGATCCACTCTGCTATTTGCTTCCATTTTATGAGCGAGTTCATCCCATTCACATTCAGAGTTACAATTATCAGTTGTGCATTCATTGACATTTTTGTATCCTCCCCTAGTCCCACCCCTTCTTCTTACACTATTTTCTTTTAAACCAGTGGTTTGCTTTGAGCCGGTATCACTTATCCTCTCCCTTCATTAACTTCCCTTTCTACCCCCTCCCTTGTTATTCCCCTATTTTTATTTTTAAAGGCCTAATGAATTTCCTCCCCCTTCTTCTCCCCTCCCTTTTTTGACCTCCCCACTCCCCTGCTCCCCTTGGTTTATCCCTTCTGACTTTCTCAGTAGGGTTAGATAGAGTTTTTTATCCCCATGGATAATATCGCTACTCTTCCCTCTCCAGGTTAATTACACTGAGAGTAAGGTTTGATTATTACCTCTTAATGCTCTCTTCCTCTCCTTCTTATAATAGTATTTGTCCCCTCCCCTTCCCATGCCCTCTTTGTGTGTAATAGAATATGCTATTTTTCTTATTTACTCAAGTTTCTCTTGGTGTCCCCTACTATTCACCCCCCTCTTTCCCACCCCCCATGTCATCTTAGACTATTTAGTGTTCTGTCCTCTCCCTATGAATTATTCTTCTGGTTGCTATAATAGTGAATATGATAATAGTGAATAGAGTTCACTACAGAGAATTATACATAGCATTTCTCCACATAGGAGTTCCAATAATTAGATCTTATTGAAGCCCTTAAAGAGGCAAATTTAAAAAATACGAGTTTTCTTACTTTCCCTTCTGTTTCTTATTTACCTTTTCATTTTTCTCTTGATTTTTGTGGTTGGATATCAAACTTTCCATTTAGTCCTGGTCTTTTCTGTGCAAATGATTGGAAATTTTCTATCTTGTTGAATGCCCAAACTTTCCCCTGGAAGAATATAGTCATTTTTGATGGGTACGTGATCCTTGGTTGTAAACCAAATTCTCTTGCTTTTCTGAATATCATATTCCAAGCCTTGCAGTCTTTTAGTGTGGAGGCTGCCAGATCCTGTGTGATCCTGATTGGTGCTCCTTGATATCTGAATTGTCTCTTTCTGGCTTCTTGTAAATTTTTTTTCTTTTACTTGGAAGCTCTTCAGTTTGGCTATTATATTCCTGGGGGTTGTCTTTTCAGGGTCTAGTGTAGAGGGTGATCTATGGATCCTTTCAATGTCTATATTGCCCTCTTGTTGTAGAACTTCAGGGCAATTTTGCTGAATAATTTCTTTTAGTATGGAGTCCAAATTTCTATTAATTTCTGCTTTTTCAGGAAGACCAATGATTTTCAGATTGTTTCTTCTAGACCTGTTTTCTTGATCTGTCAGTTTCTTATTGAGATATTTCATGTTTCCTTCTATTTTATCAGTCTTTTGACTTTGTTTTATTTGCTCTTGCTGTCTTGATAGATCATTTGCTTCTACTAGCCCAATTCTTGTCTTTAGAGACTGGTTTTCTGCAATAAGCTTTTGATTTTCCTTTTCAGTTTGGTCTGACCTGTTTTCCAGCTGTTTGATTTTGGTCTCCAATTTGCTTATTAATTCTTTTGATTTGGGGGCATCTTTTTCTAATTGCCCAATTCTATCCTTTAGAGACTGGTTTTTGGCTACAATCTTTTGGTTTTCCTTTTCAATCTGGTCATTTCTGGTCTTTGATTTACTTGCCTCACTTTCCAATTGTGAAATTCTGCCTTTTAAACTGTTATTTTCTTGCCAGATCTCTTCCATCTTTTTCATGATCTCAGATTTGAATTCTTCAAGACCTTGTGACCCATTTTCATTGTTTTGGGAAGGTTTGGATTGTTTATTCTCCTCTGTTGTTTCCTCTGTTGTCTGGATTTTTTCTGTGTAAAAGTTGTCAAGTGTTAAAAGGTTTTTTCTTCTTCATCTTTCTCTTCTGGTTTTCCTGATGATTCTGGCTTGCCATTGTAAGCTGAGTTCCCTCACCCAGGATCTGTCTGCACTCTTTAGATTCCTGAGATCTCAAGTCTAGTTGTTCTGGGACAAGCCTCCTGGTGGTCTCCTTGCTCATTCTTCTGCCTGAAACTCCTTTAACAATCTCAGGGAGCTGCTTCCACAGTCAAGCACCTCTCTGCACTGGGTCCCCACTCAAGGTCCGCTCCTGCACTCAGAATCAGCCCCTTCATCTGCACCTTAGTCCGCACCTTAGACCCTGCCTTAGCCTGCACCTGTATCAGCCCCTTCGCCTGCACCTGGGCTCAGGGTCTGTGTTCAGAGTCCATGAGTTCTTTAGCCTCTTGGGGGGTCTTAAGTCTTGCTGCTTTCAGGAACAAGCCCTGGTGAACTGTCAATGACTTAATGGGTGCCCCAAACTTGCTCTGACTCGTGTGCTGGCTTTGGAGTTGTAAGTGGTGTGGGGTGTGGGGGACGGGGTTGCTCTGCTTGTGTTTTCGTGAGAGCTGTTTCGCCCCTTTATAGCATGGAAATGCCCCAATTCCATGTACCTTCGATGCTGCGCCCAGTTGTGGGGTCCCTTCTTTCCTCTGGATTTGTTTTTATGTCTTCATGAGGAGTCCTATATGCGTGGGTTAGGAGAGGTCCAGCAGTTACTTTTTACTCTGCTGCCATCTTAACTGAGAGTTCAATATATCAAAGCCCTTGGGAAGGGGAGATCCTTTACGGAGTCAGATTTCACAGTTATTCAAACAGCACATCAGTAGCCCTTATCAATAATTATTTCAACCCCTGGTTGGGGAACCAGAGAGGCTAACTACACACACAACCTCTCAGTGGTTCCCTGCCTGGGCAGCTGTTATAAGAGATAGCTGACAGGCTCAGTTGAGCAAGCCTGTCAGGAGAGGAGAGGCATAGCTTTTGCCAGTAGCACCTACACAGAGGCCTTGGGTGAGAATATGCTCTCTCTCCCACAAATCCAATCCACCCTTCAAAGCCTCCATAGCCTCTATTATTATTATTCATCCTTTAGCTCTATTTTTATAACACTACCTTCCTCACCTTTCATTGCACTTTTATGTACTGATTAAGCTTACATTGGAATGTAAGCTCCTTGAAGGTAGTCATTATCTTTTCTTTTTGCTTTATTTATATTCCCAGTACTTAGTATAGTACTTACTATAGTACTTAGCATAAGTACTTACTAAATGTTTGTTGACTTGGGAATGGGAAGAGACAAAGACTGCTCTGATATTATTAAAGTGGATGAATTTATTTTTTTCAATCATTTTAAATTTTTAGTTTTTAGAAAAATTTTTTCCATGGTTACATGATTCATGTTCTTATTATCCCCTTCAGGCCTCCCCCCCTCCACCCCCCCCCTGTAGCCGACGCACATTTCCACTGGTTTCTTCATGTGTTATCAATCAAGACCTATTTCCATGTTATTGATAATTGCACTAGGGTGGCCGTTTAGAGTCTACGTCCCAAATCATGTCCAAATCAACCCATGTGTTCAAGCAGTTGTTTTTCTTCTGTTTCTGTGGAGATCTATTTATCATCTCTGGTAAGGATGGCTTAGTTGATAAGAAAGTAATGGGACATGAGAGACGATCTTGACTGTTAGCTCATAGCTGCTTCTCTGAAGTGCCATTGAGTCACAAGTTTATTATATATGAAAATTCAAACTCCCTTTCACCCACAAGCACAGAGAGAGTTTTACAGCTTTCTAGACATTGTAATTAGTTTAGACAACACACAGAAACCTCAGAAACTTCAAGGTGAAGATAAGAACCAGGCTGGACCTTCAGCTACATGATTATTAGCAAGCTAAGTCTGAGAATACTTTTCTCAGGGGCAAAATGCCCCTGCTAAACTAAGGTTTCGGCCTTGGTTTGCCAAGCAGCTACATTTCTGACCAAAGGGGAAGAATGTTAACCTTTTGATTACTGGTTTGCTAAGAGCTTAAAGCTTTTCAATAAGGAAAGGTGTGGATCAGAAAAGGAGTCAAAAGAGGAGTCTCAGATTTTTATCTATTTGAATCCAGAATCCCTGATTTTTGTCTTTTTGAGACTCTTTCTCTTATAGGCTTCCCACATGTTTCCACTTCTGTAGTTCTTCCTCTGAATGTGGGTAGCATTCTTTTCCAATAATCCCTCAGAATTGTCCTGGATCATTGCACTGCTGCTAGTACAGGAGTCCATTACATTCAATTTTAAAAGTGGATGAATTTAAAAGATGGTTAATGCCTGCAATAGAAACAGGAAATTCTGAACATTAGATAACTTTTGGAGGGGTAAGGAGAGGGAGAAGATGATGAGTTATAATTTGAACATACTGAGTTTTATGTGTCAAGAGGATAATTGTGAATATATTTCCAAATTATCTGGCTATGCAGAAGGGTGAGGGTAAGGAAAATAAGGGTTGGATTTAGGGACCATCTACATAGAGGTAATAATTGAACCCATAGGAATAGATGAGATCACTAAGGGCAAGAGAATAGAGTATAAGACCCAGAGTCCTGAGGATCACTTATGCTTATGGGTTGGGAGATAGATGATGGACTGGCAAAGCAAACTAAGGCATGGAGAAACACGTAAGAGAACTAGGAGAGCAATGTAATGGAAAGGAAGGAAGGGGAGAATAGAGTATAATGAGGTAGTCAACAGTGCCAAATCCTACTGAAGTCAAGGAAGGTAAAGATGGAGAAAAAGCTATTGGATTTATCATTTAAGAGATTACAATTATCCCTTTCACATCAAGACATTCTCCATCACAGTTTCAATACATTGTGGGTCAGCATAAGAAATTAAATGGAAATTTGGGGGGAGATTTACAGAAGCCACAGATGACACATGAAGGCCAACAAATGACAAAGAAAAAATTTAGAAACTCAGAAATGCATAAAATATATGTATAATATTTTATAACATCAACACATTTTATCTTTTAATACCACAAATATACACAATTTCTTTTACTGTAAACAACCCACAAAAGAAAAAGAAAAAATTCAGACTTATTCTTTTGATAGGAAGGGAGGGCCAAAATATTTACGCAGAGGTGCCTTGTTCCTATCTCCCTGCAATGTGGAAAGGATATCTGTATCTTTAAGAAAGCATTTTCAATAGAGTAGTTAGGTAGCAAGCCAGATTACAAGGGGTTAGAGAGTAAGAAGGTGATCAGGAAGTAGAAATAATAATTATAGATGACTCATTTTAGTTCAGCAGTGAAAGAGAGGAGATATAGGAAAATAGCTTGAGGGAATGGCAGGGCAAAGTGATTTTGTTAATGATAGGGTAGACGTGAGAATGTTTGTAGGCACTGAGAAAAGAGATAGTACTCAGAGAAAGATTAAAGGTGAGAGAAGGCATCTCAATCTTTTTTTTTTAATTCTCTTTTTTTCTCAATCTTAACATATTACAAACAGAAGTCTTTCTTTTTTTTTTTTTTTAAACCCTTACCTTCTGACTTAAAATCAATACTGTTGATTCTAAGGCAGCCGAATGATAAGGGTTTGGCAACTGCGGTTAAGTGACTTGCCCAGGTCAAACACTTATTAAGTATCTGAATCCATATTTGAACCCAGATCCTTGCAACGCAGACCTGGCACTTTATCCATTGTGCAACCTAGTTGCCTCTAGAACTCATTATTCTTTTCTCCAACCTCCAGTTTCTGCTAGCTTGCCCACTTGCTCTATCAAAGCATGAAATCCTGCCAGCCTGAGCAGGTACCCTGAAAGCCTGTCTCCCCTTCCTTCTTAGGAATGCTACTCTCTTGGATAGCTATCGACCTCCATCTCTACCCTTGTCAAGGGACATCCGATATAGGAATATGCTGAAGCCAGTTCAAACTGAGAGTCTTGAGAGATGATTGTTAAATTTTCAATGTGAGTAGTTAACTTTGGAAATCAGCAAAGGTAACAAATTAAAGATTAATTTATTGTTTTGTTGATTGTCTGTATTTAGGAAAGTGATAGGGGAAAGTTAATGATGAAGATTAAACTTTAAATTTTGTCATGCATACGTTATTTTTTATAGAGCTGGTTGTTAAATACTTACCAGCACACCCTTGGGACTCAGGATTCCCACTCTTCTCCAATCCTCAGCCCCACTCCCCCCATTGTGGTGAGATGTGTCTCTTTAACTCCTTTTTACCCCTCTGCCATGCAGACATAACTGTTTATGCCACTTATAGGAATAGAGAATCACTAACTACAATTCTTCCTGTAAGATAGAGAATCACCATACCATCTGCCCTGCAACTACACCCTCCCACCCACTGGGCTTTACCATCTGTCCTTCCACTATGCCCTCCAGACCCCCAGGCATTGCCATCTGTCCTTTATTCCCAGAATGTACTCTCTCCTCACCACCATGTCATAGAATCCTTAGTTCCCTTCAAAACTCAATTCAAGTGTCACCACCTCCATAAAGTCTTTCATGACCCATTCTTACTACTGTGCCCTACTAATTTCTCCATATTTACTGGGTATGTGTTTTGCATTTATTTATATATTGTATACATTGTTTCTCCCAAATGGAAACTCCTTTCATTTTTGTCTTTGTAACCCCGGTGCCTTGCATAATGTCTGCCATATAGTTAAGTGCTGAATAAATGTTTGATGGTTGACTGATGAGCATTGAGACAAACTCTTTGAGGTGGAGGTAAAAAAAAATGGAAGGAATTGACCTTGGCAAAGAGGAAAGTTACTTTTTCCTCAGAGACTGAGGCAAAGAAAGAGAGAATGTGTGATGTGTGAAGAAGAAAGAGGAGTTTTGATGGGTACAGTCAAGGAGATGAAATGACTCATGGAAGGCAGCATCATTTTCTCAATAATGGAACCAAGATCATATGAGGAGAATCAGAGGGCCTGGTAATGTCTTTAGGAGCTTGAAGAGATAGAAATTTTTAAATAGCCAGAGTAGGGAGTGACATAGTGAATAAGAATTAGCTAAAAATATGAACATGTATTAATGAAGGTCCAATTGATTTATATCACATCAATTTGTAATCCCAAGTCACCAGTTTTTTGCATCTTGGGAGTAGGAATAGAGAAGGTAGATGGTGGTAGTATGATGCAGAGTTTCAGGTTGACAGAATGTAAATGGCAAAAAGATAAAGAGGCAAGGATTCAAGGATGAAGGGCAGTACATAGTTGAACTGGTTTAATTATAGGGCCAAAACCGTGGGGATACAAACATGAGACCATATGGGAAAAGGTGTAATAAATAAGAATTAGGGAATGATCACAATACTGGAGGCTTTGAAAACAAAGAACAGGCTTAGAAGGAATAGGCAGTGGGAGAGGTGAGAAGGTAGATTTTGATGAGAGATAGGAAATTTCTAGAGTTTAAGTAGAACAGTTTTAGACAATGGTGAGATCATAGGTATTAGATCTTTATTGGTAGATGAAAGTAGATATGAAAATAATGGGAGCTGAAGAAGTTAATGAACTGGGAGGCTAGGTTTTAGGGGTCAATAGGGTGAATTTGATTCAAATGAATAAGGATTAATAAAGTGCCTTCTATGTGCTAAGCACTGTGCTAGATGAAAGATAGTAATGAAAATGGTTCCCTCCACAAGAAACTACATACATAAGTTGTCGTTGAATTGTTTCAGTTAGGGGGCAGCTGGGTAGCTCAATGGATTGAGAGTCAGGCCTAGAGACAGGAGGTCCTAGGTTCAAATCTGGCCTCAGACACTTCCCAGCTATGTGACCCTGGGCAAGTCACTTGAACCCCTTTGCCCACCCTTACCACTTTTCCACCAAGGAGCCAATACACAGAAGTTAAGGGTTAAAAAAAAGAAGAAGAATTGTTTCAGTTATTTCCAATGCTTCATGATCCCATTTGGGGTTTTTGTGGCAGAATTACCGAAGTGGTTTGTCATTTCCTTCTCCAGCTCATTTTTCAGATGAAGAAACTGAGGCAAACAAGGATAAGTGATATATCCAGGTTCACACAGCTTGTTTCTGAGGCCAGATTTAAATTGTGGAAGATGAGACTTCCTGAATCCAGGCCTAGCACTCTATCCACTGAGCCACCTACCTGCTATATAACTATATTTATATATCTTGTATATTCTTGACCCAGGGTGATAAAAGAGTTTGTGTATCTCATACCATTCCCTTTCATCAGGAAGCTCTAGGAACATGTTCTCATGATGGGCAAGTAGTTATATTAGGATAGAAGGAACAAGATCTACATGCTAGTATCCAGAACTGGCTGCCTTAATTTCCTTCTAGATACAGATAGTGAGCTCCTGTTGAGATTGTACTAAGAATTTGAGAATAAGACTGCCCAAGTCTCTCCCTGTGAAGTATGTCCAATAAACACTGTGTCCTGTGAATATTCAGAATGTTAGGAATCACTCTTCCAAATTTGATTCACTGCAGAGGGCCTGTCATTTTTTGAAACATCTCTCATATATGCCTTCTTCTCTCCTCTGACAGTGAGACTACTCTGGTACAGACCCTCATGATGTTACACCTGAATTATTGCAAGCATATGCCTTCCACTCTTATCCATCCTCCAACCAGGTGCCATGATCTTCCTAAAAGGTAGATCTGACCATGTCATTCCCCCTCCTAATTCAATAAACTTCAGTGACAAATATAAATCCTCCACTTGACATTCAAAATCCTTCATGATCTGCTTCCCCATGGCACCTTTCCAGTCTTCTTCCATCTTTTAATTCCCCTGCCCCACATTCTCCACAATCCAGTGACACTGGTCTCTTCACTTTTCTTCAACAAGATACTCCATCTCCCAACTCCAGTCATTTTCATTGGCTATTTCCTATCCCTGGAATGCTTTCCTTCCTTTTCCCCATATTGTGACTTCCCTACCTTTCATCGAGTTGCAGTTAAAATCCCACCTTCTCTGTAGGAAGCCTTTACCCATTCCCCCTCATTCTAGCAACTTCCCTCAGTTGATTATTTCCAATTTATTCTTTATAGAGCTCATTTGCACAGTCATTTGTTTTGTCTCCACCATAAGCTTGTGAGATCTTTGAGAGAAGAGACTATTTTGTACTTTGTATCCTAGCATTTAACACAGTGCTTGGCACATGGTAAGCTGAATAAATGCTTATTGAATGAGTACTTCCTATTGCAGATTGGAGTAGAGGATATAGAATCATAGATTTTCAATTTCTTGATACTTTAAGCAGCTTCAAGTAGTTATAGAATTTTGAATTATTATTCTGCATTGGGAAAAAAGTTCGAAAGAATCTAATGAACCCTTTTTGACCCAATTTCCCAACTCATATATTCCAATATCTTCCTGCTATTACAGCCCAGCACTAGCTCTAGCCCCTCAGTGTTTAATCTTGCTCTTTTTCTTTTGTGCATGTGCAGTATTTCTGCTGCACAGGATTTGAAATCTGTGGACATGAGTTCAAATCCTAGTTCTGTGCAAGTCATTTAGTCTCTGAATTTTATTTTCCTCATCTACAAAATGAGGTTGAACTATATGGCTTCTTAAATCTCACCTAACTCTAAATCTTTGACTATAATGATCCTATGAATTACATTTTCAGAGAATCTGCAAAACTGTAAATAGACAATGATAAAAAACAACTCTGAATTCCCCCCACCCCCACCCCAAACAGCCAAATTAAAAAACAAACACAAACACCTTCCCACCTATTTCCTCCCCTCATCAATGGAGGAGGCAGAGGGGCTGAACTTTTCAGGCTGGTCCATCTACAGTAGAGGAGGGTGGGTAGACATAAGGGCGTTTTCCAAGAAGAGAAGAAAATCTGTCCATTCTGATTGTCCAAGCCTGCCCTTCTTTCCTTCTCGCTTTAGGTAGCTTCCATGGCACCAGAGGTGAAGGGAGGCAGATTCTAGAAGGAAGGACTCGAATCTCAGAGCAACTTGCTTTGATTTGCCCATTGATGTTCTGAATAGATGACCCCTCTTTTCCTTCCACTCTTCCACTCCTCTGCCCCTCCTTTCTTCCTCCTTCCCTATTCCCTCCCTCTCTTTTCTCTCTCCTCCCTCTGGATGGCTGCAGCCCCCTAGAGCTGAGTCGCTGGCTCTCTCTTTGCTCTTTTCCACAGCATTGCAGCAGTCGAGCCTAGAGCAAGCAACTTCCCATCTCCGCAGCCACCTGCGTCTTGGGCCTCCGCAGCTTTTTCTCCGCGTCTTAGCCCAGAGCCTGAACGCCCAGCACCATGGCCAGCACCGTGTCTGGTAGGCGCCTGCACAGCCGGCAGAATCGCGCTGCTTCGGGGCTTTGCAGAGGGAGCCATAGGCTTTTCAAGGGGCGGCTGGGCGGGGTTGGGTGGGTGGGGAGAGAGGAAACCGGAGCTGCTATTGTCTTCGTTTTGGCTGCCTGTTTCAGAGATTTTGTTTTTTATACTAGAAAGAACGCTGGTCTTGGAACCTGATCGGAATTGAAATCCAGTTCTGGATCCAATACTTATTGTGTGACCTTGGGCAAAATGCTTAACCCCTCAGCGCCTTAGTTTCGTCATCTGTAAAATGGGATAATCACCTTTGCCTTTCCTACCTAACTGGAATGTTTTAAGGAAAGCACTTTGTAAAACCATAAAGATGCATTAGAAATAGATGTTATTTTTGTTTGCGCTTTCCATTCTCGTTGCTTCCCCTCCCCAATTGTGAGTCCCAGGGTTCGCTGCCAAGTCAGCCGGGCAGAGGAGCCCCCGGAGGTGCCAGTGTGAAAATCCGCCTGGTAGGGGCAAAAGGGACTAGAGGAACAAGAAGGGGTAGAAAGGCTTGGGGTCAGAAGGAAAAAGAGCCTCTCTGCTTACTGCGGATTATTCCCGGGAAAGAAAGTCCCGGGAAAGGTGATCAGAACCTCAGGATATTAGATGTCCTGAACTAGCAGGGCGAGAAACCAAAGTAGGTGGGGGAGGGAGAAAGGAGGAGAAAATCGAAAAAGGAGAAAACGGAAGAGGCAAAGGAGAAAAGGCTTAGGGAGCGGCCCCGCATTTGCAGTGTCTAGTCGCGTACTCCACTCCCCCGCCTCCCTTGCGGTAAGGAAGGGCAGGGCGCGGCCCGTCTCCTTTCCCCAGAACCTCATAGGGCCACCTTTTTCCTGAGATTTGTTACAATCAGGAGACCTCATGATGGGGTGTCCTTATCTACCGGTAACCCCTCCACCCTAGCTCCGAGTTGCCCCGCACCGCCTGAGAGAGCTTCGGGAGCTAGGTGGGAGGTGGGAGAGGGGTGAGTAGTCAGTCACTGCACCGGCCTGGAGAGCCGGGAAGCTCAGCAGCATCCTCGAATCTTCTTTTCTACGGGTTAATGTTGCTCAGCCTCGCGCTCCACAGAGACTTGGACATGGGTCCAGACTATAAATGCAGAAGGGGAGAGAGACCAGTGGATCTGCGTAGATACGTGAAAGGCAGAAGCCAGACTCCAGATGGATGGATCAATATCCCAGATCCAAGTAATGAGCAAGAGAAGGGAGGTGGCATAGATATATTAAGAGATACGTGACACTAACGGATTCTGGTGGATTAATTTAAAACTACAAAGATACACTGATTAATCTGCCAACAGTAAAAACGGGATCCTTGTTTTAGGACCACACTACTGAGAAATCCCACTCCTTCACTGCTCACTGATATTCTAAATTAGTGACCCCGCTTTCCTTTTTCTCTTTCTCACTCCTTTGCCCCTCATTTTTCTTGTCCCTCTTCCTTAAGAGGCTCCCTTAGGTCGGGGAGACAGTGGTAATGTGACAGAGGTAATGTGAGGACCATCGAGGAGCCATAGTGGAGGTGGTTTTGAAGACTCCCTCACAGCCCCACCCCCGAAGAACATCTCGGAAGGGGGTGGGGGAGTGGGGAACACTCCCTGCGGTAGCAACAGCAGCAGCAGCAGCAGCAGCAGCAGCAGCAGCAGCAGCAGTATTCTCTGCGTCTGGCCTCATTTTTTTTTTTTTTTTTCCGCGTCTATCCACTGTTCTCAGCTAGCTTTGGTCGGAAAAGGTTTTTCATTGCAGTGGCTTGTCTCTGGTGACCCTCTGTGCATCAATTCAATTCAGTTCAACAAATTCATTGAGTGCCTGCTATGTGCACGGCAGTAGACTAGGGATAGAGAAGGGAAGCGGATTTAAAAAAAAAAAAAAAAAGATAAGACTTAGTCCTTGACCCTCCAAGGCTTCATAGTATTGTAGAAAAGGGTGAGTGGGGGAGACTTAGACTATGAAGAGAAGCTTGCCCTTCTCAACTTTTTTGCAGAACTAGCTCTGCTTTCATTAGTTTAGTTAAGGGGGTGGGGCTAGACATCTCTATTGGACACCTATTATTAAGATAAGTGAATGGATGACCCTGTATACCTACTGAGCACTTTAGGACATCTGTCATTATTTACCAACTACTCATTAAGTTTGGACCCCCCATATTCCCCTCACCCTGCCAATTTCTCAGAATATTTCAAATTTCTGAGGAAATCAATCTTAGCATCATGATATTTAGAGCTAGAAGGGACCTCAGAAGCCATTTGGTCCATCCCCTTATTTTACAGGAGATGAGATTAAGATCTAGGGAAGTTAAATGATCCAAGGTCACACAGGTAGTAAGTATCAGAGGCAAGATTTGAACGAAGATCTTCTAACTCCAAATCTGGGTTAAATATAAAATGATAGAAAAGACCTTGAGAGGACATCTCATCTAATCCATCTTTCTTCTTTCTGACAAGAACATACCTAAGTCATTTTAAACAAATGAAAATCTATTTCTTTTATTTCCCTAAAGACTTCAGAGAAGGAAATTACACATCTCCTTGACTCATCTATTTTCTTGGTCATCAACTCTAACTCTCAAGA
This sequence comes from Gracilinanus agilis, assembly GCF_016433145.1. Taxonomy (NCBI): domain Eukaryota; kingdom Metazoa; phylum Chordata; class Mammalia; order Didelphimorphia; family Didelphidae; genus Gracilinanus; species Gracilinanus agilis. Next base: position 266,030,783 of record NC_058131.1, on the reverse strand, counting down.
AACCTTTATCTTATTTAGCCAAAATCCTACTGTCACTCCAGTCCATTTCTTCTGATTCTGTTCCCAGAGATGAAGAACAGCCAGTCACCCCCCCTTTCTATGTGATAATTTTCATAAATTAAAAAATAAAGTCTTATGTTTTGGTGAAGTGAATTATGAAAGGCATGGAAATCGATATTGGTTTTCACTTCTTTTATTATTTTTCTCCTGAACCTTTTCCAAATTTAAATATACCTCTTGAGTTGTGGGGGCCAGAACACTAACATTTTCTGAAATGGCTGAATGGTGCTGACTATGACAAGAGTATTACATTATCATTTTGATTTCCTATATTCCCAATAGATTTTTCATTTTGTAAGCAACCCAGCATTGCTGATTCATTGCCATAAGATATTTCACTCTTGTCCCCTGGAGACTTTTCTTCTGTGTTCTCTTACTCTACAGCTCTAACCTTTGCCTTTCTTTCTCCAGGGTATCCCCTAACATTGTCCTGATTTAATTCCTTACATTTTGGTGTGGAAAGTATTTTAAAACTTAGTAACTAACTAGGTTTTGGTCCATCAATGAGGCGATTTTATATATCTGTATAACCCAGATCAGAATTGTTTGCCAGCTCCATGAAAGGGGAGAGGGAAAGAAAGAAGTGAGACAATTTGGATCATATAACTTCGGAAAACTTATGTGAAATTTTGTTATTACATGTAATTGGTAAAAAAAATAATTTTTAAAGTCCAGTTTCTGCCAAACACCATGATGTTCTCTTGGATACTGAAATTGTGAGAATATAACCCTTTAACTAGTTGTGCACTTCATTCATTGTGTAAATTTTCCCATTCCTTTAAAAAAAGTTATTTAAAGTAAAAATGAAAATCTCACTTAAGTTTATATCTAGTGCTTTACTACCCATTGTGTTATCTCCCCACTATGCTATATGCTCCAACCCAAACAATCAGTATTTTAGCTAACCTTTTCATCTCCCTTAATGCCTAGAAGGCACTTAATACCTAGTAGGCTCTTAATACTTGGTCTGTTGAAATGAATTCAATGCATTAGAAAAGCTGTTAAAATGGCTAGAGCCCTAGACTTGGCCTCTGAAGCCCTCTTTGCTCTAGTATTTATTCCATTGTGATCCTAGGTGAGTCCCATTAAATCTCTGGACCTCATTTCCTTGATTTGTAAAATGGAAACAATACCTTTCCTCTTGTCTTTCAGGGCTGATTTGAGTGAAGCACTTTGTAAAGCTACACAAATGAAAACTATTATTATTTTGCTAATCTGTTCTGTCTATCACTTTGTTGTAGAACATAAATTCATTGACAGTTCTATGGGTAATTAAGCAATACTATCTTATAGAATCATGGAGTTTAGAGCTGGAGAGAACCATTCTTTGCCGACCACCATGACTTGGAGATTATCAAATTGAATACTCTTACTTTATAGATGAGAAACTGAGATCCAGTAAAGTTAAACAGGGCAGCTAAGTGGCACAGAGGCTAGAGCCTTGGGCTTAGAATCAGAAAGACTCATCTTTGTGAGTTCAAATCTGGCCTCAGACCCTAGTCTGAGGTACAGTCAGGTGGGGGGCAGTGGATAGAACACCAGGACTGGAGTCAGGAGTTCAAATTTGACCTCAGACATTAATTAGCTATGTGACCCTAGGCAAGTCCCTTAGCCCCGTTTGCCTCAATTTCCTCATCTGTAAAATGATCTGGAGAAGGAAATGGCAAACTATTTGACTTTTGAAGCCCTTCACAATCCGGCCCCAATCTATCTTTCAAGATTTATTCCATATTATCCTTCTTCACAAATACCTTCTGATCAATTGCCTGCTTATTGCTCTTTCTCACTGCATCTCTTGGTGGGAAACGCTCTCCACCAATGCAATTTAGAGTTCTATAAAATTGTCTGAGTAACAGAAAGATTAAGTAACTTGTCAGGGATTACAAAGCCAGTATATAATAGAGTGAGGACTTGAACTCAGATCTTCCTGACTTTTAAAGGCTAGCTTTCTTTCTGCTATGCTACTTCTCCACATAGCTTCTTCTATCTACTGAATGAAGAATCATACAATTTTAGAGTTGGAATGAATAAATGAAATATTTATTAAACATATACTATGTGCAAATCACTATTCTTTGGAAGGGATCCTACAGACCATGTAGTCCAACCCTCTCATTTTACAAATCAGGAAACTGAGACCCCAAAGATTATAAAGTGTCTTAACTAAGGCCATATAGCTAATAACTAAGAATATAGCTAATTCTGGCAAAGTCAGAATTCAAAGCCAGGTCTTCTGACACTGTCTAACTCTTTCCACTATACCAGACTACCTCCCACCTATATTAGTTAAAATAAAAAGAATTTTTACAAGGATACTAATGGGCAGCAAACACCGAAGCATGGCAAAATATCTGTTTCACAGAGTACACAGCCTTCTGTTTCTTACAAGTCAATTATAGCCACAAATTGGCTCTGCTGGCATAGCTTTTGAAGCTTAAGAAAGATTTTGTTGTTATCATGTCAAAGGAGTTGACAAGCTACCACAGGGTTTTATTCCATTGTTGGAAAGGGCAAATAGTCATTACTCAGTGATATTATCCAGGCTGGCCACCTCAGTGGGTCCTGAACTACGTCTCTTGGAGCCAAGATAGGAAAAGTTTTTCCTGACTGGACTCTTCTCTCCCCTGGAAATTTTAACCTTGACCCTTCCTTCTGTAATCATTGACTTTTCCCTCTTCCCAATCTTCTTCCCATATCCAATTTGTTGCCAAGTTTGTTGATACAAGATCTATCATCTCAGATTTCTATAATTTTATACTTGAGCATTTCTCTTCTTCTTTCTCTTCTCTCCACTTACATGGCGGCCATATTAGTTTAGACTCCCTTCACCTTGTACTTGGATAATTGCAAAAGCCTTCTAATGGACCTTCCTGTTTCCAATATTTTTCTTCTCTATTTCATCTTACATTCGGGGGCAGAAATAATTTTCCTAAACTATAGATTTGACGATGTTAATTTCATGGCTTAAGAAACTTCATTATCTCCCAATAGCCTTTAAAACAAGATGCAAACTCCTCAGTTTGGCATTTAAAGCCCTTTAAACTGGGTCTTCAGTGTAGCTTTCTCAATTTATTTCATACTCTCTACATATTTTATGTTAGAGCCAAACTGACCTCTGTGCTTGTCCCCCAACCTTGACACCTTAGCTTCAGCTTCTGTGTAGGTTTCTACCTAGTTATCTACCTTGATTTCCTTATCATTTCACTAGTGCAATAATTACCTGATTGCTTTCCCTGCTTTCCATATTTCCCCCTTTATAATCCATCCTCTCTCTATATAGCTACCTAAGCACTTTTCCTAAATGACAGATCTAACCATGTTACTTTTTAACTTGATAAATTCTAATGGCTCCCTATTACTTTTAGGATTAGATAGAAACTTCTTAGGTTAGTATTTAGTCTTTTGCAACTTGGTCCTAACCTAACTTCCTAGCCTCATTATACATTATTCCCTTTCATGAACTCTGTGGTCAAATTGACAACCTTTCTGTTCCTCATACTATATACTTGATCCCCAGTCTCCATGCTTTTGCATTGGTTATATCTTTTTTCCTTCAAAACTCAGCTCAAGTACAATCATTATAGATGAAGTCTTTTCTTTCCCTTCCCAGCCCCCACAGCTGTTCATACCCTACCCTCTGAATTGTCTTGTATTTATTTTTAATATACTTGCTCTCTTATTTGAATGTAAGCTTCCTGAAGGCAGACAGAAATTGCATGCCATAAAATTGTAGGTCTGTCAAGACTAAAAAGTAAAAAGTGGGAGAGCACTCCATCTTCTGTTTATAGCTGTAAGGATGCTAAGAATAAGAGAAATAGAAGAGAATGAGGAGCTAGAATCAGAATCAGTTGATGGTGACAATCCATTATTATACTGACATCCAGTACAGATTCAGTATTATTTTCTATACCTATAGTCCTATAAAAATGATATTTGCATAGCACTTAAAAGTTTATAAAGTATTTTATATACATTTATCATTTTAATGATTTATTTTTCAGTTACATGTAGAAATAATTTTTTAACCCCTTACCTTCCATCTTGGAGTCAATACTATGTATTGGTTCCAAGGCAGAAGAGTGGTGAAGGCTAGGCAATGGGGGTTAAGTGACTTGCCCAGGGTCACACAGCTAGGAAGTATCTGAGGCCAGATTTGAACCTAGGACCTCCTGTCTCTAGGCTTGGCTCTCAATCCACTGAGCCACATAGCTTCCCCCTAGAAACAATTTTTGACAATTGTTTTCTGACATTTTAGGATTTGGATTTTCTCCCTTCCTCTTCCCCACTCCATGAGGCAGTAAATAGTCTTATGCCAGTGCTTTCATGAAATGCATATTTTTATATTGCTCATGTCGTGACAGAAGACACATATCATATATACAATAAAAAACTCATGAAGGACATTAAATGGAAAATGGTATGCTTTGATTTGCAACCAGATTCCAAATTCTTTCTTTGGCTGTGGAGAATGTTTTCATCATGTGTGTCTCTTGTGGTTATCTTAAGAATTTGCTTTGCTGATAATGGTTTAGTCCTTCACAGTTGATCATCATTTAATATTTCTGTTACTAATATTCATTTATCTTATTTAAGCATCACAATAACCCTATGAAGTAGCTACCACAGGCATCAGAAACTGTATCAGAGAAGTTCAGTTACTTTCCTATGGTCATACAGCTAGTCTCATCGGCAGGATCTAAAAAGGAAATTTATGAACATGTCATCCATGGAGGTTGTCTATATCCACAATGGGTACCTACTGGTTTTTGAGTAAGGGAATTATATGATTTAATTCAACAAACATTTATTAAATGCTTACTCTGTGTGAAATGCTGTGTTCAATTCTGGGAATATTTATTTAGGTACTTCCATGGTTCTATGGCCTTAATTGTTGTGGATCCTTCCTATAGTGGTGCAGAGTGCAACCCTAGCGATATTCGTCTATTTACTATTTTTTTGCACATGATACTCCAGCCCCCAGCTCCATTCCTTTGTACTACCTCCTCTGCCTGGAATGCTCTGCTTCCTCACCTATTCAACTCAAATCTTACTTGGGGCAGCAGAAGACCTTTCCCATTCTTTGTTTTCTCTCCACCCCAATGGCTAGAATCTTCCTTATTCACTGAATATGTTTTGCTTTTATATGGTTATTTACATGTTTTTCCATTAGAATAAGAGTTCCTTAAGGACAGGGGTAGCATTTTCACTTTTTTCCCTTTAGTATCTCTAGCACTAGCACTACAGGCAGCAAAGAGCCCTTAAAAACTTGTTCACTGACTTTCTGACCTTATCTGTGTCTATGTGGTTTAATACAGCTGTTCTTCCTATCTTTGTTTTTGTTAACACCATTTCTGCTTTCTTAGCTAACATGCCAGGGATTGTGATGCAAGCCTGAAAATGTGGTTGTTCCACTTTCATTGGTAGAAAAAAGAGTTTGCTACAGAAATCTTCACAAATCATCCAATTTTTTTTTTTGTTCATTATCTTTTTACTTTCATGCTTAATGACTCTGGGATGTTCTAGCTTAACTGAATCTCTTTAGAAGTTTTCTAAAAAACTTATTTTCCCACTCCTGCTTCTTGTTGTGTATGAGGAAATCCAGAGGTGTGCTAATAAATGTTTAACAACTGGCTCTCCAAAAAATTTATGTGGGATACATTTTCAAATTTAATCTGCATTGTCAAGATTTTCTCATTCATTTTCTTAAATCTAGACAATCAAAATGATAAACCAAGCCCTTATTTGTAGCATTTGATGATTTCTGAAGTGCAGATGTTCACATTGAAAATTTAATAATCAGCTCTTGTGAGCCAGCTTAATCTGGCCATTATAAGTATTATAAAAATTATTACTAATAATATTTCACTAAAAGAGTTTATATTTTAAATCGATGCTTTTGGCTCTCATGCTGCTCAACTTGGCAAGGAAATCAAACATTTGAAAGGCTGAATGAGTTTTTATGATCTTTCACTGTCTTTGTTGCGGTGATTGATTCAGTTGCCAGATATCTTTAGGAAAAAGTAAGTCTAATTTAGTGTCTTGTTTTTTTATCCATTTCTCATTTGTCAGTTTTAACATCTAGTTTCAATGGGTCCAAGTTGCCTCATTTGCATGCCATAGAGTCTAATTTTTATTCTTCTAATTTGGTATTGATTTTGGTTTCATCTGACATGTAGGTTGTCTGCCAGACAGTTTATTCAGGCTCCTGCATTGGCAACCAATTGTTTTCTGGCAGAATTTAATCATTTTAATTTTTTTTGCAATGTTATTTACCATGTTACCATGTCCAATGTCTTCCTTTTTTTTTCCTTGAAAAGATTACACTTGAAACATAGGTGTAAGATTTCTATAAAATCTAGTCTTTGGCTTTCCCTGTTTCTTACTCCAGAACCATATTTCCCAACTTATTTTTACCTTATTTCTCTTCCTATCATCTTTGTATCCACAACAGTATTAAGGTACACAATGACTTAATTTGGAGGCTCTTACTGCATTTTTTTGTAGAATTTATCTCTTCCCTCATCTCCTGCAACTGATGTTGGCATGTAAGCCGCAATTACTTACTTCTTCCTAATTGGTTTCCTATCCTACCCCCTACACAAGCTGTTCCAAACATTCTCTTTGTTCTTCAAACCTACCTCACTATCCCTTGCCCAAACCTCTCTGCTAAGGATCTTGCCTCATACTTTACTGAATACTGATTTCACTTTCTTTTCTCTTCTTTTTTTACATTTCAAAACCCCTTGATATCATCTCTTATTCTATCCTCCTTTATTGCAGTCTATGATAGTCTTTCACTTTGCTGAGGTGAACTCCTTTTTATATACTTAAAAAAAACCCTTAACTTTCATCTTGGAATCAGTACTATATATTGGTTCCAAGGCAAAAGAGTGGTAAGGGCTAGGCAATGGGGGTTAACTGATTTGGCCAGGGTCACCCAGCTAAGAAGGGTCTGAGGTCACATTTGAACTCAGGACCTCCCATCTCTAGCCTTGGCTCTTAATCCACTGAGTCACCTGGCTGCCCCCTTATCGGTATTTCTTCACTCACAGCCTAGTTCTGGGCTTTACTGACTCTTACTTGGATAACAAAAATCTTCTAATTGGCTTCCCAGCCGTATGCCTCATCTTATTCTACTCATTCTTCCACATAGCTACTTAAATGATTTTCCTAAAGTATTGATCTGACCATATCACTAGTCTACTCAATAAGCTCTAATGGCTCCCTATTGCCTTTTAGAATCAAATATAAACTTCTTTGACTTTTAAAGACATTTATAATCTGGCTACCATCTACTTTCTGAGTCTCATTAAAACAACTCATTTTTCCATTCTTTCTGACCGAACCAACTTACCTTCTTGGTGCTCCTCACACATGATATTCTGCCTACCTTCCCTTTATACTGGCTGCTTTTCATTCCTGGAATGTATCTTCTCTTCACTTTTGTTTCTTAGAAGCTTTTTTCCTTTTAAAACTTAGCTGAAATTTCATCTCTCTAGGAAAACTCTCCTAAGCCCTAAAACTCCTAGTTTTCTCCTTCCAAAAATTAGCTTGTATTTTTGGGATATATTTTGTAAGTGTGTAATTGGGATTTGGTCCACCCTCACCCTAAGTTAGCACAAAGCCAAGAGTACATGGCAAGGGCAGTGGTGGTGGCCAGTGATCCCAGGCCTTACTAGTGGCTGCAGAGTGCTTACCTCAGCAGTTCCTCTGTAGATTTTGCAGCGTATGTAAACATTTGGTAATTGGTGCTGGTCTGCTGACCATGTGGCGAAGAGGAGCTTCTCTCATCTGCTCAACTGAGTAGCTGAAACTGGGAGTCAGTGTACAAAGTAATGGTGGATCTTATCTTTCCTCTCTTGATTTGACTTCTTTCAGGCTGGGGCCATTCCAGGGAAAGGCAATATGGTGAGGAGAAAACCATGTATGACTACTTTCTGACCTCATACTCAGAACAAGGCTGACTACATCAATTTCTTGGGGTGCCTCTGAAGAATTGGGCTGTTTTTTTCTAATGCCATTGGCTTGAGCCCTCATTCTTATGTGTCCCTCCCTTACTTTAACCTCCAGTGATCCAGTTCCACTTAACCAGTCAACATCATTAGCTTTTTTTTTTTTTTAATATATTTTTAAACCCTTAACATCTATGTATTGGCTCCTAGGTGGTAAAGTGGCAAGGGTGGGCAATGGGGGTCAAGTGACTTGCCCAGGGTCACACAGTCACACAGCTGAGAAGTGGCTGAGGCCGAATTTGAACCTAGGACCTCCTGTCTCTAGGCCTGACTCTCAATCCACTGAGCTACCCGGCTGCCCCCATGATTAGCTTTTACAAAAAGAATATTTACTTAGAGAATGTAGCAAGAATAGAAACATAACCATTTCTGGGAAGTACTTCAGTGATGTACTTTCCCCTTTACTATCTCTTGTCTCTGGGAGAGTGGGCTCAGACTTAATGCAATTTCTGCATAGCATGGGTCCCACCAAGTTCACATCCAAATGCAGCATTTCTGCTGGAATAGCCTTTGCCTTAGCTATTGCTGGGCTAGGTCTCAGCAGTCACTCTTCAGGGTCAGTCAAAGAGGCTCCTATTTACCATGTGGTTAGCCACTCAGAAACAGTGACAGAATAGCTGTGCTTGCTCTAAAGTCCACTTGGAAATTACATCAGTTAAGTACTTTACATGTTCTTATAAGGACTGTGGTCACAGGCCAGTCATCATTTGCACTCACCATGCGCTCCTGGCATCATTGTGGCTAGGTATGTGTCCATAGATAAACATCTTATCTTTCTTCAGATACTATAAACTTCTTTTTTTTTTTTTTTAAACCCTTACCTTCCATCTTGAAGTCAATACTGTGTACTGGCTCCAAGGCAGAAGAGTGGTAAGGGTAGGCAATGGGGGTCAAGTGACTTGCCCAGGGTCACACAGCTAGGAAGTGTTTGAGGTCAGATTTGAACCTAGGACCTCCCTTCTCTAGGCCTGGCTCTCAATCCACTGAGCTACCCAGCTGCCCCCACTATAAACTTCTGAGGGCAGGGACGCTTCATATCCCCAGCATATAGCAGAGTGCTTGACATAATGTAGTTCCTTAATAAATGTTTGTAGATTGGCTAATGGTGGCCTTTTTGCAATGCTTATCATGAGTGTTGAAATAGGAGATGACTAAGTCCCCCAAAATGTTTCTTATTGTTTTTGGATGCATGAAAAAACTAATTCCACCAGCTCCTTTATTTACTTCTCCCAGCAGAATCTATAAACCATCCTTTTATGTAGCTTTATCTTCCTTTTATAAATGGTCTCATTTAGGGGACAGCTGGGTGACTCAGTGGATTGAAAGCCAGGGCTAGAGACTGAAGATCCTGGGTTCAAATCTGGCTTCAGACACTTCCTAGCTGGGTGACCCTGGGCAAGTCACTTGACCCCCATCGTTTAGCCCTTACCACTCTTCTGCCTTGGGACCAATATACAGTATTGATTCTAAGACAGAAGATAAGGGTTTAAAAGAAATAAAAATATCTCATTTATAGTGATAATGTCAAGTTAAGTCAGTAAACATTTATTATTAAGTATCTACTCTGTGCCAAGCACTGTGCTAAGTGCTAGGGAAACAGGGAAAGAGCTCCCCCAGGGAACTCACTATATGATATATATACATATATGTGCATATATAGAATATGTATGTATTTATGTATAAATATATTCATACACATAAAAATAATTTTATTAATAGTATATATAATATAACATAATTGTGTAATATATTATATGTATTATATATTATACATAATATATAAACATAGATAGTTGAAGATATATTGGAATAATTGAAGGAAGGACACTAGAGGGACTAGGAAAGGCTTCTAAAAGAAGGTGGAATTGTAGCTGAGACTTGAAGGAAGCCAAGAGGAAGAGATAGAGAGGAAAGCATACCAGGCATAGAAGACAATTAGTGGAAATTTATATAACTAGGCTACTCTTCAGAAAGCAGACAAAATCTGTTGCTGGTAACATAATAGATGTCTCTCTAGGTAGAATGAAAAATCCTTGATGGGGGGAACTACTTTATTTTTTGTCTTTGTATACACAGCATCTGGGATGTCTGGCATATGGTAAGTACTTAATAATTTTTTGTTGATTCTGGCATAGGCTTCGAGAAGCCAGAGTCACCTCCATGCCACAGTGAAGCATCAGAGTAGTACTCTGTAGGGTTCTGGGGATACAAAAATGAAATGGCACCTACATTAGGATGCTTTGTTGTCACTCATTCATTTCAGTTGTGTCCAATTCTTTGTGACCCCATTTGGGGTTGTGTTGGCAAAGATATTGGGGTAGTTTATCATTTCCTTCTCCAACTCATTTTACAGATGAGGAAACTGAAGCAAACAGAGTTAAGTGGGTCGAACAGCTAGTAAGTGTCTGTGGTAGTATTTGAACTCAGAAACCTGTCTTCTTGGCTCCATGCCAGGCATTCTATCTTCTGTACCACCTAGCTGACCCACCTAATTATTAGCCTGCTTCTAGTCTAGTGAAACAAGGAATATGGGAGATATAAAATAGGGTGTGATAAGGACAAAGAAGAAATTCTGTCAAAATGTTATGTGGAAATTTGAAGAAAGGGAGACTTTTATTTGGGGTGGGGGAATCAGGAAAGACCTGAACTAAGTCTTAGATTCTTAGATGAGATGTCAAGGAATAACATTTCAGGCATATATGATGACCTACATAAATCCATAGAGGGAGAGTTTAGGATGTGATCAGGAAACAATTAGTGATTTAGTTTAGCTAAAACTTAGTTGTTTCAAAGTAGGGGAAGTATGAAAAAAAGATTATATTGGAATGATTCTAAAACGAGAGTTTTAAATGTTGATGAGAAAAACATATTTCATTTAATAGGTATGAGAGAGAGAGAGAGAGAGGAAGAGAGAGAGAGAGCGAGAGCGAGAGCGCATGATAGAGAGACAGAGACAGAGAGATTGAAAGTGTTTGAGCAGGGGAGAGGCATGGTCGGACCCATGACCTAAGACAATTAATATGCCAGATATTTGAAGTATGGATAAAGGAGGAGAGACTAGGAGATGGAGCCCAGTTAAGGGGGCTATTACAACACTCCAGTTGAGAGACGATGAGACCAAAACTAAGATAATAGCATTGTGGGAGAAGGAGGCAGATGTGAGAGATATTATATGAGTAGAACATAAAGGATTAAGCAAATGATTACATACAGGGGCTGAGGGAAAGGAAAAAGGCAAAGATGAGCTTGAGTTTCCAACTTGTGTGATAGGAAAAATAACTATGCTACCAAGAATCAGAGATCTAGGTCTGAAAGGAAGATAATTAGTTTAGTTTTGAATGTTGAGTTTGAGGTTTCAGCAGGATATCAAGAAAGAGCTATGATCAGAGCTGTGCCTTAACAACACAGGAACAGAGTATAAAATTGATTGGCAGTTAAGGTGAACTGACCAGAGGTTAGGAAACTGATTAGAAAGCCTATTACAAATGCATATGAAAGAACAATCATAAAACAACAAAAAATAAATATTGTGAAATTTTAAAGAACAAATTTGGCCCATGTAAGAGAATTGAAGGAATTGAGGGAATTAAGACAGACAGGGTTAATTGTGAGAAATGAATGAACTGCACTGACTATCTTGTGACTTACTTCTGGGGCTAGTTAAGTTTCCTTACTATTAAATTATGGCACTAGTTCAAATGCTGTCCTATGAGAAAACTTTATTCAGTTATGGGATTTGGAAGAAAACCTTATTCCATTGTTTGCACCTAGTGCTGCATGGCTGGGAAAATGGACCCTGTGTACCTACCCTTTAGAGACTTTAACCAAGGATGCAGGTTATGCTGACCAGAAACCCATTCAGAGCTTTCCTCCAGTTAGAAATCAGATGACCTAATTTGGTATCCTGGTTAACTGTTTTCTTTTAATTAATTGGTCTTATTTGATTGTTTTTCATGTAGATACATCTGTCTTCCCCTAAGCTGAATAAGGGGCTTAGTTCCAATTTGTTGGGCAACTGGCCTGCATTGCTTAATAAATCAATAGGCTCAGATGATCAAACCTTTGTTTTCTTAGTCATTCCACTTTTTGCTCATTATGCAAAAAAGAAACATGAAAAGACATCTCCCTTGGTTCTTCTGCAGAGGTTGGGGTTGATGGGTATGAAATAATATATATAACACTGAATTTTTTTTGGATGTATTGATCTGTTTTGTGGAATTTTTCCTCATTTTCTCAAAAAAAATGTTTTTTCCTTACAAGGAATGGGAGAAAGAAAATACATATTTCCTAGGCAACACAAAAACAAAATATTTCAATAAAAATATTTTTAAGGAGTCCTTTAAAGAGAAATCCTATATTCAATTTGATTCATTATTTTTGGAGAACCTTCCATGCTCAAGGCATTTTTCTAGGTATTATGAATAAAAGAAAAACAAATTGAATGGTCCTTCCCCTCAAAAGCTTGAGTCCTACTATACTAAAGTCTTGGCTATGGAAAGAGAAGGATGGAAGGAATATTTCAGAAGTTAAATTGACTTGACTTATCAACTAATGGGCTGAAGGAGTCTATTCTCTTTGTCCTATTGAACATTATTATTTTATTGTACTTTTTCCTCTCCACCTAGTTGTGAGGCAGTGAGGTGGTACAGTGGATAGAGGACCAGGCCTGGAGTTGGGAAGACTTAGGATCCAATTTGAGTTAGGTACTTACTAGCTCTGTGATCCTGGGTAAGATGCTCAAACTTTGTTTGCCTCAGTTTTCTTAAATGTAAAGTGAGAATCATAATAGCATCTACCTCCCTGAATGGCTCTGAGGATCAAATGAGAGAATATTGGTAAAACTCTTAACACAGTGCCTGGCATATAATGGGCACTTAATAAATAAATGCTTATTCCCTTCCTTTTTCCCTCTGGACCTTTCCCTTCTCTAGTTCCCCTTTCTCTTCTTTGAAATGTGGCAATAAAAACCATATGCAGGGGGTAGCTGGGTAGCTCAGTGGATCGAGAGCTAGGCCTAGAGACGGGAGGTCCTAGGTTCAAATCCGGCCTCAGACACTTCCCAGCTGTGTGACCCTGGGCAAGTCACTTGACCCCCATTGCCTACCCTTACCACTCTTCCACCTATAAGTCAATACACAGAAGTTAAGGGTTTAAAAAAAAAAAACGAAAACAAAGAAAAAAAAACCATATGCAATATTTTAGGTGTAGGAAATCATAGTTTTGTGAAAGGATGGGATACCTATTGTATAATTTCAATAGCCTTTATCACATTTTGCCTTCTGTTAAAGTTTATTTGTGTACATATCACATCTCTGTTTACTAGATTGTAATCTTCTTGAGGGAAAGGATCACATCTCATTTCTTTAGCTCAAGCAATGACTAGAAGAGTGGCTTGCTTATAATAGGTTTTTATAGATTATAATTATTTAGCAATTAAAGAAACGAGACTCACCAGAATCACATTTCCAAAATCTCCTCTAGATCCCTAATTCATGAGTCTCAGCCATTTGACTGAATGGCTATAAGTAACAATGGGTTAAACACTTTTCTTGGAGGTTGGAAAGCTTTGGTTGTCTTGGCCTTTCAGAAAGAGAGGTATGCATGCTGAATGGATAGTTCCTATCCAAGGATGGCTATTCACATATTTTTGTTCCAGGGATAATAACATCAATAGAAAAAAAATGTTTATGTGTAATTAAAAGTGGTCAAGACAGAAGTGCCTAAGTTACATGCTGGATTAAGAAATCTTTAAATACTGTTTTTTGGAGAGTGGAACAGAGGATATGAGTAGTGGTGCCTATGAAACCCTTAAAAATAGATCTCCAGGAGGGATTCCATGTGAACTGGAATGACCTCCAGGAATTGATGCAGAGTGAAAGGAGCAGAACCAGGAGAACATTGTACACAGAGACGGATACCATTATAGCACAATCTAATGTAATAGACTTTTCTACTAGCAGCAATGCAGCTGTTCTTTTAGGCATGAACTCTTATATTTGGAATGGAATTCACATTTATTAAGAGCTGACTATGTGCCAGGCACTATACTAAATACCTTATAAGTATCATTTTATTCAATCCTTACAACACAATCCTGTTGTAAGGTGCTATTATGATCATCTTGCTAAAGTTAAGGAAACTGAGACAGACAGAGGTTAAGTGACTTGTCCAGGCTTACAGAGATCTGAAGCCAAAAATTGTTTCTTTTTTCTTTTTCTTTTTACCAATTACACATACAGTAATAATAAATTTTCACATAAGCTTTCTAAGTTATGTGACCTAAATTGTCTCTCTCCCTCTATTCCCTCCCCACTCCCAGAGCTGGCAAGCAATTTGATCTGGGTTATACATTTATCCGTATTGTTAATTTTTTAAAGTAAAGAATCACATAAAACTAAAAACTCAAACAAACAATTGAAAAATTGTATGCTTTCATCTGCATTCCGACTCCAACAGTTCTTTCTCTGAGGGTGGATAGCATCCTTTGTCATAAGTCCCTCAGATTTGTTGCTGAGTATAGCTAAATCTTTCACAGTTGATCATTCCACAATATTGCTGTTACTTGGTACAATGTTCTCCTGGTTCTGCTTATTTCACTCTGCATCAGTTTGAAGTCCAAAATTGACTCCAGGTCCATGGCTCTTGTTGTGTGAGGGGGAGAGAGAAAGAGATTTTTATGGAAGGACCAGAGAGAACACTATTTTCTTTCTCATTCCATTTGGATTTTTATCTTTGCAGCATACAAGGAAAAAATGAAGGAGCTGTCTGTGCTTTCACTGATCTGTTCCTGCTTCTATACCCAGCCACATCCAAACACCATCTATCAATATGGAGGTGAGTGTTCAATCTGTCTCCATTTCAGATCCCTTACTCTCTGGCTTTACTAAAAGTATCTGTTCATGCTATGGGAACCTCAAAACTAGGAGACTAACTGCCAGCTCACAAAGGCTGTCCTGACTTTTATTTTATTTTTTTTTCTGTCCTGACTTTTAAAGATAAAATGGGGACCTTCACTCTTTTATTTGGTCAGGAACAAAGTGGGTAACTCTACTTCTGGCATCTACTTCAGCATCTGCTATATGATTAAACAGAAGAGAGAACCCAGAAGATCTGATTCTCCCATCCTTTTCCTTTATATTTGACTCTGGCCCAAAATGCTTGGCTCAGAGGGTGAATGAGAGAATCAGAATGGGAATGAATCAGAAAGTGAAGGAAACTAATAAAAAAAAAAGCAGAGTAAAATATCAGGGAAGATGCCAATTTAAAATCCAGCCACAAGTTAATGCCCTTTTCCTCTGATCCTTTGCCTCGGTAGCTGATGCCACAAACCCTCTCTTCCAACAAAAGATCTGTCTTAAACATAGATGTACCCTGAAGGAAGAACTTTTAAGGATTCTTCTAAGACCCTAATCCTAGTCCAGCTTCTTCCTAGGGAGTGTGGATGATAAAAGCATCAAACTTGTCTTTTTCCCATAGATATGGAAGTGAAGCAACTGGACAAAAGAGCATCTGGCCAGAGCTTTGAGGTAATCTTGAAGTCACCTTCAGATCTGTCCCCAGAGAGTCCTATACTTTCTTCTCCACCCAAGAAGAAGGACATTTCTCTGGAGGAACTGCAGAAGAGGCTGGAGGCTGCTGAGGAGAGACGGAAGGTAAAGAATTTTCTCCTACCTGTTCATGAGCCATAATGCTAGTGGCTCCAACACTGGTTTTTCCTGCTCCGGCCCTATATGCATAAGTTTGACAACCTTGTTTTCTCTAGTTTTGCTTGTGAGAATGCTGACCAGCAAGGTTGGTGGCTTTGGTTATATGGAGCTTTTCCTTCTCATAAAAAACAGAGGGTTTTCTAGTTCTTTCTATTCTGCCTTTTTCTATCAAGACTATTAGAACAGAGATTGGGAGCTGGGGTTGTAAGCAGTCTGGACCATTTTCCTGAATTGTTGAAACTGGCAGTTTAGCACTCTGCGGGAATCAAAGGCAGCTCCATCCCCTGCATGGAGATCACATTATTCTGGAGAGTTTGCACAAAATATATCACCCTCATTAGACCTCAGCATGTGGAACCTTAATAAGTGATAGAACATTTATCAAGTGACTTACAGAACTGTTAGGCAGGAATGAACTGGAGCTCAAACAGGCTCTTAAAAGCTGATTGTTAAGTTTTCAGTGGGACATTTATACCTCTAAAATCAGCAAACACAAACAAGGTCTTAATTTATTGTTTTTTAATTGATTGTCTAGACTTAAGAAAATGATAAATAACATGATAATAATGCAGATAAAACTTAAAGGTACATCATGTGTACATTTTTTGAGAGAAAGATGGTTGTTATACATTTACCAATATTAGGGCCAGCTTGGTGGCTCAGTGGGTTAACGATCAGGTCTAGAAATAAGAGGTCTAGGTTCAAATGTAGCTTCAGACATTTCCTAGCTGTGTGATTGTGTGATCCTGGGTAAGTCACTTAACCCCCATTTCCTAGCCCTTACTGCTCTTCTACACAGTATTGATTCTAAGATAGAAGGTAAGGGTTTAATTTTTTTTTACAATATTAAAAATATTGATATTAAGCCAGTTGCTAGAGGAGTTCTTAACCTAGGGGGTTCACTGACCCCCCCACAAAGTTTCTGTGAATAGATTTTGGGGAGGTCTGTGAACTTGGATAGAAACTTTTTTTAACCTTATTTTTACTAATATTGAACTGAAATTTAGCATTTCCTTTAATTATGAATGTAGGCAATATGTAGGAGCCCATAAGCTTTATCAGATTGCAAAAGGGTTTATGACAAAAAAGTTTTAAGAACTACTGCTATGGGGGCTGGCTTGGCATCAGATCTGCAACATAGTAAGTACTTAGCAAATGTCTGATGACTGACTGCATCCAATAGAGATCTACCTATCAGAAGGTTGTCTCTTCTGTTTCCCAAAGCATCATTTTCCAGCACTGGGCTAATGGGAGTACTAATCAGGAGTATTTAGTAGACAAAACAGACATTTATTTTGCAAATGAGTCCTTTGGAAAACATTTAAAAAATATAACTTTAAAAAAGTTGTTTTCTTTAAGGCTTTCCTAGTTTCAGGATACGGACAACGAGGCGCCTGATAACCCAGCTAGGGCTTTTTTTCCCCTCTTCTATAGCTTCCCCCTGGGGACTTTTTCTGCATCTTTGTAGAATTAATTGGCAGCTCAGGACCGAATAGATCTCAGGGGAAGAAATATTATTCAGAAAATCCTGTTGCCAAATTCCCTGCCTCACTGGCTCCCTGGACCCCTGAAATTGCTAAGTCCTATTCCCTTACTCTGGCTCCTGTGGCCAAAGCCTCCCCCAGCTATTTTGGCTTCCCAAACAGGATCTAGTCTTGTAGAAGGTGGTCATTTTTCCAAAACTTGCTCACTTCTGTTGGGTCACTTAACTTTGATCATTTATCTGTTCTTTGCTCTGGCTGACTGGTACACAATGGAACAGAACTTCATTCAGTTAATTTAACCAGTATCTATTAAGTAGCTGTGTCGTGACTAGCCTGCTCTAGGTGCTAGGAATATTAAAAACTCATTTAAGTCAACATACATTTGTTAAGTGTCTACTGGGTGCAGAAGTACTGGTTGTGTACTGGGGATCCAACAATGACAGTTCTTGCTTCTGAAAAAAACTTGTGCTGGTGATGGGGATAAGGAAAATATACAAAGTATGTGATATGGCCCTACAGGATAAGTACACAGAAGATGTCTAAATAGAATGTCATGGGATATGTGCAGTGCCTAGGGAAATGACTTACATATAGTGGACACTACCCAATGCCTGTGAGATTAAAATGAACTTATTGTTTTGTTTTTTTCTTTAGTACTCTCTATTGGTTCCAAGTTAGAAGAGCAGTAAGGGCTACGCAATGGGGGCTAAGTGACTTGCCTAGGGTCACACAGCTAGGAAGTGTGAGTCCAGATTTGAACCCAGGAACTCCCAACTCTGGGTCTGGCTCTCCATCCACTGAGCCACCCAGCTGCCCCCTGAACTTATCACTGGGAGAGAGGGAGAGAATAAGCATTTATACGGTGCTTACCACATGCCAGGCACTATGTTAAGCATCTTATTTTATTCTCATCTTATTCTCACAACTACCTTGTTGAGGAGGAAGGTGCTATTATTATCTCCATTTTACAGATGAGGAAACTGAGGTGGCTGGAGGTTAAATGACTTGCCAGGGGTCACACAGCCAATAAATGTCTGAGTTCAAACTTGAACTCAAGTCTTCCTGCCTCCAGGTCAAGCATCACCTAGCTTCTCTAATGAGGGAAATTGGTGAAGGTTTCAAGGAAGAATGACCTTTAATTTTGACCTTAAAAGGAGAACTGTTGTAGCAGGCTTAATATAGTAGTGAGAGGGATCATGTCATCTGGGCAAGGGATAGACTTAGGAACCAAGATGACCTCTCTGGACACTGATTAGTTGTGTAAAACTTACTAGCTGTATAACTAGGGGCAAGTCTCCAATTCCCTTGTCTGCAAAACGAGATAAGACTAGCACTACCTACTCTCTCAAGGCTATTGTGATTGAAGTGTGATGTATAGACTTTCCAGTGCTATAGAAATGTGAGCTATGACATTCGGAGGCTTGGAAAGCTGCCATGGCAGCCATGGAGAACAGCAGATACATAGGCCCAGGTGGGAAAAAGCAGGATGAAACAGGGGTGCCAAGAAGAGTCCAAACGGTGTATGAAGCATACTCAGAATGTCATAGGCATCCTTGCCTCTCTAATGATTTGCAATAACACAAGGAATACATTATAACCAAGCCCTACCCTGATTGCAAAAGTTGGTCATGTAACTATATAGTAGCTCTAACCAGCCCCTGTAATATTCTTCCAATGAATATTGGGCCATCTCCTTAGGGAAGGAAAGGCTAAATGTGAATATAACATTTAGATACATTAGATATTATGTTACAAAATACACAAGTATAATGTTCTATATCCACATAGGTTATATAAATACTGTTGCTGTTGCTGCTACTACTACCACTACCACAATGCTTTTCCCCACAGCAATATGGAGTTCAACTAACTCCTCAAATGACAGGTGTATACACAATGCTTATAGAGCTCAGAGAAGGATGTGCTAGTGTAATTGGGGAAAAGCTTCTTGGGAAAGGTGGGACCTGAAATATTTAGATGTCTTTCCCACCCATTTCCCTTTAGAAATTCCTAGGAGGGAAGTTGTTGTTTAATCATTTTTCAGTCATGTCCCACTCTTCTTGATCCCTTTTGGGGTTTTCTTGGCAAAGATACTGGAGTGGTTTGCCATTTCCTTTTCCAGCAGGTAAATGAAGAGTAAAGCGACTTGATCAGGGTCACATAGCTACTAAGTGTCTGAGGCTGGATTTGAACTCAGGTGTTTCTGCCTCTAGGCCCAGTGTTCTGTCTACTTCACCTCCGATCAGCCCCTTGCAAGAAGGGATGTTGGTAAAGGACTTTAGTTGTAAACTGTTATTACTGCTAATGGATGGGCAGACTGAATAGATGCTTGGACTATAAAGGGAAATAAAGTTGGATCTTTCCCATGAGTCAGAGGTCAGACCCCAGGCTGCTGCACTAGCCCAAACCAGAGGTAACTGCCCTGAATTGCATCTTGCACTCCCTAGTGCCAGCGAGGAGGGTTGCAATGAAGAGGAAAGGCGTAATAAATGTCAGTGGGATTGGACTAGAGCGTTTGATGTTTTAGAACTCCTGAAAGTTACTCTGCAGCGGACTGACAAGCTGAAAACAGTAGTTTGGGGAAGGTTACTTTTTGTGAAAAAAGATCCACAGTGATGAGCAAGAGGTTTATGGGAGGGGCTTCAGCCCCAGAGGCCTATGGTTGGGAGATGTTTTACTTTGGGGCAAATGATGGGCCCCCATCTAGGGAAGTTGCTCTGGGCCGAGCACGATCCATCTCCGATCCTTTCTGCTGGGTATCTGCCTGGGGACAGCCCTCGTAGGGCTGTTTACAGTTAGGCTAGGAGAGCCTTTTCTGTTTGGGGATGGAAGGAAGAGGATTCAGGTTGTCACCGGGGGTCCTCTGCTTTGTCAGACTCAGGAGGCGCAGGTACTAAAGCAGCTGGCTGAGAAGCGGGAGCACGAGCGGGAGGTTCTGCACAAGGCCCTGGAGGAGAATAACAACTTCAGCCGCTTGGCAGAGGAGAAACTCAACTACAAGATGGAACTCAGTAAGGAGATCCGCGAGGCTCATCTGGCTGCCTTGAGGGAGCGGCTGCGTGAGAAGGTGAGTTGGGCAGCCCGCTTTCCTCTCATCCCATTCCCTTTCTCCTTCCTTGGCACCAAGAACTCTTCCGAAAGGATTTTATCCTTCTCTGGATCGCGGGGAAAGTCTATTTTTACCTGCCTTGCCCAAGAAATCCCCTTACAAGGAATTCCAAATTCCCCAATTTCCATATTCATGAATTACCCCAAGTCCTGGGGCTAAACATCCCTTCTAAGGACCTTCTCCAGATTAAACTTGTGTAGAATACCTGCAGGGCTTGAGGGCGATCCCCGGAAGTAATTATCTCTCAATTCTGGAACCACTCTTAACCCCACTCTGCTTTCTACAGCTGGGTAAGAAACTCTTTTAGGTACCGGTACCAGGCTTTTCTACAGTGGGACCCCACCCCAGAAGCGGACCCAGGGCTTCAGCCTGGACTCGAGTCCCTTACTTAGACCGTCCCCAGCAAAACCTTTCTGTGTCTTTGCAGGAGCTCCATGCTGCCGAAGTCCGCAGGAACAAGGAGCAGCGGGAGGAGATCTCTGGTTAATGGGTTTTTCTACACGCTTAGCACCTGGTTCCCGATATAAAACAAACAAAAAAAAACCCCAACACATTTTAATTTTACGTTTGTCTAGTTGCAACTTTGTTTCACCACCCCCCTTTCCCCCCCCCCCCTTCCTTCCTTCCTTCCCCTTCTACTCCCGTGCTGTCGTCCCTACATGCTTCTCTCTTAGGATCCTTATCTGTCCAGTCCTTGTGGGGGGCCTCGCTGGCCTTGCCGAGCTCTAAACAGAGTAGCCACTAGTTCATATGAATATAGAGTCAATCAAATTAATCAACTGACAAAACAATCCACTTGGTTCCTTCCTGGAATCTTTCTTAAACTTATGTAAAAAATGGAGACATTAATAAATTCAACCAACAGTGGCATGGACATGTGGATTTCTTATCCAAAGTTTGTTCATGATCCTTTTTTTTTTTTTTTTTTTTTTTTAAATTTAAGAATTTATTCTGAGCTAGCTCTGTGTCTAGGAGGCAGGGACTCAGGGAAAGAACAATGGTGGGAGAGTTCAAATTAAGGAGTTTTCCCTTTGGGTCACTAGTTCCATCCCTGCTGAGGCTTGAGGTTACAAAAGATAACTATAGGCTGGGAACAGCTGTTATTGGACTTGCTTTGATGGTCTGTCTTAGCTTTATTCCTAGGAGACAGATGTGGGGGACTGAATGTATAAACACCAAATAGTAACTGATGGCTGATTTTTTTTTTTTTTTGTTGTTATTAGTCATATCAGTGCCCAGAGGATAGGGAGTCTGAAGGTAGTCTGTAGTAGAAATGAAGTTTGGTATTGGGAAGTCTGGGAACTATGGTAGTTCCAATCAGGAACATGAACAGTCTGTTATCCTTTTCACAAAAACATTAGGATAGGGAGGATTAGGCATTATTAACCAATCTAAAGCATCAAAAATCCAAAACTTTGCAAGAAGGGATAGTAACTTGACCTATATGGTACTTTTTGGACTTTCTATGAAGAAGTAATTAATACTAAGCTTAATTGCTCAAGTACTACTCACCTGGGTAAAGTACATGAGAAGCTCTGCTGTATCTATCGAAGTATGTGAAGTCCATAGTGTTTTTTTAAAAGGACTCAAAAATTGAAAGAGGAAGAACAATGGGTAGACAGATTACTTCTGTTATGTGATAGGTAGAAAGCCAGGTTTTCTGCTGACTGTATAGGAGGCCACTAGTGTGGATACATCCCCCAATATAAGAATATATTGTTAAGTGAATATTTTTGGCACATCTACTTGGTCTATGAAAGCAACAGCTAGTGTGGACGCATTTTGGATCAGTCCATCCATATTGAATACTAGAAGACAAAAGGCATGACCCAGAATTTTCATCTTTTAATGTAGCCAAATTGTTTCTTTGATGACCATTAGCCCAGATTTATGACTTTTGAGTTTAGCAACATCTATAATTATTGTTTTTGAGAATGAGCACTGAGATGTTAAAATTACTTTCCCTGAGGGTTACACAGCTTGTCTTACAGGTTTGAATTTGAACTCAGAATTTCCAGACTCCAAGGCTGGCTCTCAGTCCACTACTATCTACTATTTTATGCTTGGGGACATAAATTATTTTAATTTCTAGCAGCCTTACTAAATGTTTTATTTTCATTCACCTCTCGCTGGCACTCAACTCTTTGGGAGTGTAACTCCCTCTAGGGTTGGGCTAGTTAGGAACATCAGCTGAGGAGTCTTTCATAGGTATATAGGTAGCACATGGATGGATCATGATCTATCCATGTGAGTTGGAGTTGATCTTGGAGATCATGTAATCCAACTTCCCCATTTTACAAATAAGGAAACTAAGGCCCATAGATAAGTAACTTGTTCAAGGTCGTATAGGCAGTACTGGAAAGTTAATAGATTTAATTATCTGGTGATTCAAATGTCTGGGGAAGAATAAAAAGAGTTGAAATTCACAAAAATATTTTCTTAACTGATCTCACCCAAACAATTCTTATCATATTTTCTATTTTCTTGATGGGAAAAATAAAGAATCACTCCTTTCCCATCTCCCTGGCAGTTTTAGTAGGGTCTTAATCTTTTCAGTATATGGAAGACAGTCAATATCAAATTACCATGCTGACCATCTTTAATGTTGTAATTCCCTTCTCAAACTTTAAGGCCCACCTTAGAGCCTTGTTTAAATTAATCTGGGAGCTCAACAAATTTTCCTTTTCACAGACTTGCTGAGCGTAATAATATAAGCAGTAGGGAGAAAAAAAAAATTCCTTTTACCTCCTAAAGCACTTTTATGAGTAAAAGCCAAGGCAGGTAGACATGCAGTTATCTTACCTTAGCTAAGCTACTCCTTTCGCAAAAAAATTGTTTAGTACTCACACAAAAATTTAGCAAGTATCTGGTGTCCTTTAGGTTAACTGTAACAAGTGCCAATTTACTCCCCACCCTCTATAAAGATGAGCTACTTTTAATTTCCTTTATGTTGTGAGCAGTTTTGGGGAAGTGGTGAAGTTAGTGCTATTTTGTGTTTCATTCATGTTCCAATCCTAGGTATGACAGATTTATTGGTGGGGGATCCCTAGACATTCAACATCAGATATTGGAGTCCCCATGGCTGAAAGTTTATTTAGCACAGGTATTTCTCCTAAATTGCTGAAACTTCACCACCAAGATTGCCTCCAGAGGGAGCTGGAGGCCATGACTAGGATTCAGCAGTGACCAAAGGCAAAAGTTGCTTGGGGCAGGAAAATAGAAGAGAACTGAAGGTTGAATTTCTTAATAGTCACCGATTTTTAGTAGGTAGTAATTCTCATAGCAGAAATTTACTATAATTCAGATTCATCTTATTCATATAAGGTAAAATTTAAAAGTTAAGAAATATTTAAGTTAAATTAATAGTAATAATGAAAACTGAGTGCTTGTGTGCTGGAGTCAAGAGTGTAATGGTTGAAATGGTCCAAATGTTGGTGTCCTACATCTGTGGGATATGGAAAACTGTCTGCAATTTATTAACTCTGTCCTACTCTGTGATTGCTTGCTTGGGGAATAATTCCAAACTGAAACTTGTAAATACTTTTTATTAGTGATAATTCTATGAAATATTGTACTCATTAGTTTGAATACAACACAGCAAAACCATTTTCCCTTTTGATGAGGGGAGGAGTATTGGATGAGAAATAGGAAGGACATCCTAGGGTTACATAAGTCGATTTCAAAAGGAGGATATGGGTTGGGGGTGAAAGAGGCCTTCTTAGTAGGTTTGGACTTAAGGCTAAGGATGTTTGCCAATGCCTCCTTCTTAGGGGATTTAACCTAAACTACTAATTTCCTTGAAGTGAGTAGCTACTGATGGTAATCTCATGAGTTTTCCTCATGAGTCCTGTTAAGGTCTAAGGTACATGTAGCTTAAAAGAAAATGAAATGGTCAAGATAAAAGCATCAAGACCAAGACTTCATATTTCTTTGAATTGGAAACTTCATGTTCCTTATCTTAATCCTTGGATGATACTAGTTTTCTTTGGGAAATATAGTTGAACTATTTCACAGGACAGAGCATTCTAAGGCCTTAACCAGTTGGCAAAGAAGATATGATCCAACATTAGGGAAGGCTGGTGGAATCCTCCAAGGGCTTTTTCTTGGTGGCTTTTACCCTATTGTTTTGATCTCCTACACATTATTATTGTCCAAGCTAGTAATCTGTTTAGCTTGTGCCAGGGGTGGGCAGTTTGGGTCAGGACTCTATCTCTTCACCTCATTCCTTTAATCTTATTCTTTCCCTAGCTCACCCAATTTCCATTTATCAAACAGCAGCAAGTCTTAAAAATAACTGTGGGTGCTTCATGAATATTCTGCTGAACCTCTGACATTCCTAGTTAGGTAAGAGGTTGGTATACCTCTTGGTTGTGGAGAATAATTAATTAGAAATTAAAGATGACTATCTTTTGTGCTGGAAATTCTTGTTTCTTGACAGTGCTGTCCCCTCATGCACAAAACAGAGCTACAGCTCCCTGAATAATGATCAACAATGCCTGAGGGTTATACCTTCCTTCAGTCATGTTTGCAGGTCATTTGTGAGCTTTTCAGACTTCAAATCCCATCCTTAGAAAAGGCACAATGCCTACCCCAACATATGAGAAAAAAACCCCCTCAATTATCCCCTCTTCTTGCTACTAGGCTCACTAGACATTATCAATCTTTTAAGGATGGAAGGGAAGTCTTATGTTGTATGAAATAAGCAGCAATTCTATGAGTAGGGAGGAGACAACTGCTTTCTTCTGACTACCTATCATAGCTTTTCATGGCTTTAAAGTAAGAAAGTTAAGAGATTAGAAACCCTGGAGAAGTAAAAATAATGGAGGAAAAGTTTGGGATTTTATACAAGGGGTTAAAAGGGAAAAAAAACAACAGTCCAATGCTATTTTCTTTGTGCAGAGTTGTCAGATGAGATTAGCTATTATTCTGAGGAGTGTGTGCCTATGATAGGCATCTGTGGTTTTAAGACATTTGCAATTACAGCTCATTTCCTCTTTAAATTTTTGGTTATGTCCCCCAAACTGTCAAATCAGGGTAGTCCTGGTATAATATTCATATCGTACAAAAGTTGTAGTCATGGGGTAGGAGGGAGTTTGGTTTTGTTGTAAACAATTTTTTGTGGTAGAATATAAAGATAGAAATACTGATTGAAGACTGTCAGTGTAAGTAGTTGTTTACAAATTAATACACACTCCATACAAAGACTGTAAGTATCCATTTAAAACTGAAATTTCAAAGTTTCATTTGGTCACTGGGTCAATGTGGTTTTCTAACCTAAATCTTATATCGCATAATTCACCTGTCTGCTGTACTCTAGCATTTTCTTGAATCTTCATCATTTCAGACATTTATCCACTATGAAGTACAGATGTGCAGACTTGTACATCCACGTAATATGTACACACTGACATACGTTTATGCCCACATGGTCAGGGAAAGGCTGATTATGGTGCTATAGTGACTTAGTTCCTTAACCATGCTAGGGGATAAAGTAATATATAAGGACTAAAAATGCATCTGTTAGATGTCCTGTACGGAACAAAGAGGGAGTGCTGGCCACTATTTAGACTTCTTTTATCATTAAGCTGGTGGATCATATCCTCCATTTAATCCAATTTCTTTAAAAAAAAAAAAGAAAAAAAGGCCAGATCACTGACAAAGAAAGTCAAAGCAAAAAAGGAACTCTGCACAGCCCTCAATAATCATTTGGGTTTGAATGTCACTGGCCCACAGGATCCATTCCTTACAAAACGTTGTGTGCAGCTTTCAAATATATAGAAGCTTGTGATGGTTATGAATGGATTTCCTACCAATCTGACATCATCTAGTTCCTTTAGTGCATTTCATAGTCAACTTAAGGTTGTTGTTGTGCAAAAGAAGTGATGATTAAAAAAGAATAAAGTTGGTATTAAACTATGTGCTTCTATTTTATTTTTAAAAAACTTCTTGTGTCTATGAAATATGTATTAAGTGGAACACCAAGGACAATCTTACCACTAAACTGGATTGAAAATAAATGTCAGGTTTCCCTAAGAATTGTATAAGTACTTAATCACTCTTGAACATGAAATTTCTATTAAATGTCTCCAAATACTGAACTAAGAACTACTGCCTATCTTATAACCTACAAATTCCTAAGGCATTTATATTATGATAGTTAACATTTACTTCATGCTCTCCCTGCTTTGAAGGTTGTTATTTTGGCTACTAACACGGCTTTATATGAATGAGCCAGACCAAGTCTCTAGAATATGTGCCATCTGCTATAATGAAAAGTATCATATTACACTCTACATTGGCAAGACTTAAAAGATATTTTGGAATGAGATTTTATTACAGTGAGATACTATAAGATAACTTTTCCACTGCTTCTTTAATGTTGCTGTTTACACCAGGACCAAGACCCACCCAATTAATTTACTAGTTTTAAAACAGCAAACCTTAACTAGGTAACCTACATGTATGAGTTACAAAATCCACTAAACTTCTTTCCTTTAGCTTAAACATTTTTTTAATTGACATATTTTATTTTTACATCACCTATATATCCTATATATCCCATTTTAACCTCCATTCCCCTCCCAGAATCATTTCCACAAGAGGAAAAAGTAGTTTAGCAAAAGTAATCAACATATCAAAGAAATCTGGTACTTTTAGCAGTGTTACAAAAGGAGGTATACTCATTTCCTCTATGGAAGAAAATTAGTGTTTATTAAGCACCTACTGCATGCTAGGCAATTACAATTATCACATTTAGTCCTCACAACAATCCTGCAAGGTATGTGCTATTATTCCCATTTTATAGTTGAGGAAATTATGGCAAGGTAATTGACTTGTTCAGGGTCACACAGCTAGTAAATGAGGTTAGTAAATGAGTTTGGACTTGAAGTCAGGACTTTTTGACTCCAAGCACATGCCACCTAGCTTTTATTTTATAAATTAACATTCTACATCATTGCATATAGCTTTACTTCATTTTGTCTCAATATTCACCATATTCATAATTTTTTACAGAAGAGTAACATTCCATTGCTCATGTATCATTATTTGCAGTTGGCATTTTAAAACCAAATGAATATAAATACAGAGCAAGGGCATAAAAACAAGCTTAATCTCTGAAATAATTATTTCAAAGGATAAGAGCTTCCTTTTGCAAGTGGTAGTTCAGGAAAAAATTACACTAAGTTTCTTTTATAATACAAGATATGCATACAGTGCAAACAACACTTGCTTTGGCCTCAGTACAAAGCCTAC
Organism: Gracilinanus agilis; assembly: GCF_016433145.1. Classification (NCBI taxonomy): domain Eukaryota; kingdom Metazoa; phylum Chordata; class Mammalia; order Didelphimorphia; family Didelphidae; genus Gracilinanus; species Gracilinanus agilis. Next base: position 266,003,158 of record NC_058131.1, on the reverse strand, counting down.
TTAAAATCTTTTGGAATAATAATTTATATAACACATTAAACTTTACAAAGCACTTTCCTCAACCTGATGAGAGAATAATCACACTTGCTCTCCGTATTTCACATATGAAGAAACCCGGGCTCAGAAAAATTAAGAGAACTGCCCAGAGTGGTACCAAGATAGAAACCTGGATATTCTAACTCAAGACCACTTTCCTTTCTACCTTGCACACTACCTCTCTAATGTCCATTCGAACAGTTGCCTTTTGTTAAATTAAAAAAAGGAAAAAAAAGGGGCTAGGTTTGCTATTGCTTCAAGGTCATGGTAAAGTGGAACCTGTAAAGTATCCCAACCTCTTTACCTTAACATCCCCAATTTAATAGTAGGAAATGACTCCCCCTATTCTGAATACTTCTCCACACTGATTCCAAGAAAATATCTAAAATTTGACAGAACTAAAAGTATATTGAGATCACATAAGAAATCTTTGAGATTTGAGAAATATAACCTTGTGGTTACCTACATTAGGAGAAAAAATAAGTGTTTCTCCAGGTGATCAAAATATTTTGCTACTGCTTTGGTAATAAATATCAGGAACTTCTAAGCAAACGATGAGAAAGTACATGGTTTTCAGAATGGACGCCTCTTCAAGATTTCAAGGGCTTGTATATGTAGCTACTTAAGTTTTTCTCTCACACATTGTGAACTTCAACATCCACACATACTACCAGAATGGAGCAATGAATAAAATACTGGACTTGGGAATCAAGAAAACAGAGTTGTTGTGAGCAGGGTTCAGTTTAGGCAAAACTGAGGCGTTTGAAGGTACTTACTGTACCTCAAGGAGAAAGACGATGTCCCCTACGCTGGCCTGCTGGATTTTCCCAAAGTAAACATCTATTCAGACCATTATCAAAATACATTTGAGTCCAATTTCTTACGAGGTGAAAGGAGTAAGGTAAATTTAAGTTATGATGCCCGTTTTAGAGGTGGGGAGGCTACCACAGCTGGAAATAGGGAGTTTTCTGGGTATTCCCCCTACTCATCTAGATTAGAGATACCTGTCTCTCTTTTCACTTAACGCCCACCCACAATCAGCTTCTCTAAGCCCCTATGATACTATAGAGAAGACGCCCTGACCTCTCCACCCAGTTTAAGCCCGAATCTGCTAACGCGGTTGCTCGCTGCAGCATGGACTCAGCCTTCCATGCGCAAGCGCATAGGGGCCCGCCCAGGACTTATTTCACGGTTCCCAATCAGCCCAGCTCCCGCCTCCCTACGGAGGCTTTTCAAACCACAGGAACACCAAAAAAGTCACCCCCTCCCCCTTCCGCACCCCTCCTGCGTGCGCGCCCCTCGCCTCCTGCGTCACCCGGGAGGCGCGCGCCCGAGCCGCCGCCGCCGCCGCCGCCGCCGAATATCCAACAAGGAGCGAGCCCAGTGGCCGCCGTCCTCGCCAGCGGAGTCGCCGCCGCCGTCCCCTTCCCTGCCCCCGTCCTTGGGCGTTTGAGCAAGACTGGTTTCGGTTCTCCCCGAGGTAAGCGGCAGCCACAGTGGGGTCTCCCCGGCCCGATCCCTTCCTCTCACCTCCCTCTCACCCCCCCGCGGCGAGGCCTCTTCGGCTCCCCTCACGCACCCGTCCGTCCAGTCAGGGGTCCCTGCGGAGCGTCAGGACGTTACGGCAGGAGGGGGGGGAAGAGGAGGAGGAGGCGACGGCGACGGCGACGGCGGCGGCAACGGCCGCAACGGCCGCCGGCGGCAGTGACTGCAGCGTAAATACGGCGCGAGACGAAGCCGGCTGCCGCGTGCGTCAGGCCATTCCCACGCCCTCCCCTCGCCTCGCGCCTCTGCCCCCACGGGGGGGAGGGGGAAAGGGAAAAGGAGGGTAGTGGTGGGGGAAGGGAGGAAGGGGACTGGGACCGACTGGAAAAGGCGGCCTGGGTGGGGGGTTGGGAAGGTTGGTGGTGTCCCCACCAGCCGCCTCCGCCGCCGCTTCCCCCCTCCAGCTTCCCGGAGCGGGTGGGTGGCGCGTGCATGCCGACCCGCACTCCTCCCTCCGGGAGAGCCTCGTCTCCCGTAGCCTCCTCCCTCGCCCCGCTCTCCCGTTCTTTCCTCTGGAGCCCCCCCCCTCCCCCAGTTGCATGCATCCTGTAGGCTTCCCTTTCGCAGCCGCATGCCTGGTGAACAGCTCCCCGCGGCGCCTTTTTGGTTCCCTCCATTACTTGCCCGGAGCTGGCTCCCCGCCCCCCGCTATCGCGCGGCCACCCTGCCGTTGCATGTGCCGGGTCCAGGTTGGTCCGAAGCCCTCCCCTCCCCAGGTGGTGCTGCCTGCAAAATTCTGCTCCCCCGCCCTGGTGCAATTCCCCGAGCTTTGGTTTGCGGCCTCCGTCTGGCTGCCCGGCCCTGTGCTTCCCGAGTAGGCCGGCCCGAGTGTCTGGGAGGAGGAGGAGGAGAAGGAGAAGGAGGGAGAAGGGAAGGAGGGGGGGCCCGCGCCGCGCTGGACGGGGATGGGCGGCGTGCCCTTCTTTGCGACGCCGTTGGAAAGTGGCGTTTCCGCCCTCCCCTCACTGTCTCGGGCCGCTCGCTGCCTGGCACCCGCGCCCCGCCCCGCCCGGCCCCTGTTGGCCTCTTCTCGGGCGCTGCTGTCAGGAGGTTCCCGAGTCAGTCTCAAACACCCCTGAAAGTTACCAGTCTTGGCCACGCAAGGCCCTGAATCTCCCCCATTGACTGAGGAAGCGTTTTTTCGCGCCCCCCCACCCCATGGTAAAACACTGCACTTGCTGCAGAGCAGCATTATGCCGAGTTTTAAAAGGAAAACCAGTATTTTTTCCTCTTTTGTCAGTGGTGTTATAGTGTGAATATTAAAGCAGCTAATTAGCACGAAAAAGAACGTTGGAGAAAAATCGTATTGTGCTAGAATCCCAATAATCATCGCATTTGATGGAAAATTGGATTATTTGAGGGGGATGTTATTGACATTATACAGCCTTATACAACCACAGTACTGTTGTCCATACAGTTAAGGCTCCAAATCTGAATTTATTTAAATTAAGATATTTAAGGGCAGAAGTATACTTGTTATCCAGATTCTTTCTTGATTTGTCCACAGGACTGTAGACCTACTGGCAGTGTGGGTAGGAAGGGGAAAGTTCTTGTAAAATATGGCTCTTTTTGGGCCTTTTTTTCTCTCACTTAAAAAAAAAAAAAAGCAAATTTCAGCAATTGCTTGGGTGTCTTGGGTTGGAGTCTGTCATTTTTGAAAGGGTGGGTGATGAGTAAGGAAAAATAGAAAACACCTTTTTGGGTACATGAAACTAGTCCCTGAACGTATGTGCAAAATAAGTTATAGATAGTATTAGGAGACTTAATGTACTTAAGCATTTTTTGCTTTATGAAGAACTGAATGCATTTAGAAAATGAGTGAGCAAACCACCCAACTGTAGGTGTACTCAAGTGGGAACTTGTATGTGTAACTTTTATATGTGGGTGTAGAGTATCTGTGTAGAAATGAGAAGTTCATCCATATATTTCTCTTGGTTGCTGAGATGTGGGGGAGTACATACCTCTGGGTGAAGCTGATGTTTTAAAAATAGTTTTAAAAGGAACAGAGTACTGGTTGATGATACAGTTTTGTGTGAAAGGATCCTTTTGCCTTAGCTGCATTATTATTTATCTGACTAGTAAAATTTAACTGTGAAAACATAATTGAGAGTCCCTATTAATTTAAAGATTAGAATTAATGTTAATGAAACTTTCTAATATTTCTTAAAACAGATAAAAAGTTAAAAACTCCTGATAAATTTGAGAGCATTAATTGTGGTTTAACTGTCAAACTACAATGTTTTAAACATCTTTTTCTTTTATTTTACTGATTTCTTTTGCTTTCACTTTAAATTCATTTAAAAATGTACTTCCTCTGTTTTGAAGTTTCTTAACAAGACTTAAAAAAATACTTAGAACTGTTTATTTTCACAAACACATGATAGATATAACAATGAAAATTTAGTTATAAGGTTAGGCATTATATTTTTAGGAATACACTGTTAAGCTTTTTGTATAAAAAATAGACCCATTTACAAGAACTCTATTAATAATGTGGATGAGATTATATTTTGTTCAAAAAACTTGTCACTGAAGAGTACATTTTTTGCATTACTTTTTCTTTGAAAAGAGATCAATTCTAAATACCAAACAATAATTTGCTTTTTTTTTTTTAAACCTTTACCTTTCATCCTAGAATCAATACAGTGAATTGGATCCAAGGCAGAAGAGTGGTAAGGGCTAGGCAATGGGGGTCAAGTGACTTGCCCAGGGTCACACAGCTGTCCAAGTTAAGATTTCAACCCAGGACCTTCGGACTCTAAGCTTGACCCTCTCCATTGAACCAACTAACTGCTCCATGCCAATTTTTTAAAAAAAAGCATAATTGTAGTTGAGAGGAAGATACTGAAATGATTTACAAGTCCCCCCAAATAGTTGAATACCAACTTTTGGCTTTCAGTACTTATGTTTATAGTGTACATACTGTGCATGTGTTGTATAAACTATTTTCTGTGGTAAGAATGAGTTCCACAAGTGCCTTCTCACAATAACCATGTTAATATATATTTTTTGGATGTCTATATCATATCTTCTATACCAGATTGAAAGTTCTCTGAGTGGAAGATGGCCTATATTAGCCCTTGAGCTAGTGAGAGCTCAATAATTGTCATGAAAGTAACTTATTATCACAGTTTTTCCCCCTCTATTACTTCTTTTAGCCAGCTGGTTTGTGAAAAAAAATTTTTTTTCATTCTTTGAAAATAAATTATATATACAACTTAGGGTTTTGGTTATGCCAGTTCAATTATCTTTTGAAAAAAGAAGCTGAAATAGATATCCATAACAAGAGAAATAAAATAAATTCTTGGTTTCATAGTTATCTTTTTTTTTAGGGAGAGAGCTTGGGTGAAATGTATATTATAAGATGTATATTTAGGATACTTTGGCAAGTGTATTTGTACATTCCCCAAAAAACTTACCTTTTTCACTTTTGTACTAGTAAAGTTCCTCAGATGTGCTTTCAGATGAAAAAACGAATTTCCATTATTATTTGTCTGTTTTGTATAGCATTTTGTCCAAAGAGAAATAACTGGCATTTCCATAAGAAATGGAAAAGCCAGGATTTTGATTTTGAGTGTACTGATAGAACATTAAAATTGGTATTATATTTGTATTTACCTTGTTTTTTGTATACAGTTCTTATGTAAAATGTAGTTCATAACTTTTTGTAATTTCTATTCAGGTTTTATATTTGGGCACAAAATGTAATCTGTTGTCTTTGAATTTATCACACAGTATTGAATGAAGAGATAGCTGGAAAGTTATGTGGGTACTCTGGCATCAAGTCTTAATAACCTTTTGTAACCTTAGTAATCTTTTGCCATGTAGTTTATTTTATAGTTAAGGATAATGTATAGACGTCCTATGTTAAATTTACTTCCAACGAATATAGAAATTTTTTCCATTGGAGCGGTAACAATTTTGTTTAGTTTTTATCTGTTATAAAACAATTAGTCAAGCAAGATTTGGAAGGCCTTGAATCCCAGGATAAGGAATTTGGAATTTATTCAATAATGATGGTCTCCAGACATTTATTGGGTGTATATTATGTGCCCAATCTGTGCTAATTATGGGGGATACGAAGAAAGTAAAAACATGCTTCTTGCTCTCAAGGAATTCATATTCTAATGAGGGAGACAAACTACAAACAAATATATATGTTTGAGAAAAATTCATTTGAGGCTTTGCCTGGCACTAAGAGAGTCAAATTTTGATTTTAAATTTGGCAATTTTAGTATAACAGAAGAGCTCAGAGCTCAGCATAACTACAATGAACAGAGCAATTTCCTGCAGGTAAATTATTAATAAAGATGAGAAAATATGAGTGTCCCTTTTTTTTGATGTAAGTGTTTCCAGTTATGAAAACAGCTAACATTTAAGAAGAAAAGTTAAAATAAAGAACTAGAACTGAATCAGGGTAGGATATTTACTTTAGAATTAATTAAATGTGATTTTTTTTTAAAGTGTGACATTCTTAAAATGATTGTGCATGTATATGTATCTTAAATTTATAGCCCTTTATGTAGGAGGCTTAGGCTGCTTATGTAAATGTGAAGTTTGTTTTAAACCTATATAATTCATAGAGTGCGTTTAATACACTTTAGAGTACGAATTTAAAACTGTAAATATAACTAGCTTCAATTTTGCAGCTTCTCTCGCAGAATTGTTTGAAAATGGAGCCCGTCTTCTGGAGATTCTGGCACAGGCTGGGTCACATGCAGCAACTGGAAGATATGCTCATGCACATGTGAACACTTCCCTTCCACTCCATACAGACATTGTATTAGCTTAATGTTTTGTTTAAAATTGAACCAATTAATAAACAATGTATTATGTAAGAGTACTTTTTGCAGCTGTTTCTTTATTTATATACTTAAACTTTCTTTTCTTTTATATGGTTTCCCTCATTTGTCACTTTCCCATGGCCCCCTAAAGCAGTATTTTCCCCTTATCTTTGAGATTCCTTGGGCCTTATTCCAAGATGTCTATCATTTATGTTCTTAGAATTCTTTCCTCTTTTCTCTCAGAATTCCTTCCCCACCTAAACCCTTTGTCTCAGAAAACATTCTATCTTAGACACCCACCCATAATTTTTTTCATGCTACTTTACCCTAAGAAACATTTGTTTTTTTTTTGAGATGGTACTTCCCATGTATCTTAGAAATGTATATTTAAGTACTATCTTCATACTTAGTTGATTTTATATATCTAGGACTTAAGAGAAAAGTGATGTAATTTGTAGTGTGGTAGACTTGTAAACCCTGTTTGGTGACCAAGTTCTTTTACCTCACCTATTACCAAACTCGCTTATTTCTGATTGCCAAATTAGGAGAGTTGGAAGAATAATTCATATTTAGGGAGAGGAGGATTCTAAAAGTTGTGGGCAAGTACCATGTTCCTGATAATTGTCCACTGTCTTCACCATTATTTGTGGACCAAGAATTGATAGCCATCTGAATGTACAAGTTAATAAACCTTTTGTAAAGGTATGCACATTCCACTCACCCTCCATTTAAACCAAATTAAGTTAAAAACTACTATTACGTCTGTTCTATTTAGTGCAAAATTTGTACATAAGTATGAACACATAATTATGGTCTATTGATTTGGTTTGCTATTCAAAAGTTAGAGTATCAACCCTGAGATGACTCCTGAGCATTCAGATACTTAACTAAAATTTGGCCCATCCTTTTATATTAATTAGAGAAAATAATATTTTTTTAAGCAAAGGATAACTACTGAGGGTTTTTTTGTAAAATTTTATACCTTGAAGAAACTAGATGCTAAGTAAGTATTGACTAAGGAAATAAACCAAGGTATTAGATTTACCTAGAGCCATTCAATTTTGGGCACATTAAATATTGAATTGGCTAGTTATCTAGAAAGTACCAGGTCACAAAAATGGGTGAGAATATGCATGGGTCTGGGCAAATCTTATCACCTCTATTAGAAAAAAAACAACCTTGTCTTAGTGATGTTATTATCTTGATATCATCATAGTAAAAGGTGTTACTAACACTCTTGAAATGTAGCGTATGATATACTACTTGTTTTTTAAATACTTGAAACAGTAGATTTTATTAGCAATTATTGGAGTTGAGAGCTATATAAAATTTAACATGGCTAATCTGACTTTAAATCTAATTTAGTGAAGATTATTAGTAAAAGTTTACTAGGTATTTCTTTAGAGAGTTTAAATAAGAAAAAAGGAAAACCATCTGCCCATTTTTTTCTGGTATGTACTTGATCAAGAGCATATCCAGCTGACTATTTTCCTTCTTTTTCTAGTAAGCTGAATTTTGCTTCTCAGAGCTGTGACTGTTGGTCAGTTATGGTATAGCCATGCTGTGCTTCTTTGATGAGGTTCTTTTCACCAATTCCTACATTATTTGGAAACATAACATCTACTGATGCTAGGCATCCTGGGTTATTACTTCTTAAGTTGTTGGGACATATGACACTTTGAAGTGTTGACCATACTTATAGGATCTTCTCTGCAGGCCATTAGATCAGAACTACTAAAGGGAGGGACTTTGCTCAAAAACACCATATCCTAGTGGTTTTTTAGAAATGATAGGTCTTTAGATACCTATTTGTTTCTCCCAAATCTGGAAGTCCTGTAACTAATCTGAGTCAAAAAAAAATTGCTAGGATATGCTGTTTATGTACATATTTTAAGTTGAGGAAGAAGGATTGTGTGTAGTAAGAGGGAACTTTGCCTTTAGTTAGTTAATAGCAGCTTGAAAGGTTTTTATTTATTTTTTTAGAATACTCAGACTTTACTATAGTAGACTTAACCGATAAAGCTTATATAATCTTGTACACCGCGCATTGTGTATTTCAATATGAAAACTTTTGTAATAGAAATATAGTTGTAAGTAAGTGTTCATTTTCATCAAAAATTCCATTTTCTATGTATCAAACAAAAATTCTTAAAATTACCTGGATACGACTGCTGTGACTTTTTTGTTGTACTAGAATTTTAATATTAGTAGATTTTGCTCAAAATAATTGGGTCATAAGTTGGATTGGGGGATGATTTATATCATACTGAACTTTTTTTGAGCATTTAAAAAATTAGTTGGTTTTCCCCTTTAGTTATTTTATTCAAAAAAGACTGCCCTGTGACCCATTTGTGATCTTATTTATTTTTTGGCCAGGACTTATAATCCTGGGGGAGTCTCTGCATTACTGGTAATTGGTATCCTCATCTGACTAATCATGGCAACCCCTGATGTGAGTGTCCACATGGAGGAAGTAGTGGTTGTGACAACACCTGACAATGCAGTTGATGGCAGTGGTGTGGAAGAAGTGAAAACTGTGTTGGTGACAACAAACCTGGCTTCTCATGGGTAAGAAAATGATCTTTCATCTTGCTTTTTGCAAGGCTAAAAATTGGAATTTTGTTAGGATTTTGTCTTTACTATAGACAAAATACTTTTTCTTGGATATTTTAAAAGAGTAGGATTCTGCAAGTTTTTCCTAAGAGGGACCTCAGTGGCACAGAGCATTTAGCTTAGAGGCTGGAAAAAATGAGTTCTAATCCATTCTCAGATATTTCCTTGCTGTGTGACCCTGGATAAGTTGGCTTAAGCTCTATCTGCTTCAGTTTTCTCAACTAAATTGGGAATAAAAATAGCACCTACCTCACAGGATTGATGTGAGGATCAAAAATGTGATCAAAGAACTTATTAGCATAGTATCTGTACTGTACATAGTAGTCACTTAATAAATGCTTGTCTCCCCCCCCCCTTACTTATACTTATTTAAAAATTAGAATCAATTGACATGTAAGTGATTTTTTTGAGAGTAAATAAAACACTATTCTTTGCCTGAAATCTAAGAAAACCTAGCTATAATCCCATGATAACATTTGTCTCTTATTTTGCCTACATCAGATTGGTGTCATAGTATTTGTTTTCATGTCAGGTAAGCTTACCCTGGAGGTGGCAGCTTTATGGATTTTTCTTATTGGAGATCTTCAAAATCTTTTCTCAGCTAGAAATGAAAATGCAATGATTTCTATAGGGTTTCTGTTAATAACTTCATTGTGATATAGTTACCATAGAGAGAGAACTTTAAGATTTATACAAATTTATTCCTCCCTGCATCCTTATGAAAAGGTAGGTAGAATGAAGGATTTCCATTTTGCAAGTAAAAAACTGAAAGTTAGAAAAGTGAAGTGGTTTGCCTAAGGTCACCTAGCTACCTAGTGAATGTTGGAGCCTCCAGATCTTCTGATTCCAAGTCCAATGTTCTTTCTGTACTACTATATACTTTAATATAATTTTATGTGCAGAGTAGAATATATTTTAATTTAACAAAAATAAACTTTAATTTTGTATTGATGTCCTTGATCTTTTACTGGATTGCAAACTCCTTGAGTACATGGACCATGATAAATCGTTATTTTTGTCTAAGCCCCCTTGTGAGTACTTAGTAATTACTGTACTTGTTAACTTACATTACTGCAACACAGATGAGCTTTCTCTACTGTCCTGTCACCAAATTGCTTGAGTTAGCATATAGAAATTATTGGAACTTAAGACTTATATGTGTAGCTATTTGTTTGTAACCTAGAGTGATTCTTAATCTAGGCTTTGAGACTTCCACTTTCCCATTTCTTTAAGAATTGCCTTTGAGTGGTAGTATTGGAAATTAGTGTTTTTTCTTGGGATTTTTTTCTCTTACTTAGAAACATAATATGTATGTAGTATATGTATCTGAACTTCCTTGCTTAGTAGAAGAGCATCTCTGAAGTATAGATTTAAAGGTGAAAGTTTATCTACCTCTTACCCTGTATCTCTAGCTTGTTCATGTTAGTGAGATATAACTTCAAAGTCTACACAACCCATAAATTTCAGGTCTGACAGTTTTTTTCTTTGTAACTGTAAATCATGAAGAGGAAACATGGTAAAAAAGTCAAAGTAGATGACTATTAATACCTATGTGAAAGCTAAGATTTAAAAAAAAGTTTCATGGTCTCTATTATATAGGTCTCTTATCTTCCATTTATATAGAGCTTACCTAACATTAGCTTTTGCATTTTCCAACTTGATTATATTATGGGCTTATTTGCTTTTAAGAAACTATATCACTTCATTTTATTCTTACAAAGGCTAAAATTTTTGTCCTAGTATGTTTTGTGTTTGTTACTTTGTCCTTTTTGTTGTGTATGTAAATCTTAAATAACTGTTCTTTATTTGTTAGACATCCATAGCGTTGCAGAATTAGAGCTGGGAGAAATATTGTGGATTATCTAGTCTAAGTCCCTATTTCCAAATGAGGAAATTGAATATGAGAGAATTGGAAATTGTTCAAGGTCATACAGGTAGTAGATGGCAGAGCTAGGATTCAAACTCCAGTCTTTGACTCCAGTTTCATCATTCATTTCACTGCATCAGAAAAAGGAAAGCAGATCTATGTGCTCCACTTTGAACAGAAATTTAATACTTGAGGCAATTAAGGTAGATTGTTTAAAGATCTTAAAAATAGTTTGTCTCTGTTTCTATTGAGATTTCCTATTTATCCAACCCCTCACAGAAGTTTGATTGAGTTTGAAATTTGTTTTGAAAGAGCATAAAGAAGCTAATTACGTTGTGAGCACTGGATCTCTTTTCTTGTCTGTTGGATGTTTTTCAGGGGAAAAATTTCTTATTAATAAAATTCTAGTAGTGGTTTTTCTCCTTTCCATTGTTTTGTCTTGGCATTTCATTGATTTCTGTCGAGTAGAATTATATATTGCTAGTGATGAAACACATCTTTACATGGCTTTTTTCCTCTTCTATTTTCTCTTACTGGAATGACCAGTTATTCTGTTCCATCTCTGGAAGAGTTGGAGGGGGAACCCCAACTTTCTAGTCTCAGTTTTATGATGTCTCCTTGAATATCTATTTAGAAGGAACATTTCATTGCTTTTCTTTTTTAAAAAAAAACTCTTACCTTCTGTATCAATTCCAAGACAAGAGTGGTAAGGGCTAGTAGGAGTTAAGTGACTTGCCCAGGGTCACACAATTAGGAAGTGTCTGAGGTCAGATTTGAACCCATGTCCTCCTGTCTCTAAGCCTGGTGCTCTTTCCATTGAGCCATCTAACTGCTCCAATTTCATAGCTTTTCTAAATCAGCAGAATATACCAATCTTTGCTTCAAAGTTTATGATCTTTAAGCCTTCTCCACTTCTAAGATTCTATTTAAGTGAGCAGAAACCTCAAGAGAAATTTGAAATGCAAATTTTAGTGAATTAAGTTCTCGTTAGCTGAGGTTAGTATGAAGTATTGCAGCAGTGCTCAGTTTCCATGTAGGAGCCATCTTCCACAAATTCACTTGATGGAGGTTGTCAAAAGATGTTAGCTTTTAAAGCAGGAAGTAGACTTGAGAAATTGTCATTCAACATTCACTTCATTTTATAGATAAGTAAATTGAGGCCCAGAAAGCTTAAGTGACTTTTCCAAGATGACAGAGCTAATAGGAAGAAGAAATGGAATTTAAACTTGGGTCTTTTGACTAAATCTGGTTCTCTTTCAACCATGACATCCAGCCTCCATATTCTTCTATCATCTATCTTATTCACTTAATTGAGCCTAACAAATTAAATTGCCTCTGAAGAAAAGTGTGAGTAAATTGATGTTTCACATTTCTTAGCATGCACAGTGGAAAGAGCACTAGGTAAACTTAAGAGGATTTTGGGCTTAGCTTTGCCACTTTGGGACCTTGGCTTCTCTAATCACAGGTCTTTCATCTGTAAGATAATACCTGTCCAATTTCCCTTTCTGGGTGGTAAGGATTAAGTGAAATTTTCTATGGGTCCACTAAAGTATGGTGACTTTAATTCTGTTTGACTCTAGAAGTAAGCAGTACCCAATGTACATTGAGGTGAAGGTATTTTACTTACTCATTTTTTTTGTTGTTGTTTTATTTTATTTTTGCCATAACTTCTTTCCACCAGAATAACAAACTTCATATGGCTGTAGGAACAAATTGTTCTCACCTGCCCATTCTGTCAGGGGAAGTCTTCACATATTTGTGGTAGACATCTCTCTAGTCTAACCCAATGGGTTTGAGGCCTGTCAGTTACTCTCAACCTGGTTTAGCTCCTCTGCTGAGATGGTTTTTACCAGGAAGTGGTCACTGTGCATGCCACGGCTTCTTGGAGCCACAGGTAAGAGTTGGATGGAAGGTAGACAACAAAGGTGGATGAGCAGCCCTGAAAAGGCCCTCATACCAGAAGTGCTAGGCCTCCCTGAACACTCCATAAACCCTGTCCCCTACATACTACTTCTAAGACTGGCACTATTTCCTGTTCTTCATTTCTCATTGATTTCTTACCCCTTTTAAGAGGCTTTTCCTTCCTACTGCTGATAATTTCCCTTTGAAATTACTTTCCAATTATTCTGTACAGAATTTGTGTATCATAGTTGTTTGCATATTATTTCCCTATTAGAGTATAAAATCTTTGTGGATGTGACCGTATTTTTGCCTTTCTTTATATCTCAGCCCCTTAGCACAGTTTGTGGCTCATAATAAGTGCTTAATAAATGCTTGCTGGCTGGCACTATGATGTTTGGCTTCTGACCTCATCATTCAATTGAAGTTGTTCTTTGTAGTGTTAGTATTGGCCTCTTAATTGCCAAATCTGGTGGTCTTTTTCCAGGCCTTAATCTTGTAGCATTTGTTACTATTGGAAAACCTTCTTCTCTTGGATACTTTATTTTCTCTGGGCTTATTGTGACTATATATTCTCTTTAGGTTCTTACCTATTTGACTTCTCTTTCAGTCTCCTTTGCTAGGTCATCTTTCATATCATACTCTAAGAGTGGGTATACCCTCCCAAGGCCTGTTCTGGGTCCTCATCTCTGTACTTTCTCATTGATGGCTGAATCAGTTTACATGGTTTTAATGACTATTTTTTTTTTTTTTAACTCTTAGCTTTTGCCTTAGGCAGGTAAATGGTAATGACTAGAATTGGGGTTAAGCGACTTGCCCAGGGACTCATAGCTAAGCGGTGTCTGAGGCCAGATTTGAGCCCAGGACCTCCCCTTTCCAGGCCTGGTGCCCTATCTACTAAGCAACCTAGCTGCTCCAGTGATTATCTTCATGCAGATAACTAGTTTGTATATCCAACCCCAGTCTTTTCCTAAGCTCTAATCACATATCACCAATTGTCTATTAGACATCTCAGTTCATTGTATGCAAAACTGAACTTATCATTCCCCCAAACTATCTTTTCTAGTTTCCCTGTTTTTGTTAAGCATGCCACAATCCTTCTAGCCTCCCAAGTTCACCACCTTGGCATTATTATTAATGAATGCTTTATTCCTCTTCACCCCACATATCCAGTGTTGTGAAATCTGGCTGTTTGTACCTGTACAACTTCTCTAAACCCTTCTCCACTCATGCTTTTCATCACCTCTCACTTGGATTGTTGGGTTTTCCCCCTAATTACATTTTCTACCTCAAGCCCCTCCCCATTTAAATAAATTCTCTACCTACCTGTCAAAGTGATTATTCTTAAGCATAGCTCTGGTGATGTCACTTTTTCACTCAACTCCAGTGTTCCCCAATTGTTTCTAGAATTAGATACAGACTCCTCTTTTTTGCATTTAAACATTTAAAGCCTTTCACAGTCCTGCCACAACCTACCTTTCTAGTCTTATGCATTACTCTGCTTCCCAAACTGGCCACCTTGGTGTAACACACAAAAGAGCAAACCCATATGCACATGTGGCTCTTCATCTTGTAAGGGGGAAAAAGGGTTTTTGGTCGAATATATTAAAATTTGGTCACCAGGGGAAATTTCCCTAATTAAGGAATAACCTCAAGTCAAAATTGACTTTTATGGGGATTTATTTACAATTGAGAAGAGGTAGAAGAAATAAGGAAATAGGAATCTAACACAGTAAGTAAATTGCTAGGATCCCCTAGGTAGATCTAATTAACCCAAGCCTAGGGGCTGAGGGGCCCAGAGGCGAATGAAGCAAAAGCTTCAGTCACAGAGTCTCTATTAAAGGGAATTTCCTTAAGAGAAGTTCAGGAAGATTCAGTCTTTAAACTTACCAAGAACAGTCTCACCAAGGTTTCAGGGTCCCAGCCAGCACTCCTCCATGAACCAGAAGACCTGCTTCTCCAGAAGCCTTCTTCTCCAGAAGACCTCCTGACTCACTCAACTCTCTCTCTCTCTCTCTCTCTCTCTCTTTTTAAAGGGGTCACTTATATGTCACTTCCTGTGCCTCCCTCCTAGTTTGCCTGTCCAATCACAACAAACGCTTCTCTTAGGACTGCCTAGGGGGGCAGTCAGTCAATTCTGATGATCTCTAGCACGTGTGGGTTATGGACCTCCCAAAAATGGAGATGTTTTCACCTTTGGTGATTAAATCTAAAGATGGGCAGTGTAGATGTAATCTAATTATCACAATCTCTAGTTTTTCAGCTTTTACATGTAGCTTTTTCTAATGGTTCCACTCTCCCTACCTCCTTAAACTACCTTGTATTTGTTTCATATTTACATTTGATATAATTATAAATGTGTATGTTGCTTCCCCCAGTAGAAAGCAAATTCCTTGAGAGCAGGAACTCTTGCACACTTTTCATATTCCCAGCACCTAGAAGGTGCTTGGTATTTTTTTTTTTAAACTTCACCTATGATAAGGAACTCCTTCAGCCAAAGCAGATCCTGGGGCACTGGGAAATGATAGCATATGTGTTAAGGCAAAATTTACACTTGCTGACTCCAGAGTCAGGCATATCTGATACATAGTAGGTGCTTAACAAATGCTTGTTGACTGATTGATTATATCATACTCCTTTTCTCTGGTTTTTATCTGCCTTTAATTCCAGAAATATTTACTTCCAGGAAACTTGTTATTTAGGAGAGCGGGGAAGAAATTCCCGAGGTTATAATTTCCTAGTTTCACACTACAGCTATACCTCCTGAGCTTGAACCAGATAGAATCAAATTAATATAATCAATTCTGAGTGCTAAAGAACAACCGATTGCAAGTTTGCATTTTTAATAAACTCTAGTTTCTGACCTGGTTTCAAGTAGAACAAAACTTTGACATTTTGGAAAGTGATTAATTATCCCTTATTAGTACAGAACCCTCAAGCATAGAAGAGTGGTTGCCATAGCAATGAATTTAGGTCCTTGACTACAATAGGCTGTTGATGGCCATTAGGAAAGACTGAAAAGTCTTAAACCAGGTGCTTTTCATTGTCAGACATAATCTTTAAAGGAGTTTCTGTGCTCATTCTGCTCTGCAAATGAAACCTTAAGATTTACAAAGAGAAAATACCCTGTAGGCTTCTTGAATCTTAAAACTTCAGATAAACTGAGTTTATTTATTTGGTCACAAGAAGGTTTGAACTCAGCCTGTGGCAGCTCCTTCTGAATGATGTCAGCCAAAGACAAATGTCCTCTAAAGTGTGTATTATCTGCCCTCTAACCTGCCTATTATAAATACATAGGTGGAAATGCTCAAGTACCAACTGAAACCACCATAGGGCAGACAGAATGTGCTTGAGGAGGCCATGAAAACTACTTGGGGCTCTTTTACATGTGCTCGGACAAACTGTCTTTTTTTGTACCCCTCATTTTTACCACATTCTGTTCTGTATTATACAGTGTCTCAGTAACTTAAACTGCACTAAGGCTTTCAGTCATCCTGTATGTTTATGTGTGTAGATCTTATCTCCTCTCCTTTATTACATTTTACAGTAATTTTTGAAGGCAATCAATAAGAATATCTTATATATTTTTGTAAACTTTAGTACCTGACAAACCTTTTTTTTTTTTTTTTATGTTTGTTGAATAAACGATGATCATAGAAACATATTATGAGATCCTTTCCATAGGCGTGCGTGGATATCTTTGACTGGTAGTACCAAGAGCTAGTATTTATTTCTGTTACTGATGATGCAGTCTTTGTCCATGAAATAAAATGCAATTAAACTGGCCTTTACTGGGGCCAAATGCCTCTTCTTTGTCTTATTAGCATTACATACTCTTATGTTTTTTGTCAAATTGGTCTACTTAACCGTTGTACCTCTTTTACCTTTTTACAAACTGTCCCCCATGCCTGGTTGGTTCTCCCTCTTCTTTTCTACCTCAGAGAATCCCACATTTGAATGTAATTGACTACCAAGTGCTGAGACCATTTCATTTTTGTGATCATATTCCTAGCATTTAGCACTGTGCTTAGCATGTACTAGACAGGCACAACACTGTGCTTGGCACATAGTCATGTAATAAATGCTTATTGACTAACGTAGTAAATACTTATTGAATTGAATCATGTTTTGAACAATACAGCTTAGGTGACAATGTTTATAGATTGAACAATGGTAGGCAGAACCAGAACATTTCGGTGAGGTGATTTCCAGCCAAAGATTAACTATGCTAGGGAAGCTTAAGTATTTTGAGTTTTAATACTGGTATTATTATTATTATTATAATCTACATTGACTACATGAAAGCTGTTGTTTTCCCAGGGCTTCAGTTTCCTTATCTAAAAAAATGAACAAAGAATAGAATCTGGTGAACCTTGAATTCTAGAATTCCACATGTAGAAAACTTTATTTAATCCCATAGTAACTTTTAAACATATGGTCAAAAAGAAAAATCAAAGACAAAGAGCAGGAAAGAAAAACCAGATTGGGAAATTAGTTCTGGAACTGTGATTAATTGATTTTAGTGAATTGATTACATATTGTATATACATTTTCTTGTATCTTTGTCATTCATTTGTTTTTAATCATGTCTGACTCTTCATGACCTTATTTGGGATTTTCTTGGCAAAGAAAACTGGAGTGGTTTGCCATTTCCTTTTCTAGTTTATTTGACAGATGAGGAAGCTGAGGCCAACAGGGTTAAAAGTATCAGAGGCCAGATTTGAACCCTGGAATGTAGTCTTCTTGACTCTAGGCCTGACACTCTATCTACTGTGCATTCCTTTCTTGTATGTACATAACTGTAAAATGATTAGTCACATGTATCAATGCCTCTCAGATTTCAGAATTTGTTTCTTTTTAGGAGAGGGGAGTTTAGGACTTTTAGGGATCCATGATTTTATTCTAAACCCTTACCTTCTGTCGTAGAATCAACACTAAATATTGGTTCCAAAGCAGAAGAGTGATAAGGACTGGGCAATCAAGATTAAGTGATTTGTCCAGGGTTATACAGCTAGGAAGTATCTAAGGTTAGATTTGAATCCGAGACCTTCTATCTCCAGTCCTACCTCTATCCACTGAGCCACCTACCTGCCTTGATCCATGATTTTTAACTGTAGGGCTCTATCCCAGGCATCCCTTCCTTGGGAAGCTAAATGAGGACAAGTAGTTATTTGACTACCTGAAAATAAAAGAATATTAGAAGTGAATATTTGTAAAATTAAGAACCATTTAATCTCTAAGGATCCTTCCAGATTCTAACATTCTCTGAGTTCTACCTATTTCTTGTTGGTGAGCAAAAAACATGTGTATTGATTATTAGTACTGCATGGTATATCTCAATGATGGGCAAACTTTTTAAAGAGGGGGCCAAAGGAAAGGAAATGCTCATCTGTCAGTCTGTTTCTAAGGCAGCTCTTTCGAAGTTTCATTGTATTGTATCCTACTCATTGTATTCTTCAGATTAGGAATAATATCACCTGGCCAGATAGAACATTTCAGGCATCCTCCCCTACCCCCCTTGCATCTGGCTGGTGGGCTGTAGTTTGCCCATCACTGGTGTATCCTATTAAAGTAGGGAAAAGTGGTTTTGACTAAACATTTAACAAGTAAAATAAATCAGTCAGCCAGCATGCATGTACTATGTTTAATATGTGCTAGGAGAGAGATAAAAAGAAAGGCTGAAGCATCGGCTGCCTTCTAGCTGAATTTTAATGGTGGAGACAGTATGAAAATAGCTAAGTAGATAAAAGATATACTGAGAAATAAAAGCACTCTCAAAGGGAAGCATTGAGCTTTTTTCAAGCATTCAGATGATGTACTCTAAGTTCAGTAGTGTTGATCTTTACTAACTTTTTAAAATTTTAATTGCTTATCAGGGGAGACCTTACAGAAGACAACATGGAAACAGAAAATGCAGCAGCTGCAGCCGCAGCTGCTTTCACAGCTTCTTCACAGCTGAAGGAAGCAGTATTAGGTAGGAAACATGCAAAGCATTTCTTTTCTCATTATTTATTCTCATGACTCTACCTTGGAATATTTTAAATGATGGTATTTGCTTTGGATCAATATTGGACATTATCCTCTAACTTAGAAGGTCTTTGAACTTTTTGAAGAGGCCTGCAGGCTCAGTCATTTTAAATTATTTTTTTAAAAATTCCATTTGTCTTAATTTTCTCTTAAATTATCTGTTATTCTTGCTCTAAAATTCTTAGTTTGTGGCTATATCTCTTCTCTTATTTTAACTGATGACAGCTTATTCCAGAACTTTGCTGCCCTCTTCTGTTTCATTCTTTTATTATTAGTTTGTTCATTTGCATAATTTATCGGGATTTATTTTTATGATTATGTTGATAATTCACTATTAATAATTGTTTACAGAAAATGTTAGTATTTGTATGATAACTTTAATATTTTCCTTTCCATAAAACAAAAAGCTCATAATTATAGAAAATGCTATAAAAGGAAATTTCAGTATAATTGTTTTAAATAAAACTTGACTTTACCTCCAAAAGGGATTCTTCAGTTTCTGGACTTTGACTTTGCTATATTGGTGGACATTTCACGATTGCCTGTTAGGAGCCCAAAAGTTGGTTTATAAATTGGTTGTTTAGAAGTTAGATCACAGTTTCCCATAGAAATATTCTTTTAAGTGGTAGATAAATTACCAGGCTAACCTATATTGTAGCCCATTGTTGTATATAAACTATAGTAGCAATAATTTCAGCTGCATCATGGATTAAATAGTTCTAGCAAACCAGATTACCTGCCTTTACCCAACCTCACCCTATCATTTCCTCCTCTGTGCTTTAGAACATGCTGTCTTCCATGACTGGAACACACTCCTTCCATCTGTTGAAATCCTTCTTTTCCTTTAAGGACCAGCTTGGGTGATACTACCTCCATATCTTTTCAGATACCCTCCAGCTATAAGTAATTGTCCCTTATTCATATTTCTAATACCATTCTATTATAACTTCTCCCATGGGCTTAGGCTGTTTACATGTGGATTCTCTTAGTGTTATCTAAATGTTTGTCTTATTTCCTGTGTAGATTATAAATCCTTTGAGGGCAAGTCTTATCTTAGTGTCCCCAAGGTCCAGGACATTATATAGCATATGGTAGGTACTTGGTAAATGTTTGTTGAATTTAATTGAAATAGAGTTTGATGAGTTAGCCTGGGAACTTTCCACTACATGTAAGCATTATTTTTATGGGAGATTTTTGGATTGCCAAACCATAATTCAGGATGGTGAGAACATACTTCATAGGGGCAACAAAAGGGAGTCCTTTACCCTTACCTTACCTTTTTTATCTCTCTGGAGAATGTATAATAGATGTCTGTAAATTAAGTGATCTATCTCAGGAACTTCCTGTAACTGATTTTTCAGTTGTAGATTGTTAGTTGTGTTTTCTGCATTTGGGACTGAGAGATTGTAATTGATTTTCTTTTCTTTCTTTTTTCCTATCTGTATAACTTGTGAGAAGTGAAGATGGCTGAAGAGGAGGAGAGTTTGGAGACTGAGATTGTTTATCCCATCACCTGTGGAGATAGTAAAGCCAACCTGATATGGAGGAAATTTGTATGTCCTGGCATTAATGTGAAGTGTGTTCAGGTGAGTATATATAACATTCTCCTAAGATCAAGTAAGATTGAAAGAAGAACTTATATTTGAGTGGGAAGGCTTATAGTGATAATATATTTCTTTCTTTATTTTTTTAAACCCTTACCTTCCATCTTAAAATCAATACTGTGTGTATTGGTTCCAAGGCAGAAGAGTGGTAAGGGCTAGGCAGTAGGGGTTAAGTGACTTGCCCAGGGTCACACAACTAGAAAGTATCTGAGGCCAGATTCGAACCTACGACCGCCCATCTCTAGGCTTGGCTCTCAATTCACTGAGCCACTCTGCTGCCCCCTTGATAATATATTTCTGAGAATAAACCAGAACTTACATACACATAATCACAAGTTATAAACTATACTTTCAGCTGAAAAATTAAAGAAGATTAAATTATAACACTGTTTTGTTGTGGCAGTAAGCTGTTCCTGCAGACTAATAGGTTGTAGGGATTAGAAGGTACACATTCCACTCTGGTGACAATATTAGGGTATTAATGATGTTTGGATGATTAGATCAATCAATTAACAAGAATTTACTAAGTGCTTACAAAGGGTCAGGAACTATGCTAAATGCCAGGTATACCAAAAAAGGCAAAAATAGTCTTTGTTGTCAAGGAGCTTAAGGAAGGGTAGAGACAACATGTATATAAATATAGGCATATATAAGTTCTGTATTTAGAAAGAATTCAAGAAGAAGGTATAAGTGGGAAGTTTGTATTAAAGTTGTTAGATATTTCAACTACATTAACTTTGAGTATCTTTTCCATTTACCCACCACTTAAAAGAAAAGTATTAAACATTTAAGACTTTGTGGACTAAATCCTCTTAGGAAAATCTTTGATTGAAATTATACTCATAAAGAAAATTGTTAACTAGGCTCTACTTGCATTTCTCAACAAAATATGAGATTTTTTTTATTGCTTCACTTATGATTATTCACCATTCATTTAACCAACAAATTAATTCAGCAGATATCAAATGCTTACTCTATGCAGAGTATATGCATTCCCAGTTGTTTTCATGGGACTTAGGGAGAGGTTTACCACTTTTAAGATTGTAAAACTCTCTAAGAAAGAAATATCGAGTTTTGAAATATGAATCATATATAAGACTATTGTAATAAAAAGGGCATTAGATACTTTATAGATATCTCCACTAAGCACACAAGAAAGTCTTTTTTGGTCATCTTATAGATTTAAGAGAGAGTTTACATTCACATATAGTAGTGGCATGAAATTCTGATCTCTACAGTAGGTAAGAGGAATTTGGTTCCTTTGATTAGGAGAATCATACCCACTGGAAACAGATAAGCATAATTAAATATGAGAAATGGGAAGCAAGACTCTTTTCTATAAATTGTTCTTAGTTCAGATTTTATAAGGAAATAGACCACAGAGTCTTCCTACTTGGACCATAATTCTTTTTCTTCTTCTTCTTTTTTTGTTTTTAAACCCTTACCTTCTGTCTTGGAACAAAATATTGGTTCCAAGGCAGAAGTGTGGTAAGGGCTAGGCAATGGGGGTCAAGTGACTTGACAGCTAGGAAGTATCTGAGGCCAGATTTGAACCTAGGACCTCCCGTCTCTAGGCCTGACTCTCAATCCACTGAGCTACCCAGCTGCCCCAGAACAGAATTCTTAATAAGCAAAGCAAGGATCAAAGCTCTATCTTTGCCAAGACCTAGTGACTCATTCCTAGTTTTTTACCTTTTTATTTTTGAGTTAAGTAAATACAATTTTAGTTTGACTATTTAGCCCTAACAACTGTTTGTTGAATCTAGATCTTAATTAAAAATATTTTGTTAGAGAGCCTTTCTGTTTACCATCCAGATACTGTATGGTTTGTTTAGCTTCTTTCTCCTTATTTAAGTCTATCTCATGTACTGTAGGCAAGTTAGTCTGCCAGTTGTACAGACTGTCACAACCACTTTTAGATTTCTTGAGTGGGTATACTACCACCTAATAGAGCAAACATGCACCAATTTTTCTATTATGTTCCCAGTTTATCCCATAAACTGATCTTATTCTAACTTCAACTCCTTCTTGCCAGATCAACCTATATGTCATCCCCTTTCCTTTCTGCTATATCTAATGTTTTATCTAAATTGCCTTCTATGTTTAGACTAGGTTTGCCATGCTGTATAGTATGAAGCTATACTCATACTCTCCTTTAGGAAGCCTTTTTAACCTACATGTACCTTAAACCCTCTATTA
This sequence comes from Gracilinanus agilis, assembly GCF_016433145.1. Classification (NCBI taxonomy): domain Eukaryota; kingdom Metazoa; phylum Chordata; class Mammalia; order Didelphimorphia; family Didelphidae; genus Gracilinanus; species Gracilinanus agilis. Next base: position 265,980,584 of record NC_058131.1, on the reverse strand, counting down.
AATGGTGGCCTCCAACCAACCCATATTTTTGTATGTGTGTTAATGAGTGTGGTAGTGTTTTGTTTATTTGTCCTACTAGAGATGTCAAATTCTGTAAAATTCCTGAGTTTTAACAAGATTAAAATGTAATTAGGAAAAGTTTAACATAAATAAAAATGTAATGTAACATCAATAATGTTAGCTGGTAGTTTTCTAAGTCGAGGAATTAATTTCTCTTTGAATTTGACACCATGAATATAGACAATTTTTTTTAGTCCACCTATATTATGTATGTTTTAGACTTCTAAGATTTGACATTAGATTGTAAGTTCCTTGAGGATGGTGACTGTATCTATATGTCTATATATCTACCTTATCTATTATCCACTTCTGTGTGGTCAAGTACCTTCTGTAGCTCCTTCTTTAACTCTTACCAACTCCTTGAAGTAGTGACTTCTGAGGGCTCTGAACTTACTCTATTGGCAATTTCATCTACCCTCACAGTTTCTTATCTTTATGAAGATGATTTCTAAGTTTCTATCCCCAGAACTGACTTCTCTCCTGAACTCTAGATGTACATCTTCAATTCAGTGTCTGATAGCATTTTCAAGTCAACACACTCAAAACAAAATTTTACCTTTTCCCTAAAACAGACTCCTCATTCTCACTTCTTCATTTCTCTCAATGGCACTGCCATTTATCTACTCATCCATACTCAAAATCTGTGTTATCTTTGATTCTTTTTTCTCCCTCATAAGCTTTAGCCAGTCAATTACCAGTTCTCATTAGTTCTACCACTGTAGTCAGTTTCAGTATTTTTCTTTCTATTCTTACTGATGTCACCCTAATATATAGTCCCTTATTGCCCTCTCAGTGAAATACTCCAAAAGCTTCCTTGATAGTCTTCTTGCTGATAGGCTTTTCCCTCTCAAACCATCCTTCACACTACTGCCAGATTAATCTTTCTCCTGTAAAGATATTCCTAAAGTTTTCTTTTAATGGCATCTTGGGTTATGGAAGACACCTTAATTTCTTTTCTAAGATTATACCATCAGAGTGCAAGCCCTGGCAGGTCATTCCAAGTATGGGTCTTAAAACATTTATCTATAACCTCAGTTAAGTACTAATTAAGTACACAGTGACTTATGACCAGTGTATTGGTCACTAAATGATCATTTATTTGAACATGGTAACTCATGAGACAGGTAAAAATACAAAATGGCCCTCATTGCTCTGTATTTCCCTTCCACATCCACAATGACGGAGAAGGAAGATAGAGGATGTTTGCTAGTGTATAGGCCATCTTTTAATGTTTTAATTGTTTAGCAAACTGATATGCCACTAAATTGTGTTCGTAAGATCAGTTTTGCAACAAATGAATCCAATAAACAAAAGGAAGTTGGAGCTAATCGGAAGGAAGGGTTTGTAAGCTCATCTTGGCAAGCAAATAAAGAAGTTAGCAGCTTTGGTTTCATTGTGTACTCAAGGGTAACAAAAAAACCCCACATCTTTTCAAGGCTATTTTATATTTACAGCATTCATGATGAAAGTAGGTAAGGGCACCATTCTACCATGAACATAGTTGTAGCTCATGAACTATTATAGAGAATGAAAAAGTAGAGAAATTCTTCAAGGAATAAGTCAGGTTCCACCAAACCACATTAACATATACTTTGGTGACTGCAGTGTGAAGGTGAGTACACAGAAGTATGAAAATTATGGTGGGAAATATGATTCAGGATAAGAAATGAAGTCCAAAACTTACTTATTATTCAGAAGGTTATATTATGAATGCTTTTTATTCAACACCATCCCCCAAAATTAAATTGACTTAAAATATATGTATATATTTAAACCCTTATCTTCTGTCTTAGAATACTGTATATTAGTTCTAAGATAGAAGAGTCATAAGTACTAGGCAGAGGAGGTTATGTGACTCACCTAGAATTGCATAGGTAGGAAGCATCTGAGGCTATATTTGAAAAACTGATTATATTTGAACAGACACATTTGGTTATTCCAAGAGTTGTTTCAGAATTAGACATCTATAGATTGGTTAAAAAGGCAAAAATATTTTTAAGAAAGAATAAAGATGAGAAATTGAATACTGTTGTAATGACTCACTTAAATGAGATGTTGACTTTGAAAATGGGAAATAGACAAAAGTTAGGACATTGATTTTGATTATTGCCTTTTCTCAAACTTTTTTTTTTTACATGATTCTTGTTTTTACTTTCCCCTTCACCCCCCCCTCCCCCACATATCCAACACACATTTCCACTGATTTTAACATGTGTGATCAATCAAGACTTATTTACAAATTATTGATAGTTGCTTTGGTGTGGTAGTTCGAGTCTACATCCCCAACCATGTCCGCATCAACCCATGTGTTTTTCTTCTGTGTTTCCACTCCTGTAGTTCTTCCTCTGAATGTGGGTAGTGTCCTTTACCATAAATCCCTCAGAACTGTCCTGTGTCATTGCATTGCTGCTGGTACAGATGTCCATTACATTCGATTTTACCACAGTGTATCAGTCTCTGTGTACAGTGTTCTTCTGGCTCTGCTCCTTTCACTCTGCATCAATTCTTGGAGGTCTTTCCAGTTCACATGGAATTCCTCCAGTTTATTATTCCTTTGAGCACAATAGTATTCCATCACCAGCATATACCACAATTTGTTCAACCGTTCCCCAATTGAAGGGCATACCCTCATTTTCCAGTTTTTTGCCAGCACAAAAAGCACGGCTATAAATATTTTTGTACAAGTCTGTTTATCTATGATCTCTTTGGGGTACAAACCCAGCAATGCTATGGCTGGATCGCTTTTCTCAAACTTTAACTAGGAGACCAAAAGAACCTAGAAACTGCTTTAGCCAGCAAACAATTTCCTTGCCAAGTGGAGAGACATGGTAGCCAAGGTAACAACAGTTTAGAATACAAACTCAGTTTTAAAACATTGAGGAGAAGGATGGAACATTTTGAGAGATGCTATGCAACAGTGAAAAGAAGTAGAAGGAAAATAAGTCCTTAGAAAGCTTGCCATATTATTCCAAAGGCATTTATAGATTAAATCAGAAGAACATGTAGAAACAAAATGAGTTAGAACATTTCTCTAGCAGTTTATTCTTTTCACTCAAGAAACTGACATGACCTTTCTAATTTTCTTACACAACTTACTTCTGTATGGATTATACTTCATTCACCTGGACTACGTGCAGTCTTTTATTTATAGCCAGTACTTTCTTATGCCTGAAGTGCCTCTGCCACCATTTCTACTTTTTGAAATAATCCTCATCTTTTCACGATCCAACTCAAATGTGACTGCTTCTAAGAAATGTTCCCCATATCTCCAAAATTGGAATGCATCAGTACATCAAGAACCTATGATTTTATTGATGTGGGAATTCCTCCACTGAGGCAGAATCCTGCTCCTCTAAGATAGTATAGTTTTTGTTACTTGAGTCTCAGACAGGTTAAATGTCTTGCCTGGATTAGTTAGTTAACTGGAAGGGGCAAAATTTGAACCTAGTTCTTCCTAACTCCCAATATTAAATGCTCTCTCATCTAGCTTCTGCTACATTTTATTTCCTTGGAAGTCTTTTACTGACTTGCCTCCCTTCCTATTAGCCAGTCATTTGTTTTCATCAACTTCAGACTTTTTAAATAAGTAGGTTATCCTTAAAACCATGCCAAATCCTGACTTTTTGCCTGATCTAATTACCTTTGACAACTATGCAGTGAAAATTACTGCTAGAAGATTACTATTACTAGAAGATTGGTGATATTGAAAATGATCCAAAATTTTCTCTTCTTGCATCTTACATTCTGTTTTATTTTATTCTGTACTGTTGTAGTTTTGTATTTATTGAATAGTTTTCAAATTTATGTGTCACACACAGATTGTAAGCCCCATGAGGGCAAGGATTATGTCTTAATTTTCTTTGTATCTATCTCCTGTGTACTCTGCACATAAAAAGCACATAGTAAGTGCTAAATGAAATGAATTAATAAATTCTTGATATTCTTTGGCTGTTCCATAGACATAGATTATGATGATATAGTCAGAATTTTATACTTGACTATTGATTGTTTTGTTTTTCTTTCTTCTACAGTATGATGAGCATGTCATCAGCCCTAAAGAGTTTGTTCATTTGGCTGGCAAGTCAACTTTGAAGGATTGGAAAAGAGCAATTCGCATGAATGGGATCATGCTCAGGTCAGCCTATTTTCTAGCAAGCACATAGATGACAATATAGCCTGTCTCTGCTCTGACAGGGAGAATCTCAGGCTGAGCAACAGTTCCGATCCAGAAGTTAAACTGATGAATCATTGTAACCTTAGTCATCCAGATTTGTCATTATGATCACCATCAGAAGTACCCAAAATAAGCAAAGTTTTCCCCTTTATATTTGCTCATTTGTGTCTGGGTAAGTCTTTTAATGCTAAGCTATTATATTCATAAGTCTTTTGGTGATAGGAACCAAGAATCCTTTCTTCATTAAAGAAAAACCCAAATAAAATAATAAAATTTAAAAGATAATTTTTACTGCACAGAATACTAAAAATTAGAAGTTAAGCTAAAATCCTTAACTATTCTGGAATTGGCCTTAATCTTTAGCATGAGGCTGCTTGTTCAAAAATTTTGCAATTGAGGTAAGGACAGATGACTAATTAGTGGAAGGGGGAGGTCATGGAAGATTTGGAGAATAGAGATAATGAGTGCTCTCTAAGTTCCTAGTGTTGGGAATAATGAAACAGAGACAAAGGGAAAATGAGGAAGGAAGAAACATTTGCTTTAGAATTTTAGAGAACCCATTTTATTTATAAGCTTTTCAATTTTCCTATCAATTTTCTACTCTTTTTTAGTATATATAGTTTGCCTGATTTTTCTTATTCCCTGTGCAAATAACTTCCTGTTCACTCCCACTGAATCTGCTATGGCAATGACAAGGAATTTAAACTAACTTGATAAAAAGCTTTTTATTTTGCCTGACTTTCAGTTCCATCCTTCCAGCTTACTACTTCTTTAGGATAGCTACAAGGCTTAGTGGATAGAGCCCCTGGGGCTCAGGGTCAGGAAGATCAGAGTTCAAGTTTGACCTTGACACTTAATGACTGTACGATCCTGAGTAAGTCACTTAACCTGTCCAACTTACTTTCCTCAGCTGTAAAATAGGGATAATAATAATACCGACCTCTCAGGGGTGTTGTGAAGATCAAATGAAATATTATATGTTTAAAAACAGTGTTTAGCACAGTGCCTTGTGTTTTAGTAGGTGCTATATAAATACTTATTTCTTCCTCTTAACAATAATTTCTGGCTTCTAGTTCAGCAGCCAAACATTTGTGGTTTTCTTCTACCCTTTTTCTAGCAGCTCATTCCAAAGTTTGTGAAAGCTTATAGGCTCTTGCTTTCCATGTTGTCTTCCTACAGGGGGTATAAAGGAAGTTTACTTTAATCAACAGTTCTTCCACAAACATCTTGCTTGAAATGTTTAAAATAATACTCTTAAAAACCTCTCCCCATACCTTTTTCTTTCACTCCTCATCCTCTCCCTCTTTCTTTCTCCTTTCTTTCCCTTTTTCTTCCTCTCTTCTCTTCCTCTCTGTCTATCCTCTGCCCACTCCAGCCCACTTTACCACTTCTCACTTTTGCTGAGATCACTTTTGAACAACTTTTAGTAAGCTGAAAGATTGAGTCAATGATGGCTTCCTTCAGGTTTCTTTGGTTTAATAAGAAATATAACTGACATGCTTATATAGTACTTTAATGTGTGTAAAATACTTTATATTTCAGAATCTTAACAGTTTCTAGAACTGTTCTGGAGTTATATAGGGATTTGTCAACTACAAATGTTTATTATTATTCATCTTAAGAGTATATTGAAATTTTCAGGCTTGTCTAATATTGCTTCCCTGTATTTTCCTTAGGTTCTTTTTTGGTCTTCTTTGTATAACTTCCCATTTAACAGATACTGTTTACAGAGATGTACTTTCTGCATAGCGGTGTCTCCAGCATCTTATTTCATTTTGAGTTCTTCAGAGTATAATTTTCTTTTGAGTATAACTTTGTCTGTCCAGACTACCTTTTTTGTTCTCAGGACTCCTTTATACAATTAAAAATTATTGAGGAACCCCACAATGAACTTTTATCTTTTGATATTTACCATATTAGAAGTGAAACCTTTTATATTATTATATTATATACAATACACTATTGTTTTATTATATTTATATGTTACACATGTAATATATACCATATTATATATTTTATTATGGTTAAAATATTATTATAAAAATGGTTTTGATTTCACAGCCTGAGGTCAAAATGATCTCAGTGACCCTAGGAGTCCTCAGACCATACTTTCTTTTAGAATTATTGGTCTAGATAGACTCTAAGGTGAGCCTCTTTCACACTCTTCCTCTGATATTTTGCAGTTTGCTCAAATACTTAGAATTCTCTCATTGTAGTCAGTCCTAGAAGGCTTAGTATATGATTTTCTTCTTGATGGTCTCAAAAAAGGGGATAAAAAAAAGAAAAGAAAATTAATGGGACACCCTCAATCTGAATATAAGGACTTAGGACTTTTCAGCTGATACTTCTAGAAAGGCTGATTATTATTGAATTACATTCCTTTCAGTCCAATTAATTTTTAACCAAATCTCTGCCTAGTTTTTTTTATGATATAACTTTTACTAAGTTTGGCCTAAGGCAAAAGAGCTCTTCACCTTTAACATCTTACTTTTATTCTCTTGTTTGCCAAAGCTGGTTTAGTTTTTTGTTTTTTTTTTTTTTTAAATTTTTTAAACCCTTAACTTCTGTGTATTGACTTATAGGTGGAAGATTGGTAAGGGTAGGCAATGGGGGTCAAGTGACTTGCCCAGGGTCACATAGCTGGGAAGTGTCTGAGGCCGGATTTGAACCTCGGACCTCCTGTCTCTAGGCCTGGCTCTCAATCCACTGAGCTACCCAGCTGCCCCAACTGGTTTAGTTTTGAAGCTTGTTTATTTGCAAATCTCTGCATCTAAATATTTTGAAAACTGTGTGCCAATGTCTGGAATAGATAGATTGATCACTTTGCTACAGAGATTTTGTCAAAAGGCTCCATTTTTTCAACTAAAAGTTTATTCTGCTGGAGAAATGACTCTTCCTGAGAAGAGTACTTATGAATGAGGCTTGGTAACAGTGCCAAGTAACCTTCAAGCATGTAATAAAGGACAGTTTGAATATCCCCCTCTAGTTACATTTAACTTGGTTGTTTCCATTTCCCTTTTTGAACAGTGAATTTAAGTTTTAGTCTTAATACCTAAAATATAGTGAGATGACTGAATGAACCACACCCTCATGAATTTTTTATATATTAGTTTTTCCTTGCCAGAATATAATTCCCCAGCCCCTTCAACCATATTCATTAACATCTTATGTTTGTATAGCACTTCATAGATTTTAAGCTGGTTTTCCTGAAAATATCTTTTTAAGTTACACTTATTAGGCAGAGGGAAATGTAAGTCAGTTTCTAATTTTGGAGAACATGGGCTGATATTAGAACTATAGAAAAAAAGATGGAAACTTTGTTTTGAAGAAACTAATAAATAACTAAGCAATGATATTGTAGGAAAGAAGAAATGGAGAATTCTCATTAATACTCTGTGTTTCTGTGTGTGTGTGTGTATATGTATATATATATAAAACATACTATTGTTTTATTATATTTTATATTATACATGTAATACATATCATATATGTATGTATGTGTACACATACATACACACATATATATTAAAAATCTGATACTGTCTCTCTAGCAATAATGAATATCAAGGAAGCCAGAGATGAAAACAACCTACTTATCTCTAGTTCCTTAGAGCCCAAAGCATAAGTGTTATTTGCAGTAGGCTTTCTGTCATTCATTTTTTAAGTTTGAGAGCATAAATTATACAAGCTCTTATGTTCTAATATCTGAGACTTCTTTTCCATTTTGTTCTACCCTCCACCTTTTTTAAATTTGACTTTTGCTTCTGGAATTACATGGAAAATGGCCTGGGAATTGTCCAATTAGTTGACTTCTGGAGAGGAGACTCTGATAGTTCCTTTTGTTAGATAGTAGTTTTCTATATGTATATTTCTGGGATTTGCACTAATAACCAGAATTATTAGATGCTATTCCTTTCCTCCTATTTTCTATAAACAATCTTTAAAATTATTTCTTATCACTATGAGACATTTTTGCCAAATTAAGAATTAGATAATAGACCATTATGGAACAATCATTATTTTTCTATCTTCATTGGCTTTACAAGAGCAAAGCTATAGCAAAACATATGGATTTTTTAAAGCATGTCAGAAAAATGTCAAAAAGGGCCCTTTTACTCCTTTATTACTAAACAAATTAATCTCCAGACACAGTTGCATTGCAGCAACTTGTTCAATGTTTGTAGTTTGGGGATGAGTCTGAGTCAGCTACTATTTTTCAATCTTTCTACTCTTATCACTTGTTTTCCATTGACTTTTTACCTTTCAAGTGCAAGAAGGAATGAATGATAAAAGAAAAGTTCAGAGTTCACACAGTTTCATTAATATATTTTTAAAGAATCACAGTGATAGGATTTAGAGTTTGAGGGGAAGTCTTAGAAAAAGCTTCCCTTCTAACCTGCTCTTTTATACTTAAGAAAATTGAAGTCCATGGAAGCTTAAGGAATGAGTTAGTGGCAAAGCCAGGACTAGAACCTAGGTCTCCTGATTCTCAGCTTAGTACTCTTTCTACTGCATAGCATTTCTCTTTGTTTTCTTGAATTTAAGAGATCTTTGATAATATTATAAATATTTCTCACTGAATTAGCAAAACCCTTGAGTAAGTCAAAGTCTCCTACTATAGCTACTGTGATTTTTCTGTTTGGCTTTTTGGTTTAGTGGAAAAATTGCTGGATTTGGAGTCAGAGGACCTGGCTTCTAATTCTGGCTCTGCCATTTATACCTTTCTAACCATAGGTAAGTCACTTAACTTTTGTGGGCTTCAGTTTCTTCATCTGTAAAATGAGGGATTGAAGTAGATGACCAAAAGTAAGGTTCCTTTTAGGTCTAAATCTGATTTTATGATCTATTAGGGTAAGGGGCCTTTCAGCCTTTCAGGGACTGTTTAGCAAATCTCAACATGTTTTTAGAGGCCATAAAATCATTGCTGAAGTTTGTTTTGCCTGAACATATATTGTTCCTTTTCTACTTGTTCCAAGTTAAGGAAGAATAAAAGACAATTAGACAGAAAGATAAATAGTTCATGTTTGAGTTGGGAGTTGTATTGGGACAATTATAAGTTTTGACTTCAGTTGGGGGTTTGTGACTAGCTTTGATTATTCTCTTATACATAATCCTTTGCCACAGGAAGATCATGGATTCTGGAGAGCTGGACTTTTATCAACATGACAAGGTCTGTTCCAACACCTGTCGAAGCACTAAAATCGACTTGTCTGGTGCCAGAGTGGCTTTAAGTAGTCAGACATCAACAGAATACATCCCTATCACCCCTGCTTCTGCAGATGGTATGTTTTCTTTTTGCCTACCACTGAGCTATTTAACTATGGCTTTATACTTTGTGACTATATCCCAGGTACAGGTTTGTTTCTCTTGGCTTTATGTTAAATTTTACTTTTATGTTGTTTCCTTTTTCTAAATTTACTGTTCTGTTAGGTATAACAGAATAATTACTGTCCAACATAAGCTGATTTAGACAGTACAGGTAAATGAGGTTTTGTTGTGATAAACTCTCCCTTTCAGTGGTTTCTGTTTGCTGAAGGGGAGATGATCATATGAGATTATAGTCACTTTATTACTTCATATAAGATTTTTTTTAAACCCTTAACTTCTTAGTATCAATTCTAAGACAGAAGAGTGTAAAGGGCTTGGCAATTGGAATTAAGTGACACAGGTAGGAAGTGCTTGAGGTCTGATTTTAACCCAGGTCCTCTCAACTCCAGGCCTGGCTCTCTATCCATTGAGCCACCTACCTGCCCCTCATAATAGGCTTTTGAGACTCATCTTCTACCAGTTTACCAAATAAATGACTATTAATCATTTAATTTTGTTCACTGATGTTTGCCTTAGTTGAATTATTTATCAGTTTAGTCTGATAGGATTAAATTGTCCTTAAGATTCTGTTTTATGAGGGTTTTTTTGAAAGTCATAATTAAATCCTAAATTTAACTAATCATATTTCATTGGGTAGAGTTGGGTTTCTAACTTTTTTGTTTGTTTTTCTTAGCTGTTACTGAAGAACTTCATTTAATTTAAAAGAGCATTTATGTTTTTTTGACTAGTCTCAAAGAAGTAGTTTTTTCCTTGATTGTCCTTCAATTGTAGCATATTCATGCCTTTTAGAACTTAGGGAAGAATTTGGGAGTGTTAGGTCCATTTTCTTTGACAGTAACTTCAGAAGTTTACATGTTCCTTCTTAAGCAGAATATGTGTGATTTAAAAGTATTTCATAAGTTATGCCCAAGAAATACTAGTAACCCTAGAGGCTTCAGGCAGTTAGATGTGTGGTCATTGATGTTTCTGTTGTGTGTTGAGGGCAGGCTGCTCTTTTAGCATTTGAGTGCTAATTAAAGTATGATACTAGTGAAGCTGTAGGTTAGAACTATGTAAAGGTTATTTAGCTTTTTGCTCCATAGCTGCAAAACTTGTCTCAAGTCTTGCATATCATTCTCCCATTTTGTCACCATTGCCAGTAAAATGGCTATGATGTGGATAACCTTACTTTAATTCATGTTTTTCTAATTACCAATGATTTGAAATATATGATTATTGATAGCTTGGATTGCTTCCTTAGAAAACTACCTATTCATATGCTTTGGCCATTTATCATTTGGGAAATGATTATTGTTCTTCTATATTTGAATCAGTTTCTTTAGGTAGCTTGAAAATGAGACCCTTATCAAAGAAACTTGTTGCAAAGATTTTTCTAGTCTTACAAATCAGTGCCTTTGATCAAGTCTAGAGACCAGGTCTAGAGACTGCATGGATCTTCAGAAATTCATCTCAGTTTATGAAAAAGCAACCTAATGCTTACAGATAGTTTATCAGTATTGAGGCATATAATTAGAAATGGATTTTTTTAAAAGCATATAAATGATGTTAGAAATAATTTAACTATCTAATTTTACAGAAAAAGAAACCAGGGCCAGGAGATATTTAACCACCTTCACACATTTAATTAGGTTTTCTTGATTAGTAGGACAATGCTTTCTTTGTACACTAATAATTCACATGCCTGTTCTATACTTGGTGCAACACTGAAATGAATCTGCTTCTTACAGTGTTAAAAACAACTCTTATGTATTTGATCTTCCCTAGTCAAAGCAAGCTGACCAAATAAAAATATAAATTAGTGACATTATTAACATAAATTACTTTTGATATAACTAAGGAGTCTGGGATCATTCTACCCACTAAATCCAAAAGAAGAAAAGTTTGTAAAGCTGTTCATTGAGGGGTTGGAGATTTTTCTCTTCTAAATGGATTCTTACAACATTTAATATGAGTACTTTATACAAATTGAGAATTAGCATCAGTTCAGAGACCTAGTATCTGAAAGAGAATAGAAATTAGTCCAGGCCTAAAATAAATGAAGTTGTTGGCAAGCGGAGTATATGCTTATTTGAAAACATTAACCCATCATTCTTTTTCTTCTTTTAAGCTTTATCTTCCATCTTAGAGTCCATACTAAGTATTGGTTTCAAGGTAGAAGAGCAGGAAGGGCTCGACAATTGGAGTTTAAGTGACTTGCCCAGGGTCACATAGCTAGGAAGTAACTGAGGCTATATTTGAACTTAGGACCTTCCATCTCTAGGCCTGGCTCTCAATCCTTGCTGCCTGACCACTTTGGTGCCCTCTTTATATTTTTCCATGCTTTCTGCTAAATAGTATAGTAACAGATTATGGAAAATGCTTGCCCAGAGGAAAAAATAAAGGTGCCTAATCTTAATAGTTTTTTTAATTAAAGGACTTCATATAGTTAAGGCTAGAGTATATGCAGTTTAAAAAATACTATGTATAAGCAGTAGATCTGATAAAAAATACTGGAGGAAACCCAGGTTGGTCAAAGTGAGACATATTAAAATAATTTAGTAAAGTACCTTTTTAAAACCAGCTCATAGGATCATAATTAAGACCAAAAAGGGATCTTAGAGGTCTTCTTGTTCAACTCCCTCATTTTACAGCTAAGTAAAATGAAGAACAAAGTGGTTAAGTGACTTGTCCAATGGTCGATAGACAGCTAGTAATTGGCAGAGCTGGGATTTTAACTCAGGTCCTATAACTTTTAAGTTCGGTTCCCTTTCCACTGTGCCATGTTGTCTCCCTAGTTTTCTATGGGCTACTTATTGTTTGAGGCATTGGTTATACAGAGGCAAAAATAGCCTTGCCCTCTAGGGTCTTGTATTCAATTGGTGGAAACAACATACATACAAATAAATAAATAAATAGAAGACACCTACAAGATAGCTGGTTTTGGGGGAGTACAAAACAGGTTATCAGGAAAGGCCTCATTTAGGAAGTGGCACTTGAGCTCTTAAGGAAGCTATTGATTTTGCCAGATGTAAATGAAGAGACAGTACATCCCAAATATGGGAGACAGCTGGTGCAAAGGCATAGGAATGGGAAATAAAGTGCTATAGGTCAGGAACAACAGCAAGTAGCCCATGTTGACTGGAATGTGGACTATATAAGTAATGAGGGGAGTAATGTATACTAATTCTAGAAAAGTAGGCTGGGATCAGGAAGAAATGGGGTTTCAGGTCTATAAAGAAGAGTTTTTTATTTTATCCTGGATACAAAAAGGAGCCAGCCACTAAAGCTTTTTGACTAGCGGCATGATACAGCTAGTGTTGTTCTTTGGAAATATTAAATTTTCAATCATGTGGATATTGGATTAGAGAGGGAAGAGGCTTTGAGGCAGGAGAATCTATCAAGAGACTGCTGCAATAAATTAGGCAAGAAGATCATAAGGACCAGAATTAGGATGATGAACATGTGAGTAAGAAGGTGTGAGATCCTTTGGAGGTAGATGAGATTAGATAAAAGGGGTGAAAAACATGAAGTGTTTAAGATGTGAATCTGAGAGATAGGAAGGATAGTACTCTCAATTAAAATGAAGAAGTTCATAAGAAAAGAGTTTTAGGAGAAAGATAAGGAATTCTGTTTTAAACATTTTGAATTTGAGGTACCCACAAGACATTCATGTGGGAGTGTCCAGTTGACCATTTACAATTTAGAACCAGAGTCCAGGAGAAAGAGAAGCTAGAACTGGGGGTGTGTGTATGTGTGTGTATGTGTCTTGGGATTGTCTACATAGAAACAATAAATGATCCCTGGGAATTGATATGATCACCAAGAAGAAAGGTGTAGAAAAAAAGATGAGAGTCTAGAACAAAATCCCTATTGTTATTGGGAATGCTATGATGATCAAACAAAAGAGATTAAGAAAGAGCAGCCATATAAGTATGAAGAAAACCAAGAGAAAACAATGGCATGAAGACCTAAAGTGCAGAGAGTATTATTAATCAGGGGAAGGGTAGTCAATAGTGTCATATACTTCATAAGAGATCAAATAACACGAGGACTGAGAAAATGGCAGGGGATTTGGCAGTTAAGCAATTATTAGTAACTTTGGAGAGAGAAGATTCAGATGAATGATGCAATTTGAAGCCAGATTATGAGGATTGAGACATAAATGATAGGAGAGGAAGTGTAGCCAGTGAGTCTAGGAGAGTGGTTGTGATTTAAGGAGAGATATAGGATGATAATCTGAAGGAATGGTAGGGTCAAGTAAAGAGCGGTGTGTGTATGTTTGCGTGTGCGTGTGTGTAATCTGCTGGAGGAGATAGGGTCTAGGGCAGTGATGGGCAAACTATAGTCCGAGGGCCAGATGCGGCCCCCTGAAATGTTTTATCCGCTGCAACATTATTCCTAATCTGACAAATACGAGTAGGATACAGTGAAACTTCGAAAGAGTTGCCTTAGAAACAGACTGACAGATGAGCATTTCCTTTCCTTTGGTCCCCTCTTTAAAAAGTTTGCCCAGCACTGATCTAGGGTACAAGTACAGGATTTGACTCTAGCAAGAAGGGGGTCACCTCTTCATCAGAAACTGAAGTAAAGGAAGAGACAATGGAACTGATGTTAGGGAGTCTTGAAATGTAAAAATAAGAGAGAGCTCCAAGTGAAAGGACTCTAGTCTCAAAAAGATATGAGGCAAAGTTCTCTATTAAAAGGAAGTGGGGAGAGAGGCAATATGAGAAGCTTGAAAAGAGAAAAGATTTTGAATAGCCACTTTAGGTCATGAGACTTGAAGAAATTGTGATGTCAAGTCTGTAGTGTTTTATGGAACATCAACATTTATATTAAAGCCCCTTACTATAAACTGTGAGATGGTACTTGGAATATTATTATTTTATATATTTTATATTTTATTTTTATATTTTGTATATTGATTACATTGAATCGTAGAAATTTAGGTCTGAAAAGGCCCTTATAGGTCATGCAATATATAAGTTTGAGACTTTTTAAAAAAAATTTATTCTCATTGCTTAACATAAATGCCCTACTGTAGGCCTTAATAAATCAGAAGAAATTAGATCTCTTTTGATGCAGCTGTTTTACTTTATGTATGAGAAACCNCTCTATTAAAAGGAAGTGGGGAGAGAGGCAATATGAGAAGCTTGAAAAGAGAAAAGATTTTGAATAGCCACTTTAGGTCATGAGACTTGAAGAAATTGTGATGTCAAGTCTGTAGTGTTTTATGGAACATCAACATTTATATTAAAGCCCCTTACTATAAACTGTGAGATGGTACTTGGAATATTATTATTTTATATATTTTATATTTTATTTTTATATTTTGTATATTGATTACATTGAATCGTAGAAATTTAGGTCTGAAAAGGCCCTTATAGGTCATGCAATATATAAGTTTGAGACTTTTTAAAAAAAATTTATTCTCATTGCTTAACATAAATGCCCTACTGTAGGCCTTAATAAATCAGAAGAAATTAGATCTCTTTTGATGCAGCTGTTTTACTTTATGTATGAGAAACCTTTGACCAGAGATATTAGTTGACTTGTCTAAGATCACATAGTTTATGACAGATCTGGGACTAGAATTTAGGTCTCTTGATTTCCGGTCCAGTGTTTCTTTCCACTATACTATGCTACTCTTCTTAGATGTAAGATTGACAAACTGACTTGGTATTTCTCCTAGCAACACAAAATTCCTCAGTTTTTAAATAGAAGTATAGAAATGTGGAAGATCCTGAAAAAAATCATCAATTAAGTGTAAAAATATCTAATCCGGTAGAAGAATGACTACTCTTAGAATGAGTCTATACAGTTCTAAGTAGAAAAAAAATTCAAACAGAAAAAAACCTTCTTTCTGTTATGCTTTTGATATTTATGCAAAAGATCTTATGAACTGTAAATAATGGAGAAAAAATTAAGTAGGAACTTGAACTATGAAGCCAGTAAATATTCAAGTGCCAAGATGTATGTATAACATTATCTTGGAGGTGGAAATTAAAAAGAGCAGTAATATAACAGATAATAGTTAGAAAGGAAATAAATTAAAAATAACAAAAAAAAGCTGCCTACTATTTTGAAAAACAAAATCTGTATAAATGATTGTGGGTTTGGTTTTTTTTTTGTTTTTTGTTTTGGTTGCAGTGAATGGGTCTCCTGCTACAATCACCATAGAAACTTGTGAGGACACTGGTGACTGGACTACCACCATTGGAGGTATAATGCATGAAAACTGCAAGACAAAGGGTAGTGATTGTTGACCATTTGTTTGTCATTAATCATACAATTGGAAACTCTTGTTAGAACTTTGAGGAAATGAAAAAGGAGCAGTTTTAAACAAAGGAACCTGAAATGAAGGTGCTATTTACAGCATTGTAAAACTTATGTGTGTGGTAAACCATTAGGATATAGGAACTATATTTTATGTTACACTTGTGTACACATGATAAGGCAAGATTTGGAAACTAATTTAAGCAAAGGAGAATAGCTGTCTAAGAAAATGGTTTTAAAGAACAGACTTTGTGTGGCTTAAAATAAAAGAAATACAGTTTGGTCTGGAATGGAGTACAACCAACAGAAGCTGGTTAAAAAAAATTTCTTTGCCTGGAAACATGAATCTGATGCAGCAGGAGAAAAACAACTCATATGTATCCATTAACTAGATACTACAGAAGATAATAAGTGGTATATAGGAAGAAGATTCTCATTCAAGAGGACTAGTATTTCAAAGCAGATAAAATCCAAGAAGTGGGAAACATGCATCTTCATAGTTTACATACACACACACACACACACACACACACACACATATGTAAAGTACGAGTAATAAACAAAATGAACAAAAGGTATTAATGTGGGGAAGTTAATTACTACCTCCTGGGTATCATTGAAACTTGGTGAGATGCTACTTACTCTTGATGAATTTGATGATAGATGAGTTTAGTTTTTTTCAAAAGGAATTCATTGGTAAGCACTGTATATTAAGAACAAAGAAAGTACATGAAATAGAGGGGAGAAGCATGGTGGAGCATATTTGGATGAGGATCAATAAAGATCATTCAGAAATGATATTGTCACATAAGTATACAAAGACCATCAACCAGAAGGATGAAGTAGATGAAAATTTCAGGAAACAGTCTTAACACAAAGGCCATCTGGATATCTGCTGGAGCTCTTTACCAAAAGGAGAGCAATTGATAAATTCTTGACTTGCTCTAATTATTATTCTTCAAAAGGTAGAAAAAGTGACCATGGGAATGCCTATTCTGGTCTTGATTCTGATCAGCAAAAAGGAACTGGTAGCTGAAGTAGAAATGATGGAAACCTTGGGAAGAAGTGACTGCTGCATCTTTGGGTTTTGTAGAAAAGGAGGTGGAAAGCTTCGCATAATCCACTGAGCATCCTATATTTGGGAGGAATTGATTTCAAAGAATTAAGAAAAAGGATAGGTAGGATCCTATTGCCTAAAATTCTAAGGAAGCTGGCATAGGATGGATGAGAAACACAAAATGTCTTGATGAGGAAAGAAATAGTGGAATGTCTAAAGTGATAGATGTGGAGGTGCAGGAAATTTTTTGATCAACTTTTAAAAATATATATATAAAAGACCGAAGCAAAGAAAGATATCAGAGTAAACATAAAAGAATGGCATAGTCCTATATTAGAAAAGTGACAAATGTACTAAAGCTTAGAATGACCTGGTGCTGGTAGTGAGTCTGGAGGGTAACTAAAAAGTTTTTTAAGGGTATAAGAGAAAGTTTAAAGAAGGATGGAAGCACCAAGATTCTGGGCAGAAATGGTTATGATAGATAGCATAATAGAAAAGAACAAAGTAGTTATTTATGATTTTTCCTCTGTGTTCTCTACCAAAGAGAACAGTCTTCTGTTGGAAAGGATACTGCAAAAGTGGTTGACAGGCATTTTAGAGCGATGATAAAGTGAGGCAATGTAAACAGAGCATCTAGTTGTCTTGTGTTCAAGTCACTTGGTTTAGACAAGCCACATTCCAGACCCCTGAAGAACTGGCTGGTAAGATTTCTGAACTATTATTTGAGTGTTTTTTGAAAAATCACAGGGAATGAAAGAAAGGCTGCAGGAATGAAGAGTTATAGATAAATGTCTTGATTTTTAAAATAAGAGTATCAGTATTTAAAATATGAATGAGATGCCTGTAAGATTAACTTAAATTCTGAGCAAAACCCTATAATTAATTTATGGTAGCAGAGCATAAAAAGAGACCTTTCTTTAGAAAAAAACCTCTTTATCTTCTGTCCTAGTTTCAACTCTAAAATAGAAGGGCAAGGGCTAGGCACATTGGGGTTAAGTAACTTGCCCAGGTTCACACACAACTAGGAAATGTCTGAGACTAGATTTGAACCCAGGTCCTCTTGACTCCAGGCCTCTATCCACTGGGCTACCTAACTGCCCCCATAAAAAGAAATTTTGACTGGTTTCCATCCCTCAACATTTCTATCAGTTTTCTAGATAAAGACATAGGTGACACAGTTAATAAATTTGCAGATGACACAAAACAAGGATCAATGCCTAAATTGGATGACAGAATCGAAATTCAAAAAAACTGACATACTAGAACAGAGGTTCTTAACCTTTTTAATGGCATAGATACCCTTGGAAGTCTGGTGAAAACTACTTATTTTTTAAAATAATATTCTTAAATGCATAAAGAAACATATAGAAGGTTACAAAGGAAATCGATTACATTGAAGTAAGGATGTAATTTTCTTTCCTTTATCTTCAGTTCACAAGCTCTCTGAAATCTATCCATAGATCCCAGGTTAAGAACCCTTGATCTAGAATAATGAACTGAAAATAATATGAAATTTATACTTCAGTTCTTAAAAGATTTGTGATCTCATCATATGTGTACTCTCTCCATTGGTGCAAATCTCAATTCATTATCAATTCATCACACTGGGTAGTTCTTACTATGATCTTCCACAGTAAACTTCCCTTCTTCCAAAGGGTCCAGACAAGGTTCAGAGAGTCTTTTTCTATGACTTGGTATTTTGTGAATACTGGTAGAGCACTCTGGCTATACATCTTTTAACCCAGATGATTGACCCTTTTTTCCAATGATTTTTTTTACTCCAATTGTAGGAAGGATATTATCATTGGAAATCATAGATGCTTCTTGGGATGTGATTTGCCTTTACTTTTCTATATTCTAGTAATGAAGGTCTTCTTGGTTTTGCTTCATCTTCCTTAAAGGAGTCTAGGTGATATCTTTTGTTTATTCTTACTGAATTTCAACAAGAGTAATTTTTGTATTAGTATTCGTATACATCTGAAGGCAGGGCATTGTGAGAAATTCTATCCTCCTGCCCCCATTCCTTTTTAAGTTAGGAGCATTTTATATGTTTGAAATGCTCAGGTGCCCCATGTGAAGCTTTTTCTGATTCTCTTAGTTATTACCACACTCTTCAACCTGGAAGTATTTTGTATTACTTTATCCATAGTTTCTATTTACTTGAGTATATGTTGTATCCTCACAGTAAAATGTAAACTTTGAGGGCAGGGATTGTTTAATTTTTGTCTTTATATCCCTGATGCCCATCACAGTGCCTGGTGTGCATAGTAGGCACTTAATCAGTGCTAAATTGGATTGAATTGAAACATACTATTGCCTGATCGTGCTCACCATTTACTTCTCTGTTGCTCTTTGAATCACTCACTTTTTTGATTCTTTGGAATTGCAGTATCTTTGAATTATTACAAACATTGTGGTGACAAACATTGAAGCAGCTAGGTAGCCTGGTGGATAGAGCACCATGCTTTGAATTGGGAGGACCTGGGTTCAGATATAGCCTCACAAACTCCCCTCCCTGTGTGAAAACTGGACAAGTGACTTAACCCCAATTGCCTAGCCCTTGCCACTCTTCTGTCTTAGAATTGACTAAGACAGAAGGTGAGGGTTAAAAAAAAAATTTTTTTTAACTATTGTGCAGTTTACTAGCATTAACCTTAGCCTACTGTGTTCCTCCTGTTCAGTTTGCTGCCCAACTTAATTGTTATATTTGCCTTAAATATGTGTATTGTTATACTATTCTTTGGACTGGCTCTCTATCCAAAGGCATGTCAGGGTCCACACAATAGGCATTTCTACCTATTTAATTGTTCTTGTTTAGATTGATTGGCCAGTCTTTTGTTTATTGAGGAAGCTTTGTAATGTAATGACTGTATAAAGTCTTAAGCATTACTATCCAACAAGAACACTTAGAGACCTTTACTGTCTATGGATATTACCTCCACCATTGTGAGAGACACCTTTTTGGTATAATTCTCACTAGATGTTAATAGTCAAAAAGTGATTGAACAAAGTTTTTTCTGTGGTTGCATTTATTAAGGAATCTTGCGTAATCTTAGCATTTCTGTGAGAAACTCCTTGTTCCTTAAAGGAAAGCCCTTATTGCTTGGGTTTTGCTCATAGTCAAATGCTTTTTTTTAACAAAAAAAAAAACAAAACCAAAACCAAAACAATAAAAAGTGGAATCTTGTATACTATGTTCCTTTGACACAATTGAAACAGTTAAGAATGTGGTCTACTATATACAATCCTTTATAAAAAACTTTCCTGCTCTCTTCTCACTTAATATCAAGTATGACACAGATATATATATGTAGATCATTCTTGTAAAGATTCTATAAAAACAATTAGGCATTATAGGTCCATAGTTACTGATAATTCTTAGTTACCTTTTAGATATTAATATTGTCCATAATTTTTTCCCATTTTTTGTATATTCTTCTTCCTGTGATATCTTCTAAAAAGAGAAAATAGAAATAAATATAAAGCTCTGTACTTGGGTTCAAGAAATCACCAGCAGAAATAAAGGATGGGGAAGACCTGACTAGGCAATAACTCTTGAAAATGAGTTGAGTATTTTGGTGATCTATAAAATAAGGACAAGTCAGTAGTATGTCATGACAGCCAAAGAAGTTAATTCCTTCTTGAGCAGGATTAATAGACACTTAGTGTCCAGAACCTGGGAAATGACTCTGCCCTAGTCAGATTAATCTACAGTACTGAGTTTAGTTATGGGTACTACAATTTAGGAAATACATTGACCAACTAGAGCTGGTCCAGAGGGCCATCCTCTATGTTTATTTTTTGAAAGGAATGGGTTTGTTTATCCTGGAGAAGAGAAATTCATAGCTTTATTTAAATGCCTGGAAGAGTCATTATTCTTCTTATTTCAAGAGGACAGAGCTAGAAGCAATAAGTAGAAGTTACAGAGGCAGTTTATAGCTATCTAAAAGAGGAACGAGATACTTTAGGAAGCAGTAGGCTTCCCATTGGTAACATAGAGGGAATTCTTGTTCAGTCAATGGATTAGAGGACATTGGATTTTTCTTCCTACTCTGGAACTCTCTGAAATCCTGAAATGAATTATCTGTTTCCTATATGCTAGGACTACATTAAATTACATTCTGTCTTTTTTAAAGGCTTAGAGCTTTCCCTTCTCATCCTAGCTGCAACTAGTCTCTCCTTAAATTATTATACTTGATTTTTGCATGTTTATTTCTCCCCAGTAGAATGTTAATTCCTCAAGGGAAGGGACTGTTGCATTTTTGTTTTGGTAGCCATAGACTCTAGCATAGTGCCTTGTATGTAGAAAATATATAATCTTTGTTGAATTGAATTCTGAGAAGAAAGAGACATTGTTAATTAAAATAAAACCTCATTCTTGACACCAGAGATTATTTTCTTTTTACTTCTCCAGATGAGACTTTTGCCTTTTGGAGAGGACTAAAGGATGCTGGTCTATTGGATGAAGTGATTCAAGAGTTTCACCAGGAGCTGGTAGAGATGATGAAGGGATTGCAGCAGAGGGTCCAGGATCCTCCTTTACAGCTTCGAGGTGAGAATTTGATAGCTGCTATTATATTACGTATATGTATCTATGGATTTTGTTCCTGCATCACTTGGTGATTGCTAAATTACCTTTCTTCTTGCTTTTGTTTTCTGTCTTAACAGAAGCAAATTTGGAAGAATCATAGCTGATATCCATCCCACAGTGTGGGCCTGTCTCAAAAGTCTGATTTATAATCTGTCAGCCAGACATTTTTCCAACTTTATTAGGAATTCTTGCTGCCAGTTAAGAAAATTGTGCTTACTTAATTCATTATTTTATAAAGAAAAGTCTTTGGTATTATCTGAATAGCATTAAAGTCCTAAATAAAATATATATTACAATGTAAGACCTAGATGAAGGATTGCACCTTTCATGTAAGAACCTCTATTAAAGGATCCTCAAGATTTTAAGAACTGTTTTGTTTACATTTTGTACCTATTTCCATTAGATAGCTCTTACTCTGGTATCTTAGCTTGTTGTTTTCTTAAGAAACATACCAAGATAATTTGCTTATAAAGAAATTGTTTTGGGCTTAGGTTTTTTAATTGTCTTGCAAAACACACTTCCATATTGGTTATTGTTGTAAGAGCACACTCATACATAAACAAAACCCCAATATAAAACCAAAGATACACTGATGTGAAAGATGACTCTAGCTCTTTTTTTCTCTGGAGGTGGATAGCATTCCCCATCATAAGTCTTTTAGGATTGTCTAAGATTATTGCATTGCTGAGAGTAGCCAAGTTTTCAGACAATCATCGTCTTATATTGTTGTTACTGTGTACAATGTTCTCCCAGTTCTGCTTATTTCAGTCTGCATCAGTTCTTGCAGATCTTTCCAGTTTTTTTCTGAAATCATCTTGCTTATCATTTCTTATAGCAGAATAGTATTTCATTATCAGCATGTACCAAATTTGTTCAGCCATTCCCCAATTGATAGACATCCCCCCTTCTAATTCTAAGAGCAGCTATAGATATTTTTGTATAAAGAGGTCCTTCTCCTGTTTTTATTATCTCTTTGAGATACAGACCTAGTATTGGCATTGCCAGATCAAAGGGTATGCCCGGTTTTATATAGCCCTTTGGGTATAGTTCCAAATTGTCATCCAGAATGGTTGGATCAGTTCACAACTCCACCAACAATGCATCAGTGTCCCAGTTTTGCCACATCCCCTCCAATATTTACCACTTTCTTTTACTGCCATATTGGCCAATCTGATAGGTGTGAGGTGATAGCTCAGAGTTGTTTTAATTTGGATTTCTCTAATCAAAAGTGATTTAGAACATTTTTTCATATGATTATTGATGGCTTTGAATTGCTTTTTCATCTTTTGACCATTTGTGAATTGGGGAATGACTTGTATTCTTCTTACAAATTTGACTTAGTCCTTTGTAAATTTGAGAAATTAGACCTTTATCAGATACATTTGTTATAAAATTTTCCCCCAGTTTGTTGTTTCCCTTCTAATCTTGGTTAGATTAGTTTTGTTTGTACAAAAGCTTTTTAATTTAATATAATCAAAATTACTCACTTTACATCTTATAATATTTTCTATCTCTTGTTTGGTCATAAATTTAGTTTTAGTATGTGCTCCTGAAAACAATTCAGAGTCCTAGAAAACCTATTTCTTTCTGGGAAAAGTTATAAAACGTCATTTAGGAAGTTTTCAGTGTTCTTTCAGTTATTTATCATTCCTGTCTCATATTTTCTTTTAAAGATGCTGTCTTACTCAACAACATCGTACAGAACTTTGGAATGCTAGATCTAGTGAAGAAAGTCTTGGCTAGCCACAAATGCCAGATGGACCGCTCCCGAGAACAGTATACTCGAGATTTGGCAGGTATGTGCCACTGGGGGAAAAATTCAGTCATAATTATGACCAAGCATCATGCTTCAGAAGGGAATAATTTCCCTACAATTCATGTTAAGAAATCTGTTAAATAATGACTATTTACCTTACTAGCAGCAAATGTTTAAATTCAGAACTGCACATTATTATTTTTTGGATCATATACTGTCATACCTATATTTATGTTTACTGTATTTTAACAACCAAACAATAAGTATGAAATGTTCCTTTCAATTCAATTCAGCCAACAATTATTAAGCACTTCCAATGGGCTAGGCCTTGTTCTAGGTACTGGCAACACAAAGACAAAAACACAGTAGTTCTTGTCCTTAAATAGCTTACATTTTGTTGGGGAGAAACAACATAAAAATGGATAAGTAAATAGAAAATACACACAGAATAAATAAAAAGTAATTTGAGAGAGGGAGGGGAACATTAGCTGAGGGAATGAGGAGAAGGGCTTTTTATCAGAGCTGAATCTTAAAGAGAACTGGGATTCTAAGAGGTGGGGACAGAAAGCATTCCAGGTATGAGGGATACTTATATAAAGTTCACAAAGAAGTTGGTAAGTTTGGCTGGAATGTAAAGTGCTTGAGGGAGACTAATATGAAATAAGTTGGGAAACAGTTTGGAGCTAGAATGTGAAAGGCTTTTAATGCCCTCTACAGTCATTTGTATTTTATCCTAGAGCCAATAAAGAGCCCCTGAAGCTTGATGCATAGAAGTCATGTGGTTAGACTTGTGCTTTAGTAATGCCAATTTGGCAGCTGTGTGGAGGGTGAACAGGCTGGAGAGGATAAAGATTGGAATCAACAAGACCAATTAGGAAGCTAGTTTATGTGAAAGGTGATAAGTCCTAGATAGATAGGCAGGCTGGTGACTGAGTGAATGGAGGGACTTGTGGGGTATGAGAGAGATACTGTAAAAATGTAAACAATAAAACTTGGCTGTTGGTTGGATTTGAGGGACTAGAAAGAGGAAGATCAATAGGATTATAATACTAGAGTAGGAAGGGGCTTGAGAGGTCATATAGTTTAGCCTACACATTTTTTAAACAGATGAAGAAACTGAGGCCTAGGGAGGTTATGTTCAAAGTCACAGAAGTAATAACAGAGGTAGGCTTTGAACCCAGATCCTCTGACTTTCTACTGTACTTTGCTGTCCTTGGTCAAGGACGCTTGGTTCCATTTTTGAGGTTTCTATGGAACATTTAGGTGGAAA
Organism: Gracilinanus agilis; assembly: GCF_016433145.1. Lineage (NCBI taxonomy): Eukaryota > Metazoa > Chordata > Mammalia > Didelphimorphia > Didelphidae > Gracilinanus > Gracilinanus agilis. The sequence continues at coordinate 265,956,096 of NC_058131.1, read as the reverse complement.
TGTAACTGGTAATAAGGGTCTAAAAATTCAAGAAAAAAATGAAAGATGGCTATATAGTTTTGAAAGTGATTCTCACAGGATATTTGAATCCATGGGAGCTTATATGAGAGTACACAGAGAAAAGAGAAGAGGATACAGGACAAACCCCTAGAGAACATAGGAAGGAAGCACATGGATAAAGTTCTAGCAAGAAACTGAGAAAGAGTAGGACAAGTAGGTAATTGGAAAATCAGGAAAGCCTTGGTAAAAGAAAGTATCTGGGAGGAAGGAGTGATTAGTGTTAGAGGGAGATTTTAGATTTGGACTGCCCAAAGGGCAGTCCCTTGTTCTTGATTTGATACTTATTGTCACGTGTGATTAACTTATCTCCCCTCCCCTTTGAGGGAGATGGGGATGATACAATCTAGATGCCTAGGGTAAGAAGATTTTTGACTATGAATGGGCTAGAGTTAATTCCATTTACACATTAGTAATGTCAGACACTAAACAAGAGGTCAAGGAAGAAGAGGAGGTCAAGAAAAGGCTATTGATTTAGCAATCAAGAGATTATTGGTAACCTTTTGGAGAGCATTTTCAGTGTTGTGATGAGATCAGAAGCCAGGATACAAGTTCTGGGAAGTGAACACATGTGAATTTTAGTATTGTACAGTCCTGGATTTGCATCTTTTAAAAATAAGATTTATTAATGGCCTTTTCCCCTCCATGTCTATCAGTACTTAACTTCCTTCCTCCCAACCTCTGAGTAATAAATAGCTTTCCTTTCTAAAAAAAAAACAATGTATTGATCACATTGGGGAATGTTTGTCTGCTTTCTTGTTCATTGGTTCTCAGAGGTATGAGAAGTTGTTTTATCAAAAGACTTTTAAAATCAAAGTTGTTTCCTCTCACATTATTATCAATATAAATTGTTACACTAGTTATATATCAATTCATCTAAGTCCATATTTCCCTGAATCCATCAAATTCATTACTTAATATGGAATGATAAAGTCTTATTACATTTACATTCCAGGATTTGAATAGCCACTTTTCAATTAATGGGCACCTTTTTTGCTTCTAATTCTCTTCTACTACAAAAAGTGTTGCTATAAATATTCTAGTTCCATATAAATCCTTTTCTTTTATCCTTGGGCTTCTTTTGTTCTTCTGTCTCCATCTCCTTGTAGTAGATGACTAATCTTAGGCATTGGAGTAAAAGTGAAAGTGAGTAAAAGTATAGTTCAGTGATTTTAAGGATATACATGTATCCTTTCTCCATGGTGGTTTCAATTGATCACAGGTCAGCATAAGAAATTAAATGGGAGTTTTTGGAGAGTTTTGCAGAAGCCCCAGGCAACATGCAAAGGTCAGCAGACAACACAGAAAATGTTTAGAAACTCAAATGCATAAATATATGTATAGCGTTATATAATATCAACATATTTTATGTTTTAATACCATAAGTATACACAAATTATTATTTTTTTTCAATTAAGCAAAATTTTTTTTATTTTTTAAACATTTATTAATATTCATTTTTAACATGGTTACATGATTCATGCTCCTACTTTCCCCTTCACCCCCCGCTCTCTCCCCACCCATGGCCGATGCACATTTCCACTAGTTTTAACATGTGTCATTGATCAAGACCTATTTCCAAATTGTTGATAGTTGCATTGGTGTGGTAGTTTCAAGTCTACATCCCCAATCATTGTCCTCCTCAGCCCATGCATTCAAGCATTTGTTTTTCTTATATGTTTCCTCTCCTGCAGTTCTTCCTCTGAATGTGGGTAGCGTTCTTTACCATACATCCCTCAGAGCTGTCCTGTGTCATTGCTTTCTGCTGGTACAGAAGTCCATTGTATTAGAATTTTACCATAGTATATCAGTCTCTGTGTACAATGTTCTTCTGGCTCTGCTCCTTTTGCTCTGCATCAATTCCTGGAGGTCTTTCCAGTTTACCTGGAACTCCTCTAGTTTATTATTCCTTTGAGCACAATAGTATTCCATCACCAGCATATACCACAATTTGTTCAGCCATTCCCCAATTGAAGAACATACCCTCCTTTTCCAGTTTTTTGCCACCACAAAAAGCTCAGCTATAAATATTTTCGTACAAGTCTGTTTATCTATGATCTCTTTGGGGTACAAACCCAACAATGGCATGGCTGGATCAAAGGGTAGGCAATCTTTTATAGCCCTTTGAGCATAGTTCCAAATTGCCAGCCAGAATGGTTAGATCAGTTCACAACTCCACCAGCAATGCATTAATGTCCCAATTTTGCCACATCCCCTCCAACATTCATCACTCTCCCCTTCTTTCATTTTAGCCAATTTGCTAGGTGTGAGGAGATACCTCAGAGTTGTTTTGATTGGCATTTCTCTAATTATTAGAGATTTAGAACACTTTCTCATGTGCTTATTGATACTTTTGATTTCTTTACCTGAAAATTTCCTATTCATGTCTCTTGCCCATTTATCAATTGGGGAATGGCTTGATTTTTTTATACAATTGATTTAACTCCTTGTATATTTGAATAATTAGACCCCTGTCAAGAGTTTTTTAATATAAAGATTATTTTCCCAATTTGTTGTTTCCCTTCTGATTTTGACTACATTGTTTTTGTTTGTACAAAAGCTTTTTAGCTTAATATAATCAAAACCATTTAATTTACATTTTGTAATTTTCTCTAACACTTGCTTGGTTTTAAAATCTTTCCTTTCCCAGAGATCTGATAGGTATACTATTTTGTGTTCACTTAACTTATTTATAATTTCCCTCTTTATATTCAAGTCATTCACCCATTCTGAATTTATCTTGGTGTAGGGTGTGAGATGTTGATCTAAACCTAATCTCTCCCATATTGTTTTCCAAATTTCCCAGCAGTTTTTGTCAAATAGTGGATTCATGTCCCAAAAGTTGGGTTCTTTGGGTTTATCATACACTGTCTTGCTGACGTCATTAACCCGAAGTCTATTCCACTGATCCTCCCTTCTGTCTCTTAGCCAGTACCATATTGTTTTGATGACTGCTGCTTTATAGTATAGTTTAATATCTGGTACTGCTAGGCCCCCTTCCTTCACATTTTTTTTTATTATTTCCCTTGATATTCTTGATCTTTTGTTATTCCAAGTGACATTTGTTATAGTTTTTCCTATCAGTAAAGAAGTTTTTTGGTAATTTGATAGGTATGGCACTAAATAGGTAAATTAATTTAGATAGAATGTTCATTTTTATTATGTTAGCTCGTCCTACCCATGAACATTTAATGGCTTTCCAATTGTTGAGATCCAGTTTTATTTGTTTGGAAAGTGTTTTGTAGTTGTTTTCTTATAATTGCTGTGTTTGTTTTGGTAGATACATTCCTAAGTATTTTATATTGTCTAGGGTGTTTTTAAATGGTGTTTCTCTTTCTACCTCTTGCTGCTCTAATGTGTTGGAAATATATAGAAATGCTGATGATTTATGTGCATTTATTTTGTATCCTGAAACTTTGCTAAAGTTGTTGATTATTTCTACCAGCTTCTTAGTTGATTCTCTAGGATTTTTTAAGTATACCATTATATCTTCTGCAAAGAGTGATAGCTTAGTCTCCTCTTTGCCTATTTTGATACCTTCAATTTCTTTTTCTTCTCTAATTGCTACTGCTAGTGTTTCTAGTACTATGTTGAATAGTAGAGGTGATAATGGGCATCCTTGTTTCACTCCTGATCTTATTGGGAAGGCTTCTAATTTATCCCCATTGCATATAATGCTTGTTGATGGTTTTAGGTATATACTGTTTATTGTTTTTAGGAAAGGTCCTTCTATTCCTATACTTTCCAGTGTTTTCAATAGGAATGGGTGCTGTATTTTGTCAAAGGCTTTTTCATCATCTATTGAGATAATCATGTGATTTTTGTTTGTTAGATTGTTGACATGGTCAATAATGTGGATGGTTTTCCTAATGTTGAACCATCCTTGCATTCCTGGTATAAATCCCACCTGATCATGGTGAATGATCCTCTTGATCACTTGCTGGAGTCTCTTTGCTAGTATTCTATTTAAGATTTTTGCATCTATGTTTATTAGGGAGATTGGTCTGTAGTATTCTTTCTCTGTTTTTGATCTACCTGGCTTTGGTATCAGTACCATATTTGTGTCATAAAAGGAATTTGGTAGGACTCCTTCTTTGCTTATTATATTAAATAATTTGTGTAGTATTAGGATTAGTTGTTCTTTGAATGTCTGAT
>NC_058131.1:265915363-265951384 GCF_016433145.1 Gracilinanus agilis | reverse complement strand
CCCCTTCTCCCAATGCATTCCTCTTCCTCATGCCATTATATAATCTTATTTTATTTTTTATATCAGCTCATCATATTCAACTCACACCCTGACCCTCTATGTATGTTCCTAACTGCCCCAATAATGACAAAGTTCTTTGGCATTACAAGAATCATCTCCCCATGTAGGGATGTACACAGTTTAACTTTACTGAATGGTTTATTTCTCTTTCCTGTTTACCTTTTTATGATTCTCTTGAGTCTTGTTTTGGAGGGTCAGATTTTCTTTTCAGCTCGTCTTTCCATCAGAAATATTTAAAAGCCTCTATTTCATTGAATATCTATTTTTTCCCTAAAGGATTATACTCAGTTTTGCTTGGTTGAAGTCCTAGCTCCTTTGCCCTCTGGAATATCACATTCCAGGCTCTCCAATCTGATCCTTTAATGTAGAAGCTGCTATGTCTTGTGTTATCCTGACTGTGGCTTCATGATATTTGAATTGTTTCTTTTTAGCTGCTTGCAATATTTTCTCCTTCCCCTGGGAGTTTGAAATTTGGCTATTGTATACCTGGGATTTAACCTTTGGGGAATCTCTTTCAGGAGGTGATCAGTATATTCTTTCAATTTCAATTTTGTCCTCTGGTTCTAGAATATCAGGGGAATTTTCCCTGATGATTTCTTGAAAGATGATGTCTAAGTTCTTGTTTTGATCATGGGTTTCAGGTAGTCCAAGAATTCTTAAATTATCTCTCCTGGATTTGTTTTCCAGGTCAGTTGTTTTTCCCATGAGATATTTCACATTTTCTTCTATCTTTTTCATTCTTTTGGCTTTGTTTTATTATTTCTTGATGTCTCATGGAGTCATTAGCTTCCACTTGCCCAATTCTAATTTTTAAGACATGATTTTCTTGAGAGAGCTTTTGTTCCTCCTTTTCCATTTGGCCAATTCTACTTTCTAAAGAATTCTTTTCCTCAGTGAATTTTGTACCTCTTTTCCCACAGGACCAATTCTGTCTTTCAAGAAGTTTTTCTCTTCAGTGTATTTTTGTATATCTTTTCCCATATGATCAGTTCTGTTTTTTAAAGAGTTCTTCTCTTCTTTGGATTTTTGTGCCTCTTTTACCAATTGGCCTATTGTATTTTTTAAGATATCCATTTCTTTAGTATTTTTTCTACCTCCTTTACCAATCGGTTGACTTTTTTTTTCATGATTTTCCTGTATCACTTTTTTCTTTTCCCAATTTTCACCATCTCTTCTTTGATTTTTTTCAATCCTTTTTTAGTTCCTCTATTAATTCTTTTTGAGCTTGAGAGAAATTAATATTTTTCTTGGAGGCTATGGATGCAGCAGGATTGATTTTGTTATCTCCATCTGAATTTGGGTCTATCCTGTCACCAAAATAATTTTCTATATTGAGTTTCTTTTTCTTGATGTTTATTCATTTCCCTGTCCTTTTCTTTTCTTTTAAAACACTGTTAAAGTTGGACTCTGTAACTGTGGTGAAAAGGGCACTGTTCCAAGCTTTAGGTTCTTTGTGCAGCTGTCTCCAGAAATGGCACTTAGGATCTGTCTGCTTTCAGTTCTTCCAAGATAGTATCATGTAAGGAGAAGTGCCTCTGGGCCTAAGCTCTGGTCTGTGAGTAATACCAAGCACTCCTTTCCATCCCTAGATTGTGACCAGGAACCCCTCTCCCCTGTGGTTACAAGGGCTGGGGGTATGCTGGTGGTTCTCATTCTGAGACTTTGTAGGACAAATCAGACTCCTCTCCCACTTAAAAGCCTTTCAAGTACTGGCAAGCATCTATAATTTCTTCCCTAAGTTTTCTCTTCTCCAGGCTAAAAATTCCTAATTCTTGCAAGTAATCTTCATATGACATTATCTTGAAGTCATTCACTTTCCTAGGTGCTCTTTTCACGCTGTAGCTTTTTATGAAAAACTCATAACTGGACATAATCCTCCAGACATGGTCTAATGAGGGCAGAATACAGTGAAAACTATCACCTTCCTCTTTGAACACCAATTCAGTGCAGTCCAAGATTACATTTTTTTTCAGTTGCCATAGCACATCATTGACTCATTTGTGCTTGCAGTCCACTAAAATCTCTAGAATCAAAGTATTCTGTTGCAGGCATAGGATAAATCTTTTTCAGACAAACTGCTCTCTACCTTTTGTCTTCTCCATTTTGAATTGTAAAATTGATTTTTTGAACCCCAATATTCGGCTTTACATTTTTCCTTACCTGTTATTCCACATGTATTGTCAAGGACCAAGGGTCCTCTGAAGAAGTCTTGTGCTTAGTTGTGATAAAGCTGAGAATGAGCTGAGGTTACTGAGGAAAGCTAAGGACAGCAAAGATCCTTTCTTGTTATAGCTATATTGTGGAAAAGAGGAGGCTCACAGAAAGGATAGAACTGTTTTCTAGGGTGAATAGGACAATGATAATGGACAATAGTGTGAAAATGGAATTGCTCAACTTGTATTTTGCTTCCCAAGAGTTGCTACCTAGATTATATCTTAATTATGAAGGGGTCATGCTGATGGAGTATGAGCTGAATCCCAGAAATACAGAGCTTTCCCATGTCATCAAAAGCAGGAAATAATCAAGAAAATGATTAAGCCAAAACAGTCTCAGATTCAGAAGGTGTAGTGGGGCTTAGCTCCTTCAAGTAGTATGTAAGGAGAGTGTCTTTGGCATCTTTGAGACAGACTGGAAGCAACTGTGGAAGGAGAGGAGGAAGGAGCTCATAGATTCTGACCAGGTCTGTATAACTTTCAAAAATCTACTGGCTCAGATCAAGACCCACCCAGTGCTGGGCCTTGTGGGAAAATGAGAGGCTTTGGATTATTATTAGGTCATCTGCTTCCCCAAAGGCCTGAAAACCTGGGGGGGTTCACTGACAAGTAGGGGGACCAGCATAGGACTCCCCAACCTTCCTCCTCACTTTGGGAACTCATCTTATTACTTGTAAATAAAGTCTTAATTTTTTTTCCCAAAAGAAAAAAGTAAACAAACCAAAAAACACTGAGGCAAACAAGGTTGAGTGACTTGTTCAAGGTCATGGTAAATAATATTTAAAGCATAAAGGAAAGAATAAAAATAACTTAACAGGAAGTTGGTATACAATAGAGTGAGAAAGAAAAGGACAACTAGAGAACATTTAGTTGCTCTTAAACCAATCAAATGACCTGGCCAAGTTAGAGATGAATGCTATCCCAGAGTTAGAGCACTGGGTCATCCCCTGCATTCCAAGCCAGTTGTCTTGACTTTTGTTTTGCCACTGGACTTGGATGATTCTGGAAGAGAGAGTGAGGCCTGATGATTTTGTGCAACTCTGCCTCACTTAAATCCAATGTAGTCATGAGTCAAAAGACATCACCTAGTGATGTCAAATTGGTCCTCTTTGAGTATGAAGGACAATAACTAATCATTAATCAATCTATCAATCTATTTATCTCTCTCTATCTATCTATCAATCTATCTGTCTGTCTGTCTAACTATCCATCTATATATATTAGATGTGAATTATATCAGTAGTCTCCAAACTTTTTTAATCATGTACCCATTTCCTTAAAATTATTTTAAAGCATGCAGCTAAATATGCATAGTTACTCATTTATAAAATATATACATGTGATATATTATATACTAGTATGTATATGCTAATATATGCATAATAAAACTGGTACAAAAATAGACATTTTAAAAATGAGACAATGATTAAATAACTTCTCATGTATAAAACTCTTTTTGCTCTCACTAAAATATTAATGATGAAATTTTTACTAACAGCATTGTCATTGAATATACTTCATTATTTTCAAAATCTGAATGTAACACTTTGTGATATCCACTTAAAGTTCTGGTTTTAAGTTCTATTTATTTTGATACTTGGTTCTAATAGCTGTCATTGCTAAAAAATAGTACCCTGCAAAGATTAAAATGAGCTGATCATCATTGAATATATTTACTATAGTTCCCTTTTTTTTCAATTCCATCCACTAATTGTACAAATTTTAGTTGTTGCAAATTCATTGTTTTTATATTTTTACCAAATGGGTTCAAAATGGACTGAAACTCCTTATTGGAAAGATTTTTAAACAGAATTTTTAAAAATCTGATTTCCACATTTTTAAAGTATGTGGACATGAAAATGGTTATAAGTGACACATATCATTTTTCCCAATTCAGAGAGGAGAAGGCAACTAATGGTGTCAGTAGTGTTAAATGTTGTAGAGAGCTTAACAATAATGAGGACAGAGAAAAGAACATCAAAAATGGTACTGAAATCACTGTTAATTTAAAAGAGAGCACTTTCAGCTGAATGGGAAGCCAAGGGTAACAAGGAGACTGAGAATCCGGGAGAATGGAAAGATCCTCTTGGTGGAAATAGAGAAGTTTGAAAGAGAGTTGGATTTGGGAGAAAAGATAAGTTCATGAGTTCAGCTATGCAGATTGCAAACCATCTATCTATGCATATCCTTTGCTAGTGCTACTCTTTCCTAATGAAAAATGAGATGTTTGGGAAAAGGGCATATGTGGCTGACTTGAAGTGATCTGAGGGTCAGGGTGTAGGGATATTATATGGATGGTACAGTTGTGATGAATATAAGCCTTAATTTGACTGTCACAGGAAGGGTGAAATGCAACTTTCCTTTTTTTTTTAAACCCTTACCTTCCATCTTAAAATCAATACTATGTGTTGTAAAGGCTAAGCAATGGGGGTTAAGTGACTTGCCCAGGGTCACCCAGCTAAGAAGTGTCTGAGGCCAGATTTGAACCTAGGACCTCCCATTTCGAGGCCTGGTTCTGAGTCACCCAACTGCTCCAAAATGGAACATTTCTGCCCCCTTTTTGGTTGATTACACACAGGTAGGAGTCATGCCAACCCTTCCCCTTCCCAACAGAAGACTACCCTTGGAGACTATTGGACTAAATGCTAGTGTGCCTAGTGCGAAGGATGGATATGGACTTGATTGAATGAAAAGATTCTTTCTTTTTTATTTTATTTTTTTTATTGTAAATTTAAGGAACACTAAAAAGGGATATTTCAATACATAAAATGAACCCTCCAAAAGAGAATTATGTGTAATTATGAATATCCATAATGCATATCTTGATTTAAAAAAAGACATAATAAATTTAATGTTATTTTCAAAGCTATCCTGTTTATCTGAATTTCCTCCTAATTTTTTCTACTCCCTTCTTTGTATATTAAGAGATGTTTCAATGTTCCTCTTTTGTTTCTTTTTGGAGAAAACTCCACTGCTAGTTTCTCCCTTCTCCAACTCCTACCTCCCTAATGAAAACGTAAAAATACAATCTTTGTAACAAAAAAGCATATTCAAACAAAGCCATTCACACATTTGCCAAGCCCAAAAATGTGTCTCTTTCTGAACCGTGGAGTGATAACACTTCTCTTAGGAGTTGTATAGCATAAGTCATCATCAGTCCAATATAGTTGTGATTGACTATTGCATTGATCAGAGTTTTTAAGATTTTCCACGTTATTTTTCTTTACTATCTGTTGCTCCAATATAAATTGTTCCAATTCTCTTCACTTCACTCTGCATTAATTTATATAGTTATTCTAGAATTTCTCTAAAATTGTGCTTTTCATTATTTCTTATGGTACAGTGATATTCCATTACATTCATATACTATAGCTTGTTCAACAATTCTCCAATTTCTTTGTTGAAGAGCTGTAATAGATATTTTGTATATATGGGTCTTTTTTTTCTTTCTTTCTTTGATCTCTTTGGAGATATAAACCTAATAGTATTAACTCTAGGGATACATGATTTAATGACTCATAGGGCATAGTTCCAAATTGTTTTACAAAAATCTAGACCAATTACTCCATCAATCATGCACCAGTATTCCTATATCCCTATAGCTCTTCGATCAAATATCATTTTCCTTTTTTGTTATCTTTGACAATCTGACAGATAATAAGGTGGAGCATCTGAGTTTTTCAAATTTTAAATTCTCTAATTCATAATGATTTGGAACATTCTTTCATAGCATTGTTGATCACTTGGATTTCTTCTTTTCAGAATAGCCTGTAGATATCCTTTGACCATTTATCTATTAGGGGAAGAATTTTCTTGAATAACCAGTTTCCTAGAGTAGATGCTAAATGTTCAATGCCAGTTTGGAAAGAGATATATAGGGCAGTTTTCAAAAAAAAATCTATGCTTGGCCCTGTGAAAGTTCACATTTTTTATTTATAGCTCAGGCGAAATTTTTATCAGTTGTTTGTCAATGTTTAACAAATTTTCAGATAACTCAAAGCTGGGAAGGATAGGTAAGAATCTAGATGTCAAAATCAGGATCCAAAAAATCTTGACAGGCTAGAATGTAGGGTTAAATCTAGGAAGATGAAATTTCAGAGAGATAAATATAAAATCTCTCACTTCAAAAAGTTTTTCTAAAAAAGATCTGAAAATAGCCAGTGATCCTGGGCTGGTCACATAAAACTCTTACACCAAGGGGAAAAGGAACAACTTTCTTCAACTTCAGAAGCACTTTATTTTTGGCAACCATTTTGATTCAACCAAACCTTGTAGAAATAGTAATAGTCATTCACCCATACAGTAAAGCCAATTGTTATGGTATTATCTCTCTATTGATAGGGATAAAAACTTTGCCCTAGGGTTAGGTTGGAGTTAGTGAGAAGTAAGAGATCCAAATTTTGTCAGTCCCCTTTTGGGACTCTGCAGAGCCAGCCATCCCTCTGAAACTCTTCAAAACCAGTCCCCTTTGGGGACTCAGCAAGCATCAAATCTTCAGAAGAAATAATCTGAGAATTCCTCAGAATACCTTTAAGCCATGATTTTTTTAAAAAGAGCCTGAACACCATATTATCAGAAATCATCGGGGAAAACTGCCTTGATATCCAGGTTCAATACCAAGTAACCTCAATAACTTGAGTTCAAAAGATACACAAAGCTAATAATCAGTAATGAGTAAAGCCCTACTGCTGATGTAATTTCAGGCTTGAGAAGAATGAGGAGCCATTATTTCCTCTGACTCTGCTATTGAATGGCTTCATGTATTACGCTGGCTAACCCAATCCCTTTGGCTAGATTTCTATTGAACCAGGTAACTTCTTTATGCTGATGGCTACCTTCTGACTGATTGTAGTACTTTTTTCCTTGGCCTGAGAGTTCTGCAATTTGGCTATAATAGTCCTAGGGTATTTTATTTTGCTGTCTCTTTTAGCAGGTGATCAATGGATTCGTTTGATTTCTATTTTTCCTTCTTGTTTGAGGATATCGAGACAATTTCCCCTGATGATTTCTCATAATATTGTGTCCAGGATCTTTTTTTAAAAATCATGGCTTGAAGGTATTCTGATGAATTCTTAGATTATTTTTCCTGTATCTATTTTCCAGGTCACTTCCTTTCACACTTTTCTTTGAGGCTTCATGTATCCTTTTTGGCACTGCTGTTCTCTTCTGAGTTCATAGTTTGATCTTCTCTGTCACTAAACTAACTTTCCAAGGTCAGGTTTTTTCTTTGTCTTTTGTTCATTTTTCCAGTAATTTTTTCCATTGCCTTATCCATCTGTTGGTGATTCTTCTCTGCTCCTGAGGTAGATGGGGGACTGTTCCAAGACTGCAGAGTACTTTTAAAAAGTAATTAATTAATTACATTTTCAGTTACATGTAGAAACAATTTTTGATGTTTTCTTATATTTTAGGATTTCAATTTTCTCCATCTCCCTTTTCCTCCCCAAGGCAGTAAATAGATACGTGCCTCTGGCCCTATAGCAGCATGTTGAGCTGGTGTGCATTCTGCCGATTCCTGTAGATGCTGTGTTCTCTGAGCTATTCATTCTTCTTATCCCAGGAAGATGTGTTCCTCTGGCTTTCCTCTATGATCTCCTTTAATCTCATCCCATAATGAATGTCCGTAATCTACTTCTGAACCCCTTTACCATCTGTAGCTGAGAGTTCAGGAAATCTTAACTGCTGCTTCAATTCCACCCAAGGCCTGTTGCCTTGATGGGGCCTTCCCTGGCAATCTATGTTCCATCTCCACCCTAATTCACTAGATCTCTTGTGCTAGCCTAAGTTGTTTGGGACTGAAAAATTACTTCACCTTGACTTTTTGTGGGTTATTCTGCTCCAGAATTCATTTTGAGACATTACATAATTGCTTTTGGGAGAGTAATTTGGTAAAAATAAGATGGGTCCCTATACCTTCTCCACCATCTTGGAATATGTTGATCTTTCTCTTCATTCCTTTCTCCCGTTTTCCTGATAGGTAACATGAATTTCTTTGCCTATTTTTGTTTATATGTGTATTCTTCACTCCTTGAACCAGTTCAAATGAGAGTGGTTTTCAAGTGTTGCTTACACCCTACCACTGCCCCCTTCATTATATAACCTCTTCCTCAAATGTCTCGATTATATGAGATAATTTCCTCCATTCTATTCTGATTTTTCAGTCAACTGAACATAAAATAATGCACTTAGGATCTCTAATTATACTGCCTCAAAGACCCCTAGTGATGATAAAGTTCTGAGGGTTTACATGTATAATATCCCCACATAATCATATAATTTAATATTTTTTAATTCCCTATAATTTCTCCCTCATATTTTTATTTTTCTCTTGAATCTAGTGTTTGAATGTCATTATTTGGCTCTGGTCTTTCTATCAGAAATACTTGAAAGTTCTCTATTTAATCAAATATCTATTTTCCCCCTGTAGGATTATGCTCAATTTTGTTGAATAGATTATTCTAGCTTTTAATCCTATATCCTTTGCTTCCCAGAATATCATATTACAAGTTTTTTATTACTTGATAGTAGTGGCTGCTCTCTTGTGTGATGTATAGTTCCATATATTTGAATTGTTTCTTTTTGACTGCTGTATTTTCTATTTGACCTGGGTGATCTGGCATTTGGCTATAATATTGCAGGGAATTTTGATTTTGAGATTTCTTTTAGGAGATGACTAGTGTATTTTAAAAATTTCTACTTTGCCCTCTGATTCCAAGACATCTGGGAAGACTTCCTTTATAATTTCTTGAAACAGCATGTTTAGTCTATTTTTGTTCATTGCTTTCAGGTAGATAATGACACTTAAATTCTCTCTACTTGATCTATTTTCTAATTCTTTTATTTTCCCTGTCAAATACTTCATATTTTCTTCTGTTTGGGTTTTTTTTTCAGTCTTTTGACTTTATGCTATTATTTCTTGATCTCTCAAAGAATCATTAGCTTCTATTTGGACAATTTTAATTTTTAAAAAGTTACTTTCTTCAGTGAGGTTTTGTTACCCTTTTATGAAACTAATTTTCTTTTTATAACTGTCTGAGTTAGCTTTTGTTTCTTTTCCAATTTAGGGTGGTTGTTTTTTTTTCCCTCTACCACACTTATTTGATTAAAGAAAAAATTTTTTTTTGCTATTTTGTATCTCTTTTTTAAAAGAAATCTTCTTTAAGTCTTTTTTGAAAAATCTTCTTGTTGAGCTTGTGTTCAAACTGCATTTTTCTTTGAGGCTTTGCTCATAGATGTTTTCCAGTCATTGTCTTCTTCAGTAATTGGGTCTTGTGCTTCCCTGGAGCACCTTCTAGCCAACTTCTTTTTGTTTGTTTGCTGATTTTTCCAGCTTACTTCTTAACTTTGGGCTTTATGTTAGTAGCGAGGTCTATTCACTTCAGGCGGGGAATCATTTCTGGCCTGAGCTTCTACAGTTTCCATAGATCAATCTGGGGGCCTACAAGTTTTCAGTGATTTCAAAGTGGTATGATCCAGGGAGTAGTCTCTTCTCACTCCTAATCTGAGCTTTTCAAAATCCTGAGCCAGGTTTGAGTCTGCTGGCTTGCATGTAGTTGAATTTCAATAGATTTTTATTAGTCTCTGGTCTTCTGTGAGGTTCTGCAGGTTCAAAGCAACTGAGTTGTTGGTTTCCTTTTGGTTTTGTTCTTTAGCCCTGGTTTTCCACTGCAGATTGTTCTGCTAGGCTAAGGGTTAGAACTGAGTCACCACCACTCTGCTCTTGTTTGTCAGAGTCATATAAATTTCCAGAATTTATTTTATGCTCCATAGTCACAGGGCACTGCATTCCCTCCTTTACAGCTACAATTTTCCAAAATGGATCAGTGAATCAGAACTAAGTATTGGGTAACAGAAGTGTGATATGGCACCAATTATTAGCTCTTGTGTACCCTAGGATCTCCTGACCTGCTATTCTATCTTGGTGCCCTTTCTATTTCTGGGTGCTAGGAGGCTTCTAGTCTACTGCAGGGTTATTATATGCTAGGCTAGAGGTTAAAATGGAGTCACTGCTTTGCTTCTGTGGCCCACAAGAAAACTCCTGGAATTTGTTTTGTGCCTAGTACTTAGCTAGTTTTGTGTCTTGTACTTAGCCTTATAATCTACTGAGTTTACTCATCTTCACCCTGGATCAATGACCTTGAACTGATTAATGGGTGCAGCCAGATTTCCCCCATTTCTGCTTCCAGTGCTAGTTCAAGGGCTGCTAAGATCTCTTTCTTTTGTAGTGTTTCTTGCCATACTCCCTCCATTCCCTTTCCATTACACAGCACTGGGGTGTTTATGGTTCTACTACTACTACTATGCAATGTTCCTGGTCATTCCCCACCTCAGTATCCACAGACATCTCTGTTTTCCTAAGTTGTTCTATACCACCCAAAAAAAAAAAAAAGACTCACTGTGCCTTCTTGTTGGCTTTCCTGATCAGTTGAGATACCTTGCTCCAAATGAGAGCTCCTTCACTCTTTATTGTCTGGTAGATATTCTCCTATGTATACCTTCTTTGATTTCTGTTTTGCCATGATTTGAATAAATAGATTTCTTTGATATTTGCAGGGAAGGGTATGAAGCCTTGGATATAGAGCCAGTGGTCCTGTTTCCCACTCAATAATGAACAGCTATCAGAAATTAGCTTGAACTTAAAAATCTCTAGATTAATTGTATGTAAGAAAACAGAGAGATATAATTCTATCCCAGTATCCCCTCTCTCTGAGAAGAACAGAGTGGCCAAACCATCTGGCTTCCACTTCTGCTTCCTCTCCTGGCAGGAATTAAAGTCTCCCTTGGAGGACAGCTAGGTTGCTCAGGGATAGAGTGTAATGGAGGATTACCAGGAAAGTTAACTAAATTATCTGTGGGTTCACAATGGGGTGAGGGAGACAGGAATGACAGATGGACAGGACCAAACAAGGTTGGGAGACCAGGTTTTACTGCCAAGGAGGTGACTGCTACTGAAGTGGCAGTTGCGCCCAACTGCCACCCTGCAGTATCTAGTCTAGGCCTATGGAAACCAGCAAGTAAAAGCAAGAGTTTTATAACATTTTTAATCAGGGACAACTAAGAATAAGGATGGGGATGGGGATTACTACACTCTTCAGACTAGGGGCAAACCCCAGGGTCAGGGAAGGGACTTATCTACACTGAGACCTAATCAAGACAGGGCCCAAGGAAAAGCAGGATTGAAGTGGATATCCTCACAGTAGCGTCCAGCTTCACTCCAGTGGTGTTTCTGCTCCTCCTGGACCACCTGCTGTACTCTTCCAGGTGGGCAGATTCTGGGAGCTGACCCAGCCCAAGTTGACCTGCAACTCAGGTTGGGATTAGCAGTCTCTACCAAAATCTCCCACAAGTAGGTGAAGGTCTTTCCACAGGATCTCTGGCAATCTGGTGTCTCCTAAAGTCAGTTGCAACTTGCCCCAACCACCATGGAGTCTCTCTCAGAGAGCAAGAGCCACTTCCTGCTTCCCCATTCCATCTTGGAATTCTCCAGCCCTTCCTGCTAGGTCTAATACTAATACTAAGCTAATAACTAAGTGATAAATCTTCCTCAAACAAGAGTACTCATCCTGAAGTCAAGGGAACCTGGGTTCTAATCTGATCTCCAACACTTTCTAGTTGTGTGACCTTGGGCAAGTCACTTAACTCCAAATTGCCTAGCCATTTACCACTCTTCTATCTTGGAACTGATGAATAGTATTGATTCTAAGACAGAAGGTAAGGATTTTAAAAAGGAAAATAATAAAGTCTTCCCTTGGAGAAGGTTTGGGGAGATGAGGCTAGACACATGTCTACTCTGCCTGTCTTCTACTCACACTTCCTTGCTACAAATAGGGAATAGTTCTCACAATATGTGAGAGGCTCTCCATATAAAAACCAAGCAGGACTTAAAGAGATATGAAAGGATATTCCAAACCCATCTCTCTGAGGAGGTAGATCTATATCTTGCATGTGTTTTCAGACTTTTTCAGTGTTTTAATCAATTGTGTTAATCTTTTTTTTTTTAATCTTTTAAAAATATTTGTTGGGGGCAGCTGGGTGGCTCAGTGGATTTGAAAGCCAGGCCTAGAGATTGGTTCTAAGGTAGAAGGTAAAGGTTTAAAAAAATAAAAATTAAAAAATAAAAAAAATATTTGTTAGATGAGATGGCTATCTGGAAGGGGGAAAGGAAGGGATATTGGGAATAACTATGAGGATATTAAAAATAAAAGACATCAATAAAAACTTATTTTAAAAGATTTATATAGATGAGAGAGGAGGCTTACAAGTCAAGAATCATTGATATTTTCTCAGATAGTTCTTTTCAGTTTTAATAATGTGAAAATTTAATATTAATCTGTACCCCTTTTGGCATCCCAAGACAACCTTTGGATTTTAAAGAGAAAGAATGATCTAAAGATTGAAGCTACAACATGTTTCTTTGCCCTTGCTGAATCAAGTTTGAGACAAACTTTGTTAATCTGTAAAAAAGCCTCTTGGATAGTAAAGCGACTAAGCAAGCTAGGAAAAAGTCAAGCAAAGTGGATATGTGGTTCGTGGCCATTCTAAATGTCCAGTGTCCTCTGACTTCTGGAAGACCTGCCCCTTGTCTGGCCTGAGGTTAGAGTTTTGCACTCAAAGGGGCTTGGGAAAGGGACATCTAAAAGAGCACAAATTGGAGTAGGGGGAGGAAGTAGGGTCTTTTTCTTTGGAATCTTAGGCTAAGGAACAGTAGGGTCTGGCTCTGGATTGGGTCCCACTGGCTGGTGGGGGGTGGATAAGAGAGTTGCTGGCCATATGTGACTGGTGCTTTTTCTTTTGTAGGGATTAAATTTATGATTGGACTAAATATGAGAGAATGTAGTTGCTGATTTTAAAAATTAATACAGCTTAAGTCAAAATGACTTTTTAGAAGTTTTATTTACAAAAGGGGGAAAGAATGAAATTAGAAAAATGTGAAAGAGGGTAGAGTAAGTAGTCTAGCTTATCAACCTAAATGTTGTTCTGGTCTCCGACTCAACCCACACAGGGGTTACTAACCCCTCAGCCAGAGGGCTTGTTGTTGAATTAAGCAAGGGTTCAATACACAAGGCCTCCTCCAAGAAGGGGAGGCCTCTCAGGAACTAAACTCTCCAGAAGCCAGGAAAGGAGGGTCAGCTTTTTTCATTCACCCAATCCAAAGTCCAAAAGAAGACCCAAGAGCAGTCTTATCGGAAGCAGTTCAAGTGCCAGAGTCTCAGGTCCAACTGAAGCCGAAGACCAAAGTCCCAAGGCAAAGTCCCAAAGGAGAAGATCCTCCAACCCGAAAATTCAGGATGAAGACCTCTTGAACAGGAAGTTCGTCATCTTTTATAGTCCTTTTTCATGTCACTTCCTGTCCCTTCCTCCATTTTATGGGGACAAATTGCAGTCTTAAATTTGCTTAGCACTGCCTAAAGAGCAATCATTCACTTCCGGAGGTGCATCTCACTTTAGTGGTTTGTGAACCTCCCCTACTTAACATTAAGTAGGGGTATCTTCACTTTTGGTTGAATAAATTTAAAAGTAGGCAAGGTCCGTAGAATCAATCCCATCTTCACACTTTCTCTAATTCACTTTTTATTATTTGATAGTTATTAATTAAGATATGGTCTACAGAGAATTTTAATCATAAAAATAAGGTCTGAGATTCTCTTTTCCCCATGACTTTAGGAACTCCCCCTTTGCTCTGTTAGGCCTTATAGTTTAGGTTAAAGCAAAGACCTAGACTTGAAGAGATACAGAAAAATTGGTATTGAGAGGGGCAGCTAGGTGACTCAGAGGATAGAGATTCAGACCTAGAGATGGAAGGTTCTAGGTTCAATTTGGCTTCAGACACTTCCTACCTGTGCCACTTAACCCTAATTGTCTAGACCCTACTGCTATTCTGCCTTGGAACTGATATACAGTACTGATTCTAAGACAGAAGGAAATGGTTTTGTTTGCTGGTTTTGTTGTTGTTTTTTTGTTTTTGTTTTTTTTTTTGGAAATTTCTATTTAATAAGTAAATAATTATTTGTTTGGTTTGTTTAATTATTTTATTTGGAAGATTTTTACATGGTTACAAGATTCATGTTCTTTCCTTCCCTCCCTGCAACCCCCTCTCATAGCCAACATGCAATTCCACTGGATTTTACATGTGTCATTGAACAAGACCTATAGAAAAGGTTTTTTTTTTTTTAAATTGGTACTTTTGTGAGTATAACCTTGTCCACAGAGATTCTCCACTCAATGATGGCTGTTGAGATCAGGCAGGAGGTAGTGATGTGGGCTGACAGTGGGCAGTGAGGATCAGTAATAGGAACAGGGGACCCTCATACTCTGAAATCTTGCAGTTCTCACTAGTCAGCACTGGTTAAACATCAACTGCAAAACCTGTAGTTCCAGCATTAGTCAAGTATGAATTGCAGATTGATCAGTTACCCATTCTGTATACTAGATCTGTAATATTCTATACTAGGCATCAGCTTTGTGCCTAATCTGTTTTATTAATTACTCATATTGTTCTTAGAACTGAAAGACATAATTAAATACCTATAGTGATCCTCCAATGTACTGCATCCTCCCCCCTACTGCCCATTTCTCATTCTAGAAGGGCAGCAAGAGCACTCCCACATTGACAAATGATGACAAGGTGGACAATGGGGGAACATAGAACCTGTGCACTGGGGACTTTGGCATTCCAGAAGAATCCTCCAAACTTGTACATGCTCCTTATTCTTTATAGCAACAAACCCCAAAACATACCTCCACCTGAATTTGGAATGGGAGATAACAAGCTCCTAGACTCCAATAAATATGCTAACCCTGACCCACAGGGTATGGACGCTACCACTCCTTGGTGGAAGTTGCCACTCTACAGCAGAGCTGCTACTCCATACTATCATTTCCAAAGACACTACTCTACTAGCCCCTGGACTTATCTATCAGCCCTAATATTAATATGTTCAACTATGCTTGATGTAAAAAGCAGTTTGTTAAAATGGCTTTTATAAATCTATTTTTCCTCTTGTAGTTTTCTTTTCATTTTCATCCTTGAATGTCGTTCGTGGACTTTGCATCATTGGATATTTTTTGAAGCTTTTCTGAAACTAGTTTTACCCCATGCTCATTTTCTCTGCTTTTTGAAATTATACTACCTATAATATCCTTCATCCTTTTACATAAGATTTTATAAATGAGTTTATATTCTAACCTAGTGATGCTTTTTGCAGCCACCTCTATATTACAAGGAAGTCAGATGTTTGTTGAATAAGGCATTTTCTGAGCTCTTTTGGATTCCTTGTTGTAGAAATTAATTTACATTGCTTCAAATTTTGGATAAAATCATCATAGACAATGTTGATGTCATTTGAATTATCCATTTCCCATTTTTTATTTACAATAAATTATTTGATTGGGGTTAAATTATTTTTTCATTTTTCCCTCACAAAATTCTGATCTATTTGCACAAACAGTAATGTCTTTCCTTTCCAAATACAGTCAATATTATTCTTTGTAGTGTCCAGGTCATATATGGAACTGTAATGGTGAGGCACCAGGGATGTAAATTCTGTCCCCAAACCACTTCCTCACTTGGAGCAGCTCTGCAGGTCAGTTGTCCACTTGCTGAAAGCCTTCACCTCTCAGGATCCCAGGGAATCTGGATGCAGTTTTTCCCTAACTCTGAGATCTCCCAGGGTTAGCAACATTTATGTCCCAACCACTAATGGAGTCTCTCTCAGAGCACAAGCCCACTTCCTGCTCCATCTTGGAATCCTCCAGCCCTTCCTGCTAGGTCCAACACTAATACTTAATTAATTGCTAAATAAACCCTCACAACAGTTCTCACCTAATTATTATATCACTATAAATCATTAAATTTCACAATCTCAAAAAAAAAGATTGGAAGTGACAAATGACAATAGTAAGTTACAGGATAAATGTAAGTATATTTAACAATAGTGAGTTGTATATGAAAAATGGTATAAAAATATATGATCTTTAGCATTTATGAGTAGAAAAGGGGAGGAGCTTGTCACAGAGTAAGAATGAGGGATAACAATAAGATGGGCCAACCTGAATATAACACTGGTATCCACAAATTTTTTAAATCTCTAAAGGTAGACCTCCTCTGTGTTAAGGAAATCACTAAATCTTTTTTTTTTTTTTTGGACTCAGAGGCCATGAGATTTGAACAAGAATCCCTTCTACAACATATGCAAAAAGTAGTCATCTAGCATTTTCTTAAAGACCTTCAGTAAAGGGAAACTTACCACTTTCCAGAGAAATCCATTTCACTTTTGGATAGCTCTCAATACTACAAAGCCTAACCTCCACTCATTCCTCTTAATTTTTCCCTTTGGACCAAGCAGAGCAAGTCTAATCCTTTTTCCAAGGGAAAGCCATTAGCATACTTGAAAACAAATATAATTTTCCTCTACATTTTCACTTATCTATTTTAAAATTTCCCCAGTTTCCTTTTATATCCTCCTATTCAAATTCTCATACTATGTTGGTTGTGTAATAATGAAAATAAATGTAACATGTAATAATTAAAATGCTACATGTAATATTTAAAAATTGGTTTTGTTAAATAATATTAGTAAAAAAATGGTTGTGGTCACCATTTATAAAATTAACTCAAGTCACAAGGATGATAGTAGCTTTTAACAATTTAATTTAATATAAATATAGTATAAGAAAGAAGGAAGGAAGGAAGTAGAAAATTTATTTCCTAGCCTACCACTCTAAAGTCTGGTCTGTAGAATTTCAGCTCACTCCCTGACAAGGTTCTAATCTCCAGTGGAAGTCCAGTAGTCTCTTCCCACAAGGGTCTCTTTTGTCTGAGTCACCAACACCAAATGGAGTAGAAGAATCATTCCCAAAGAACTCATGCAAGAGCTCAAATCTCCTCTATGGTCTCACCTTTTATAACCCTTTTCTCCACGTTACTTCGTGTCTCTCTGAGCTGGTCTATCACATCTCAAGAACCAATCAATCAGTCTCTCTGCCCTGGACCTGTAACCCTTAGTTCTGGGTCATGTTCCTAGAGCTCTTAACTGTGACCTCTGTTTAGAGCATTCCAGCCATGCTACTGGATGGGTCGGATGAGAAGAAAATTCACAACCTTAGGAGGAAGGGGTTCCCTTTATACAATACCTCCTGTGATTCTATTGGGAGACGAGCATGTTGAAATCTCCCCAATTAAGGGTTTCAGGAGATTAACAAGCCTAGTCCACCCAATGAATCATTTCACGTAACTAACTTATACTTCTAAAGATCTTCTGGCTAGAGGTGCATAGAATATTGCACTAAGAAGAAATGACAATAATTTGGGGATAAGAGGGAAATAAAAGAGAGAGAGAGAGAAACCAGTGATTGGCAGGTACATTGACAAAAAGCCAATTGGGGGCAGTCCCCTTTGGCATAAGAGCTTACATTCAGAGTAAATATGTTCAACCCCCTTCAGTTCAATTCATTACATCCCAAAGTTCATTCTGGATCTTTTGATGCAGTATGTGGTTTCTGCAGGCCTCTTTATGGCACCTTCTTCAAGAATTTCACTTTCTTGATTTGGGGAGTTAGCAAGCTTCTTTTCCTGAAATTTCTCTCAAAAAAATTTTTTTTAATCTTGGATTTTATAAAAATTATACAGTTGCAATCCTTTGGACATTTTCCATCTTATTAATGTACTTCCCAAACTGTCTTCTAGAACTAAACATGATACTCCAAATGTGGTCAGACCAGAGCAGAGTCCAGTGGAACTAGTTAGTCCTAGATAGAGTACCTCTCTTGATCTGCCAAAGATTACATTTATTGGCTGCTACATCACTATTGACTCATCGAGTTTATGGTCCATTAAAACCAGGTAGATTTCTGTTAGATGTCTAGCTATTTTTCAATCATCCCCCAATACCATGATTTAATCTTTTTGATGAAGTGTGACACTCAAATACCATTCAGGGCAAGGATGTTCTTCATAATCCCTCAAGTGTGAAGGAATATTATAGAAGTTGTCTTCAAGAAAAAAGGATTTATCCTTTGAAGTTGTCAATTTGACCATTCTCCTAATGGTCATATCCTCTTCTATACTGTAAATTCCATGAATGAGGGACCATGTTTTACCTAAACCTTTATCCCGCCCAGGTCATAGTAGTATAACACATACAATAGGGCCTTGATAAATATTTGTTAAATTATTAAATGCAAAGGAAAAACTTAGTAAATCTTAATCTGATATAGAAGCATAAATTATCATTACATCTAACTTAAAATAAGGCAGCATATGGTGCCATATGAGTGATAAAAACACAAAGTACCATAGCACTTCAAGAGAAAGATCTTATCTGCTTGGATGATCATGGAACGGTTCAGACTAAAAATAAGTACAATAAAAGTTAAGATTTGAGATGATATCAATGCAGCAACAGGTAGCAGCATCCCTCAGTCAGCGCTTATTCAGTTCTTACTATGTGCCAGGCACTGTGCTTTGTGCTGGGGATACAAAGAAAGTCAGTAAGTCCACGTTTCAATGAAAGAGATAACACATAAACAACTACGTACAAATAAAAGATGTAGAGTCTAAATTGCATGTAATACTAGACGGAAGGCACTTGCAGTGGTAGGGGAAGACCTGGAGAGGCCTCTTGTGCAGAAGGTGGGATTTGAGGAGCTTTGAAATAAACTGGTGCAGTGGAAATAATACTGGGTCTAGAGTCAGGAAGATATCTTCCTGAGTTCATATCTGGCCTCAGACACTTTCTAGCAATGTGGCCCTGAGCATGTCACTTAACCCTGTTTACCTCAATTTCTTCATCTGTAAAATGAGTTGAAGAAAACAGCAAACCATTCCAGTATGCCCAAATGGAGTTGGAGAAAGTTGGACACCACTGAAAAGTGAACAACTTAAAGGAAGGCAGAGAAGTCAACAACAAAATAGTATTTAAGGTCCTTCTATGTGCCAGGTACTTTGCTGAGCACTTGAGGCAAAGTGAGGAGGGAGAATATTTGAGACATAGCAGATAAAAAGGTTGGGATCAGGAAGTGGAAGGTCATTTATAAGGACAGCAAGGAGGCTGTAGAGCTGGAGAATAACTTATATGGAGGGGAATAAAGAATGAGCAGGGTAGAAAATTAGGAAGGGGCTAGGTTGTGAAGGGCTTAAAATGAAGAGAGCTTTTTCTATTTGATACTAGAGGGAACCACCAGAGTTCATTGAGTAGAGGGAGTAACATGGTCAGGCACTTTCGGTGATGGATTGGGAATGTAGAGATACCAGAATCAGAGAGAACTATTAAGGGGGCTAAAGGTGGAGAGTCTGAACTAGGATGGTGGCTAGGTGAGTGCTGAGTAGGGAGGGGAGATTTTTTAATAGGTGTGGACATAGGACATGCTTTGGAAACTGGATATGTGGGGTGAATGAGAATAAGGGGCTGAGGATATCACCCTTTCTACTCTAGGTGACTAGCAAAATGGTGGTACTCATGATGGCAAGAGTTCAGAAGAGGAAGGAGTTTGGTCAGGAAGAAGAACGAGTTTAGTTTTGGACATGTTGAGTTTGAGGTGAGGGAAGCCTAGAGGTACAGAGAAGTTAGAGTTGTACAAATAGATCTGAGAATTGCCTGCACAGAAGACAACAAAAGAGCTGATGATGAGATTCCCAGTAGAGTAGAAGAGGGCCCATAAAGAACCCAGTTAGCTAGTAAATATGGATAAAGATACAGCAAAGGAGCCTGAGAAAGAGCAATCAGAACTTGGAGAGAACAGGGTCACAAAAATCTAGAGGAGAGACTATCCAGAAGAGTATAATTACCATGTCAAAGGTTGCAGAGAGGTCAAGAGGGATTGAGAAAAGGCCATTGCATTTTAGCAATTAAGAGATCATTAGTTATCTCGGAGAGAGTAGTTTCATTCAAATGAGGTCTGAAGCCAGATTGCAGACTATTTAGAAGGGAATAGATGCTATTTGCCTTTTGTCCAGACACATAGGTTGTCTAGAACTGTCATCCACACCTGGAGTGTCCTTTATCTCACCTGTAGTTCATCCTTCATTTTCAGAGGATTGTTGTGACAGTGGTCTGATAAGGCATTTTGTCTTTTCCAGTATAAAAGTTTCATGAAACAGTTGATCTGTTCTTCTAAACCAGGGGTCGGCAACCTTTTTGGCCGTGAGAGCCATAAACGCCACATTTTTTTAAATGTAATTTCGTGAGAGCCGTACAGTGCTCACAGTGCATGCTCCTGTAACAGCGCCTGAAAAAAAATTGACTTTATGGCTCCTGCAGAAAGAGCCATATCTGGCCCTCAAAAGAGCCAGATATTGCTCAAGAGCCATACGTTGCCGACCCCTGTTCTAATCCCTTCTCACCTCCACATCTTGGAATCTCTACCTTCCTTCAAAATCTTCCTCAAGAGTCCCCTCCTACTATAGGACTTTTGTGATCCCCTGAGCTGTTAGTGCTCTTGATCCCCATAAACTACTTTGTATTTACTTACAGTGTATACATGTTGTATCCCCCAATAGAACAGAATGTTCTTGAGGGCAGAATTTCCTTTCATTCTATATCCCTAGTGTGATCAGTGCCTGGTTTAATAAATGTTGATGTGAATTGAACTGAAAGAATGAATTTACTGAATGATTTTCTTTAAAAGTCCATTATATACCAAAAGTTCTTTAAGTACATTTAAAAGCTAACACTATCAAGTAGGATTTTTTTTTTAAACTAAACCTGATTCAGAAATCCTCAATAACCAGAAGACATCAGATATGAAAATTTTTTTTTTATTTTAAATCAAAATATCAAGCAGATACTGGCAAAAACAATATACAAAACAGAACTCAAAATGTCAACCCTTCCTCCCAAATCATCTCTGAGCAGGCACTGATAGGAAACAAATATTCCCTTAGGAAAAGCAACTTTCAATTTCAGCTCTTCTGGAAAATGGAAGCCAAATAAAACCAGTCTGTCTATATTTACAGTTTTCATTTTATGGCAAAACTGTCTCTTGTACATGGTTCCAGAGTATTCTTTCTTCTAGTTTTAGGGTAAAAAGTCCTGTCCCATTTAAGGAGAGCAGTATCCTTTGAGGGGTAAGTGAGGGGAAACCTGGGTTTCCTAAAGACAGTATGTAGAGTACATGTGCTACAATGTTAATTTACATAAATTAAAGAACAGAAAGAGCAGGGTTCCAGAGGGGCCTGTTGTGTTCTGCTTATATAAAAACATTAACAACAGAAACAACAATTAGTTTAAAGATGAGTTTAAGTGGGGTATGATTTCTGTAAGTATGCATCAATATCTTCCAGAAGTCACACTTTTCCTAGTCTAGACCCCTTCCTTACCTAATACCATATCTTGGCCTTGGCCCTATATTTCCAAGTGAAGCAAAAGATTCAATTATTAAAATATTACTTAAGGATTTGAAAATAACAAAAACTTTCCATTCAATTGAAATCAGCTTTTATTGGGTGCACTGAATCCTAAAAGTTAACTTAGTCACTACTGATGAATAGGGCTCAAAGATCATTTTAAAGAACAAATGGATCCACATCATCACACATTAAAAAAAAAAATCCTCCCCCCATTTAAGAGAAAATCATTTTTTTCTAATTACGATGGAAACTTAAACTGGTAGCATTATCCTCTAAGATTATGGCCCAAAGGTCTGGAGCTGTCCTCTGCTTGATTTTATTTAGCCAGTGGCAAGTCCTTGAAAAAAAAAAAAAGGTCTTGAAAAAATGCACTTTTAGAAAAGCACTTTTTCGTGCTTGTGGTCTATCATCACTTACACTGTATTGGTGGTGGAATGAGGGAACAGGGTTAGCAAAACCATGAACTAGAAACTGAGAACATGCAGCAACAAATTTTTGAATCTTGTTTGTGGCACTTCATTGTTGCTTTTGATTTGTGATAGGTTGTGAAACTGAATTTTTCCTCCTGGTCAATAGGCCAAAATAGGTGGGGGGAGGATGGGGAGGGTTTCCTGCTCTTGCTTTAAGAAAAAGAAGTGAAATTGACTCACTTCCTCCACTTTAGCTCTTTAATCTTCATTTATTAAAGAGATCATTGGATCATAGATTTAGAGCTAGAAAGGACCATGGATGTTATAGACAGCATGAAAAGGGAAGAGTGCAATTAAGTATTTAAAATAGAAAAACATATGAAAGGCTTTTCCCAAGGGTAACAACCATTTTTTTTTTATTATTGACATGATTCTTATCCCAACAGCACCCCATTAAGAAAGGAAAATGTGAGGGTGACCATTGTTAAGTCTGATATTCACTGAGTATACAGAGCCTTCAAGATTGAGGACACTGACAAGATCAGCATAGGATCCTAAGAGCATCAGGAAAAAACCTGTTGCTAGGTTGACCTGCTGAACCGCTGCTAACATAGTAAGGCTACAGGGCTTAATGAAAGTGGTAGGTACACTTTAACCTACAACACTGGGGAACATTTAGCCTTTGGACTTGGGTTTGTTACATCATATATGAGATAATTTGAGTCAATACTACCACTCCCTCTGTTAGTTCCCTATACTTATTATGTCAAGTATAATCAGACTACTGCAGGTAATATGACTCATAACTGAAATATGAAAAATTATTTTGAAAGTATCTATAAATGAAGTCAATATTGGTATGTAACCATATGACTCATGACAGAAAAGTGAACAAAAATGTAACAGAGAGGACACCAGGGCGTTAGTAATTTGATCCACTGAGGAAGTAGCAATATTGGATAAAAGTTGCAATCGAGAAGTGGGAATATATCTTAGGAAAAACAACAGACCTATAAATAAATCATTTCAAAGAAGGAATAGAGTGTGGTGCATTTAAAGTAAGCTCTATTCCAAACCACACTACATTAAATTCAGTCAGTTTTCTAACAGCTTTAAACAGAGTAAGAGAGAGTAAGAGACCTACTGGTCTCCCCATGTTGCCCTGATGTCCCCAGGAAAAAAGGCTCCCCAAAAATAGCCACTAGTCAGACAATGAACGAATGGGCTGCTGGGCTATGAGACTGTTATGAGAAACAAATGTAACTGGCTTGACCTATAAGCAAAGGCATAATTAGTCTATAAGGGCAGGAACTGGGCTATGGCCAAAATTTCCTTCAAAATACATGCACACACAAGTACACGTGCATGCACAAACAAAGAAAAATATTTTTTAGGCCAGTGATGGGATTGTATAGTTTTAGCTGCCCTAATAAAGTAAACTTACAACACAGGACACACTCTATATCTGAAAAGAAGCATAAGAAAAATCACTTCAATAAATATTTTCACTTCCTTCTATTTCTTAAGAAATTATGCCTGACAACTTTCAACTTCCTTATCACTAAGCTCCCTGGAATAAGCTGTGAGGCTGCTGGAAAGAATAACACACACTGGAGCTGATCAGTCTTTCCCAGTAAATCAGGGGGCAATTGAAGAAGGAATTTAAGAGTCAGCAAAGGCCAGAAAATTATGAAAAATAAAAATTTAAATCCAAGAATTTCCAAATTGCTAACTTTAATTAAAATTGTCTGTGACTCAGGCACTTTCATCTTCCAGATTACTGGAAGATATTTCCCCTTGGGAAAATGTCCTTAGTCTTTAAGGAAGAATCTTTCCCTTCTTTGGAAAAAAAAAAAAAGGGAGGGGGGGTGGCTTCAAAGTCAATTACTGCAAAAATCACCTTTTTTCTTTTCTTCTTTGACCCAGAATGCAGCAACTTGGATTCTTTGCTCTAAGATCACTTTACCTGGCAGCTCTATGGCTATCTTATGAGCAATGCTCTTTATTATTATTATTATTTTGGGGTACAAGAGATACTGAGCACAGAACACTTCAGCAAGTTGCTTATAACTTCACAATTGGGCAGAGTTCAATGGTTTCATGCCTTACTATGCTCAGACTATGAACAGACTCCTAAACCTAGATTCAGAGCAGAAAAGACCTTCACTGCACATGATATTTCTGCAGCCGTCTATTTGTGTTGTGTGTAGGAATAGCCACTTGTACTTCATGATTTAAATCTTATTGGCGAATCCAAAGAGGTACTCTGAGGCTAGGGAAAACTACTGCTTAGGCACACCCAACTCTGCTATTTAAGTAAAATTTGTACACACCGGGTTTCCAGTTGTTGAAGGCTCAGGTGGCAGAGATAGGATAAGTCTGACTCAAAATGTTTATAGTGGTGATTGCTTGGGACAATTTTATGCTAATAAAGCTGCATGTTTGAGGGTATGAGAGTAGCATTTAGTAACCACTAAATTTAAATTTGAGAATCTTATAACTCAATAAAAACATTTAACACATTGCATGTACCTTATTCATAGATTTACAAAGAGGTGAGATCCCTACCATTATCTAAATCTTAGCTATATTCCTGGTAACCTGTTATTGTTTTAATAATCTATTTGGTACATCCCAATACCTGGGCAAAGCCTGATCACACTAGGTTGCAAGGTGATAGGTATATTCTTAGGTTCCCAGGGTTCCTTCTTTACTGCATATGAAAGTAACACAATTTTGCCAACAATCTATAGGCTGTTGCAATGGCCACTAAGAACCCAGAATTATTTCTTCTCAGAACAGGGTCCCCAAGTCATAGCATAAAGAAAAGCAAAATAGCCCAAGAATTCTCAGTATCAGTTCAGATAAACTCATGAGATTCTCTGATAAAAGATTCTAACACATTGCTAGGCCATTTAAAAAATATAAAACATACAAACTTGAGTCATCTTAGGAAACCTATATACCTAGCATTCTTTTATTAAAAATGCTACAAATTTAACTTTCCCTGAATGTTGAAATGATTATTTTTGAAATATTCAAACTACTTGTTTAATCTGGCCTAGTCAGGATCACATATAGGACAAATAGACTGACTCATTAGCGCAATCTTCCTAGATTGGGGTAAAATATTCACATTTATTGGC
This sequence comes from Gracilinanus agilis, assembly GCF_016433145.1. Taxonomy (NCBI): domain Eukaryota; kingdom Metazoa; phylum Chordata; class Mammalia; order Didelphimorphia; family Didelphidae; genus Gracilinanus; species Gracilinanus agilis. The sequence goes on along the minus strand of NC_058131.1, from coordinate 265,926,210 downwards.
CCCTTTTATGCCCTCTCCCCTCTCAGTACCCACCTTGAGACAGAGAAAGGAAGTTTGTGTCTTAGTGTGACCTGCTTTGAATTCAATTCACCTGCACCTTGAAGATTCCTCTAAAGTTTTCTCCCGGACCTGTGTGTGTACACATATACATTATATGAACATATAATGTATATATAATTATAAAAGGAAGGGGGAGGAAGGAAACTATCCAAATTAAAACCTACAGAAAAACTGTGGGAAGACACCAAATCCATAGGATCCATGGATTTTCCACACTTGGGTATGGTCCCCAAGACCTTTATTATTGTCCCTTTTTCCCCTTGAACACTTCTCAGACCTTAGGCAAGGAACTTGGCTAGAATTGGAAAAAAAACAGGCACATGTGACTACTGACTTGCACCAAATTGTGCAGATACTCGCCACCCCAAGCTCCTAAGTCTTCTACAGACCTTGTCTGGTGCAAAAAATGCTTTAACTGAACTTTACCACATACCCTATGCTGTAAACCAAATTAACCATCACAGGAAATGACAAGAAAGCGACAGAAAACTCTGGGATTGAAACCCCAAGAATTGATATGTAATGTAACTCTATTAAAGAATCAACATTTTCCTGAGGTTCTTTAGGGCCACATCCACAAAATATCTTTTCAATCTTTTTGATCCTCTACTTTTCATCAACCCTCCTATTTTACCTAGCTTCTTGCTAGTCGTTTTTCTTTCTAAAAATGTTATTAAGCAACAGATGGAAAAATACATATCCTAGGAAAAAAGGGGGAGAAAAGTTTAGTACTTGAAAACTTTTTATAAGTTGGTATAATTCATCTAATTGTTTTTGTTTTTGGTGTTTTCTCTCTCTCTCTTTCTCTCTCTTTGGTTCAGCAGCCTCACCATTACCCTCTTTAGCCAAGCTATCTCCAAGTTTTGATTCCTTCTATCTTTTTTAACCTCACTTTCTTACTCCTCAGCACAGACTGGGAAAAGGCAGCTCTCAAAGACACAATCCATTTTTAAGTGTTCTGTTAGAGGTCCATCTCCTTTTTCCCCCCCTTTTTTTTTTACTTCTGATCATGATCTTCTGACACTGTGGTTACCTCAATGGTGGTATGCTCCTCTGACGTTGCCCCGCTCTCCACAGCACCAGATGGCATGGTCACAATTGTACTACCAGTAGGAGATACCTGTGTTACGTTCTGTATGGTGGTACCCAAACCAGGCAATGTGAGCAGCTGGAAAGGGCTCACCACTTTAACCACAGTGCTGCCATCCTGCATTGCTGCTGTGCTGAGTACAGTGAGGTTGGAAGCATCAGGATGGATCTCCACAGTGCTGGGGAAATTAGAACCTGAAGAGGCCAGTACAGTATATCCCCCAAGTAGTGGTGAAGCTGGGGAGCTAGCTGGAGAAACTTGAGTTGAACTTTTCCCCAATATGGTAGATGGAAGAGTAGATACCACTTTGCTTAGTGGCAGGTTGGCAAGCTGAGAGACTGGTACTCCTTGAGTGAGGGCTATCTGTGCAGATTGGGTCAATACTTGAGAGGTTATGGCAGCTGGCCCAGATGTAGCCCTTGTAAGCCGGGGACGTTTCATGGGTGGTGGAAGAGAAACAGGGGTCAAAGTCATTAGGACATTATTCAGGTGTTGAGATTTATGCTTCAGTTCCTTGGCTCTTTTCCGGTGCTCATCACACTGCTGTTCTAAAGCTGAAGGGGGAAACAAGAAACAAAATGAACTAATGATTGTGGGAAAAGTGAATCATCTGCAACTGGTGTGGAATCCAAACTCAACAAAAATGTATTGAATGACATGATTATGATGAAGAATGTGCTACAGTCCTAGTTTGGGGGTTCAGTTAAGATATTAAAGAGGGAAAACAAAGTATAATGGTTTGAGAGGGAAGGTTGTCCCTGACAAGGGACACAGGTTTTGTGGAAGAGGTAATTATTTGAGATAGATGGTAAAAGGGGGGTAAAAATTCGTCATATGCAGAGTGGGAAAGAAGATGCAACAACAGCACAGAGACCAGAAAACATGATGGGGAATAGTTCAGTTTAATTAAAACAGACTGTGTTTAGAATGCAAAGAGAAGAGTAATATAGAAAACAAAGGTGACATGAGCTTGTAGAAGACTCGGATTTTGGTTTCAATTTTATTTGATGATCAGTAGGGAACCACTGAAGATTTCTTTTTTATTTAAATTGGTATATTTTTGTTTTCATATCAGCTCCTTTGCAAAATATACCTTCTCTTCACCCTACTTCCCTTCTCCTACAAAGCAAAATCAAATCATCCTCTGTAGCAAAGTTGATACTGTTTTTTTATAGAGAAGGCAAAAATTAGGTAAGCAAAACTAGCTAACACACCACTCTACATCAAGAGCATTTTCTCTATTCACCATGTTGCTATTCATTCCAGGACAAAGACCATGCCCTGGAAAAGTTAGCCCTTTCAGATCTTGGACTCCTGTCCAAAGGCCCATGCTGCCCTGTTTGGTTAGTGCTTCTCATGGTCTACTATAACTAGGCTGGTTCTAGCCTCGCATCATTCTATGCCCCAGTCATTTTTCTTGCCATCGAATCTGTCATTAAACATGTACTATAACCAGGTAGGGGGAAGGCTACAATCAAATCAGTAGTACCACTGGGAATGGATCTACTACTCAAAGGCTCACCTACCATCTCTGTGATTTACAAACACACATGTTCCAGATAGCATAACCCTATTTTTATTACCTCCCACTATTAGAATGCAAGTTCCCAAGAGAAAAGACTATCTCTTCCTTCTAAATTTGTTTCCAACAATGCTTACATAATAATAAGTCCTTAAAAACGCTTCTTTATTCATCTTTATCAATGAAATATGAGTAAATACAACTTTTCACAACCCAAGGGAAAGGAGTTCATTTTCTTAACTCTTCTCCAGAGCCAAGCTTCATCATTATAATTACAGAATATTCAGTTTTGAGTTTTTTATTTGCATTGCTATACTAATTGTAGATGTTATTTTCCTTATTCTGTTAACTTCACTAGCAGCAAATAGAACAACAATGCAAATAAAAGACTAAGATAAACAATAATTTCATACCTGTGAAACTCTTGCTTCTGCAAAAAAGTAAGAAGAAACGTCTTCTCAGATCTCTTCTTAGAGACCAGGCTTATTCTTTGTAATTTTGCAACATTCATTTTTTTTTTTGTGGCTGCTGTTCTTGACAATGACATTATTGTTGTCACTGTGCAAACTATTTCTTTGACTCTGCTTATTTAACTTTTTATCAGTTTATTTAAGTTCAAACTTCTCCATCATATTCATCATTTCTTACAGCATAGTAATATTCCATTACATTCATGTATCATATTGTTTAGCTATTGCCTGCTAGACAGGAATCTATTTTTCCTACATCTTTACTACCACAAAAGAGACACCAGAATAGTCTCTTGTAACGTGGGACTTTTCAATCACCTTAACCTATATCCCTAACAAAGATGATCTCTGGGTCAAAGAGCATGGGCAGTTAAGTCACTTTTTAGTACCTAGCGCTAATCAATCAATAGGCACTTACTTGCAAAGGTAAGAAGAAAGGGGATTAGTCAATAAGGGCTATAGTAGAGAGGGGTCTAAAGAAAGGAAACCAAATAAATAGGCTATTATAATAGTCAAACCAAGAGGTGGAGAGGACCTGACCTAGGGTGGTGGCTGGGGTAATGTGAAGGGCAAGTATACATTAGATTCAAAAAAAGAAATGACATGATTTGGCAACTGATAGGATATATGGGATGAATGAGAAGAAAAGGATAATACTGAGGTCTTATTTAATTAATTTATTTATTTATGGTTTTTTAAAACCCTTATCTTCCATCTTGGAATCAATACTGAGTATTGGTTCCAAGGCAGAAGAGTGGTAAGGGCTAGGCAATGGGAGTTAAGTGACTTGTCCAGGATCACACAGCTGGGAAATGTCTGAGGACAGATTTGAACCTAGGACCTCCTGTCTCTAGGCCTGCTCTCAATCCACTGAACTACCCAGCTGCCCCCTTACAACTGAGGTTTTAAACCTGAATTATTAGAAGAATTAGAGGGACAGTAGAATCCTAAAGTTCAGAAGAAAAATGGGCTTAGAAGAAAAGATGAGTTCTGTTTTGGACATGTTGTATTTGAGATATCTATGAATGTTCCAGTTCAAATGTTGAACAGGGAGTTTGTGAGGCAGGGTCAAAGCTCAGGAGAAAGACTAAGGTTGGATATCTATCTATTAGAAGCTGCCTTTGCTCCTTAAAACAAAGATGGAGAAAATCCTACAATTGTTCTGCCTGGGTCTACTTCAAATTTATAGTATAAAACATCAACTGGGCCCTCATTGCTGCTAGGCAATCCTTCTATACTTTCCTTATCAACTCACTATTTCACTCCCAAAAGGGGATATTCTAAACTTTTTCAACCATTCTCCAATCTTCAATGGCTCCTTCTCAGCTGAGAATCTTGCCTCATATTTTACAGAAAAAAAAAAACTGAGACCATGTGCTATGAGTTCTCTCTTTTGCTCTCTTCATCTCCTATCACTCAGATGTTTTCTGCCACTGTCTCCCCACTATCTCTTCTTTCACTCTTGTCTTAAAAGAAGAGGTTGGCGGGGAAGGCAGCTAGATGGCTCAGTGGACTGAGAACCAAGCCTAGAGATGGTAGGTCCTAGGTTCAAATACTCAGACACTTCCTAAATGTGTGACCCTGGGCAAGTCACTTAACCCCCATTGTCTAGCCCTTACCATTGTTCTGTCTTAGAATCAATAACACAAAATACTGGTTCTAAAACAGAAGGTAAGGGTTTAAAAAAGGGGGAAAAAAAAGAGGTAGCCTTATTTCTTTTTTTTTAGCCCTTACTTTCTACCTCATTCAAAAAATCCTCCCTTGATCCTTCTATTCTTATTAACTATTGTCCTATATCACTTCTATCATTTGTGACAAAACTCTGAGGCTAGGATAAGTGCCTCTACTTTCTCTCCTCTCCCTTTTTTTAAGTTTCTGACCTTTTCATTCCATTGAAACTGCTTTCCCCAAACTTACCAATGATCTTAACAGCCAAATCCAATGGTTTTTTCTCAGTTTTCATTCTTCTTGACTTTTTTGAAGGCTTTTGACAATGTTGATCATCCTCTTCTCTTTGATATTTTCTTTTTTATAAGTTTTTGGAACACGAGTATTTGCTATTCTCTTCCTACTATTTGACTACTCTTTCTCAGTCTCCCTTTGCTAAATCCTCTTCCAGATCATACCCCCAAAACCAAAGGTGTCCCACAAGGTTCTGTCCTGGGTCCTCTTTTCTTCTCCTCTATACTACTTCACTTGAGGGTCTCAGCAGTTCCTATGGATATAATTATCATTTCTATGATGATTTTCAAATCTACCTATCTTTCTCTGACTTCTCTACTGACTTCCAATATCCTCCAAATAACTTTCATACATCTTGAACTAGATATCCAGTAGACATCTTAAATTCAAAATGTCCAAACTGAACTTATTATCTTTCCTCTTAAACCCTCCCCCACAACAACTTCTCTATTATTGTCAAAGGCAATACCATCCTGCCAGTACCCCAGGTTGACAATCTAGGTCAGTGATAGTGAATCTTTTACAGATGGAGTGCTGGGCCCTGCCCTCACCCCCCAGACTAAGTGCTGTGCCCACCCCCTCCAGAGAACATGTGCCATACCCCCCTTATCTCACACAGGGGAAGGAGGAAGAGCTCCCATTGGGTTGCTGGGCAGAGGAGTGGAGGATATGAAAAAATGACAGCAGGCATAGTGGAGAGGGAGAAGGGAACAGCTCCATCTGAGTCCTTCTGCCTTTCTAGTAATGAACTGGGGGGTGAGGGGCAGTCAAGTGCCCATAAAGAGTGATCTGCGTGCCATCCTTGGCACCTATCATGACATAGGTTCACCATCACTGATCTATGTTATCATTCTTGACTCCTTACTCTCAACTTCTCATATCCAATCTGTTGTCATGTCAACTCCACCTCTGGATCATCTTTCAAATATAACCCCTTCTCGGCTCCAACACTGTCAACTATTCTAGTGCAGGCCTTCATTGCCTCACACCTGAACTACTGGAATAGCCTACCAATGGATCTGTTTGCCTCAAGTCTCTCCCTACTCAAATCCATCCCTCGACTCAGTCAACAAAGTGATTTTCCTTAAAATACACATCTGGCCATGACACTACCTAGCCCTGATCTCACTCAATAAACTCTAGTGTTCTCTATCATCTCCAAGATAAAATACAAAAACATCTGTTTGGTGTGCAGAGTACTTCATATTGTAGCCTTCCCCCTACCTTTTTTATTCAAAGATATTTTATTTTCCCAATCACATGTAATAATTTTCAACATACATTTTCTGAAATCATAAGATCCAAATTGCCTCCCTCCCTCCTTCCCTTCCCTCCCCACTCTCAAGAGATGCTAAGTAATTTGATCTGGATTATCCCATACATTATCATGCAAAACATACTCCACATTGGTCATTGCTGAAGAGAAGATTCATATAAAACCAAAACCCCAAAATAAAAACAAATCAACTAAAGTGAAAAATAGTCTGCTTTGATCTGCATCTGACTCCAACAATTCTTTCTCTGGAAGTAGATAGCATTCTTTTTTCATAAGTCTTTCAGAATTGCCTTTTATTACTGTATTGCTCAGAGTAGCTGTCTTTCACAGTTGATCATAGTACAATATTGCTAACTGTGTATAATGTTCTCCTGGTTCTGCTTATTCTGCTCTGCTTTGGTTCGGGTAGATCTTTCCAGCTTTTACTGAAATCATCCTGCTCATGATTTCTTATGACACAACAGTATTCCATCACCAACATAAAGGACAATCTTATTCAACCATTCTCTAATTGATGGACAACCCCATAATTTCCAATTCTTTGCCACCAAAAAAAGCTGCTATAAATATTTTTGTATAAGCAGGTCCTTTCTCCTTTTTTATGATATCTTAGTTTTATAACTCTGTGGACATAGTTCCAAATTACCTTCAAGAATGGTGGGATCAGTGTCCCAGTATTGGGATTAGTGTCCCAATTTTGTCACATCTCCTCCAACATTTATCACTTTCCTTTATTGTTATGTTACTCAATCTGATAGGTGTGAGGTGTTACCTCAGAGTCATTTTAATCTGCATTTCTGTCATCAAGAGGAATTTTGAACATTTTTTTCATATGATTATTGATAGCTTTGATTTACTGGAAAGCTGATTGTTCATATCCTTTGACCATCTGTCACTTGTTCCCCTTACCTTTTCAAGTCTTCTTAGATCTTAGCCCTCCCAACACTGACTATAACCATCTTTTGTCATCTTTGCAAATTGTTCAAGGTGAGGTAAAATCTCAGGATGGTTTTGATTTTAATTTCTTTTATGATTAGAAACAAGGATCAATCTTCTACAAAGATAATGGCATATTTGAATATTTCTTGATGTCTCGTGGAATCATTTGCTTTTGCATGGTCAATTCTAATTTTTAGGGAGTTTTTTTCCCCTTTAGCCAAGGATCTGTAAATCTTGTTCCAAGTATTTCTCTTTCCATAGTTTTCTCCTATGATTCTCATTTCTATTCCAATTTTTTCCTCTATCATTCTCATTGAGTCTTTAAAATCATTTCTAGCCCTTTTTTATATAAACTATTACTTTATCTCTCCCAGGAATTCTAGCTGGACTTTTACCAAGCTACATTTTTTCTCCTTGAGGCTTTGCTTGTAATTGTTTTAGAGTCATTTTCTTCTTCTGAGTCCTCAAGTTTCCTGTTACAATAACAATGCTATGATAGATCTACTTATTATTGCAACCTACTTCCAGATCTTGGACTTTATGTTAGGACCATGCTCTGTACACTTCTAGGGGGAATGTTCTCAGCTAAGCTTTTGCCCTTTTGGGACCTTCTGTAGCTTTCCTTGCATTTTAGGTGTGTCCCTGTTTGGAAGTTCCAGTAGACTACAGTTACAATCAGCCAGTTTCAGCTAGTTGGAAAGTTCTGCAGATTCAGAGTAGAAGAACTCTAGGCTCCCCTACTGTATGTATATATACATATGTGTATGTGTGCATATATACACACGCACAAACATCCTATAATTACTATTTTGCTCTTTTATCATCCTTGCTAGTCTAATGAGTAGTTATCACAAGAAAGTACTTCTATACCAGGGTCTGGGGGGGTGGAGGATGGGGAAGGTGGGTCAACTGAGGGATAGAAATAGATACGGGGAAAGAAAAAAGTTATAATTTATTCACTGAAATTTAATTAAATATCACTACTAAACAAGTTTAAGTAGTTGTAATGGTAGTCAATACTGAGATTTCAATAAAGATTAATTAAACATTTGAAAAATTTGTAAAAAAATTACTAATAATAAGAGAAATTCAAACTGAAACAGGTTTGAGGTTTCACTTCATAGGCAAAGATGTCAAAAGAGGAAACAGCAACTGTTAGAGCAGTTGTAAGAGGAGAGGGTCATTAATTCACTATCAGTACAGGTATGAATTGCCTCAAACATTCTGGAAAACAATTTGAAATTTCAGATATCCCTTCCACATTGTGGGAGTTTAGAGGTAAAGAGCCATTATGACCTGGAAAATCTATGTAAAATTTTTTAGCCTTTCCTTCATACCAAAAAAGTAGTCTGAATTTTTTTTAATGGGGTTTTTACAATACCATTGTAAAATTTGGGTTAAGTATTTGGTCATGGGCTATACACAAGTCAATGTGAACATTTCTAGTATTTATGTGTTGTTTGCTGGCTTTTGTTTCTACTTGCAAACTTTTTACGTATTTAAATTTTTAAAAATAATTTGCATAGGGGTTCCGGTGAAGATGGCGGCAAAGTAAGGAGCAGCTGCTCGATCCCTCCTAACCGAAGCATACAGGACTCCTCAAGGGGAAATAAAATCGAATCCAGATGAACAAAGGGACCCCACAACAAGGCGCAGCATTGAAGGTACGTGGAACCGGGGCATTTCCACGCTGTGAAGGGGTGAAACAGCTCTCACTAAAATGCAAGAGGAAGAAGCCCCTCCACCACCCCACACACCACGCACAGCGCCAAGGCCAACGCACAAAGTGAAAGCAGGATTGGGGCAACCAGTGAGTCACTGGTAGCTCCAGGGCTTGCACCTGAGAGCTGCAGGATGTAGGACCCCAAGTGGCTAAAGAACTCGCACGGACTTTCCTGAGTGTCTGCGCGGGTGAAGGTAGTGCCCTAGGCACGGACAAGGATCTCGAGCGCAGGCTTGGACCTAGAGTGGGGACCCTGTGCAGACAGGAGCACGGCTGTGGAAGCAGCCCCTGAGACTGCTGAAGGAGCCTCAGGCAGAGGGGCAGACCAGGGACAGCCAGGAGGCTCGACCCCAAGAACAACAGGACCTGAGACCTCGGGAGCCAAGAGAGTGCAGACAGACCCTGAGTGTGAGGATAAAGCTGAGAAGGTGCTGGGCTAACAACAATGGCAAGCCAAAATCGGGAAGCCCAGAAGAGAAAGATTACCAAGAAGAACTCTGGAACACTCGACAACTTTTACACAGAGAAAATGGCAACAATGGCAAGCCAAAATCAGGAAGCCCAGAAGAGAAAGATCAAGAAGAAATCTTTAACACTCGACAACTTTTACACAGAGAAAATCCAGACAACAGAGGAGGAAAAACAACTAATCATATCCAAACCTTCCCAAAATAATGAAAACTGGTCACAAGCTATTGAAGAGTTGAAATCTGAGATGTAGAGAAAGATGGAAGAGAGCTGGCAAGAAAATAACAGTTTAAAAGGTAGAATTTTGCAATTGGAAAGTGAGCCTCAAAAATCAAATGAACTGATAAGCAAATTGAACACCAGAAATGACCAGATTGAAAAGGAAAACCAAAAGATCATAGCCAAAAACCAAAAGATTATAGCCGAAAACCAGTCCCTAAAGCCTAGAATTAAGCAATTGGAAGCTAATGATCTCTCAAGACAACAAGAACAAATAAAACAAAGTCAAAAGACTGATAAAATAGAAGGAAACATGAAATATCTCAATGAGAAAGTGACAGACCAAGAAAACCAGTCTAGAAGAGACAATTTGAGAATTATTGGTCTTCCAGAAAAAAACAGAAATTAATAGAAACTTGGACTCCATACTAAAAAAAATTATTCAGCAAAATTGCCCTGAAGTTCTACAACAAAAGGGCAATATAGACATTGAAAGGATCCATAGATCACCCTCTCTACACTAGACCCAGAAAGGACAACACCCAGGAATATAATAGCCAAATTCAAGAGCTTTCAAGTAAAAGAAAAAATCTTACAAGAAGCCAGAAAGAGACAATTCAAATATCAAGGAACACCAATCAGGATCACACAGGATCTGGCAGCCTCCACACTACAAGACCACAAGGCTTGGAATATGATATTCAGAAAGGCAAGAGAGCTGGGCCTTCAGCCACGGATCAACTACCCAGCGAAACTGACTATATACTTCCAGGGGAAAGTATGGGCATTCAACAAAATCGAAGATTTCCAAGTTTTTGCACAAAAGAGACCAGGACTAAATGGAAAGTTTGATATCCAACCACAAAAATCAAGAGAAACATGAAAAGGTAAATAAGAAACAGAGGGAAAAGAAAGAAAACTCATAATTTTTAAAATTTGACTCTTTAAGGGCTTCAATAAGATCTAATTATCTGTATTACTATGTGGAGAAATGCTATGTATAATTCTCTGTAGTGAACTCTATTCACCATTATAATATTCACTATTATAGCAACCAGAAGAATAATTCATAGGGAGAGGATAGGATACTAAATGGTCTAAGATGACATGGGGGGGGG
>NC_058131.1:265842661-265914863 GCF_016433145.1 Gracilinanus agilis | reverse complement strand
GTTAGGGCTGGATAAGTAGATCATAAAATCATCTGCTTAGAGACTGTCATTGAATGAATCTATGGTAGCTGATAGGTCATCAAACAAAATAGGATGGAGGTAGAAGATAAGAGGGCTCAAGACAGACCCTTGGGACACCCATGTTTAGTGGACATCACCTGGATGAAGATTCCTCAAAGAAGACTAAGGAGTGGTCAGATTACCAGGATGAGAACCAGAAGAGAGGAATGCCATGAAAGCCCAGAGAGGGGAGAATATCCAAGAAGAGGTGATCAACAATGTCAAATATTTCAGAGAGAGGACGAAATGGATGAGAATTGAAAAAGGTCATTAGATTTGGTAGTTAAAAGATCACTGGTAATTTGGAGAGAACTGTTTCAGTTGAAAACTAGGCTATAGGTAGTTAGAAAAGAGTGAGAAGAAAGGAAGTAAATACCAAGTGTGAACTTCCTCCTTTTTTTTCTTTTGAAAGTGAAAAAAATATACTTCATATGCACCAGCATTCATCAGTTTTCTTTCTAGATGTGGATAGCAGTTTTCATCATGAGTCCTTCAGAATTGTCATGGATCATTGTACTAATCAGAGTAGTGAAGTCTTTCATAGCTGATTATCATTAAACTATCACTGTTACTGTGTACAATGTTCTTCTGGTGCTGCTCACTTCACTTTGCATTGGCTCATTTGTCTTCCCAAATATTTCTGAAGCTATCTTCTTCATTATTCCTTAAAGTACAATAGTATTCACATACATATACCATATGTATGAATACAATAGTATTAACAATCATATACCACAATTTTTTCAGCCATTCACACAATTGATGGGCATCCCCTCAATTTCCAATTCTTTGCCACTACAAAAGAGAGATGCTATAAATATTTTTGCACATGTGAATCCTTTTTATAACTGCCTTTTCAAAGAATTTAGACACTAAAAAGAGGAAAGATGGGATGATAAATATCCTGATCATAGGATCATGAGGACTTTTTTTTTTTTAAAGATGGAAGAGACATGAATATTTGTATAGGCAGGAAGGAAGAAGCCAATAGAAAGGGAGAGACTGAAGATTAGTAAGAGTAAGAATGAGAGGAGCAGTATGATGGGGACAGGATGGAGTCAAGGGCACATGTTGAGGGATTTGCATAGCAAGGAAATGGCGCATCCCTTGAGATGGGGCAAAGGATGAGATAGTGGGAGATTTATGAGTCAAGTGAAATGAGGAGGGAAGAAGAAAGAGCACTTATGAAAGTCTTAACATTTTTTTAGAGAAGTATGAAACAACTTCCTCAGCTGAGAGAATGAAGGGGAGAGCAGGATTTAAAGATTTGGATTAGCCAGTATGGTGAATGAGGTAGTATAGCTATGCTAAACTGACAATGCACATATTGTTGTTGTGATTTGTCTGGGTGATGACATTTTTCTTTGGGACTTTGCAGTCACTCAAAAGCATCCTTTATACAGGTAGGAAAACTTAGGCACTCTAGATGATCCAAAGTTGTTTTATCACATGGAAAAACATACCTCAGGCTTTATAGATGGGAATATGGTTAGGATGGAACCCTGAGTTTTCTAGTCTGATCGGTCTATACCTCTGAGTGCAGAAGCAGAGGCTATCATCTAGTTTTTGCTTCCCTTCCCCATGCAATGGCCTGTTCCCTGAGAATCTCCAAAGCTGTCCAGCTTGCTTTTCCGTTTCTCCACCCTATTTTGCTGCTCCTAGTCTATCTTAGTGAAAGGGGGAAAGAGAACTCATTGTGATAGAGCCCTGTGCCTTGTGTATTGGGACCAGGACAATGGCAAATCTTTGCCTCTCTTCCACCCCTTCTACCACCTCCAAAAAAGAGTGTTTTGTAGGAGCTCAGCATTTTGGTCCTGAATGGAGATGGACTCAGGAAACTTGAAAAGGACCTCAGTTTACTAGTGCATAGAGTGAGGTGATATTTTTAAGATCAGAATGAGGAAGAGGTCATTGAATATTAGTTTCCAGAGGAATCTTTGCATAAAGTTTGCTGTGTCCTTATAAAACCTTAATGGAGATTTTGGGTGATAGTGATGGTAGTAATGATAATGGTGATACTTTTCCCAATTAGGGGCCAGCCTGGCATTCTGGAGATTGTAATATCTCTACCTTTAGGAAGAAGTGACCTCCTGGAGTTGGGGATGGAGATGGAAGGAGGGGCCCTTGGAAGAGAAATGTCTTTTAGACTTCTCCCCAGCTGTGATCAGAGCTCCGTGCTTGTCAGTCTTCCTGCCTTCTTGTCTCCCCACATTGGAGTGGTCATTGTAGAAACCCTCCCTTTTCACATCTTGAACTGGCCCTGGCTCATGAGCTCCTGGGGGACGTCTGGGTGACATTTCGGTGTTGAGGGTAAGAAAAAATATTCCTAGGACAGACAGGTTGCCTAGGTTTTGTCATTTGATTTTTGTCGATGAGTAAAAGAGAAAATAATTTTCTTCAATTTGGAAAAGTATGCAAACTTAGACCTTCCTGGCTCTTTCACAAAATCATGCCCATCTATCTTTTCATATTCTGCTCCAAACAGCTTCTCCATGAAGTTTAGTCTTCCAAAATGAACCTCACCTACTTCTGGACACTTGTCATTATGGTTACTGCTGTTACCTTGTATTCTATACCCACAGCTGTAATTTGTTAGACACTTATTTCCATATTTTTCTTTTTGTTCCACATCATACTAAGGGCTTTTCCAGGGTAGGGACATGCCTCTGCTTTCTTTTTTTTTTTCTGATGGGTTCAATTCTGACTTGGAGAGACCAAATAGTAGTTCTTGCCCTGAAGGAGCCATCTCTTCTGCCCCTCTCTCCTTCCAATCCCTGGTTCAGAATTATGACTATTCCTGTCTTCCTAGGGTTCTAAGTTCAGGACATGAATTGGAGGATGAACTGATCCTGAGGTCCGGCTACTTTGAGGACCTTGCTGTGGCTGCTGCAAACTGACCCGGTGTTTGGGGCATTGGAAGAACCTTTAACTGAAGTCTTTGGATATTTTATTGCTAGCCAAGGATCCTGTGGGGGGAGATGCCGTCGCTCAAAAAGGGGCTTCTGGCACGGCTCCAGAGCCAACTGGACCTATGTGTGGGCTGCTCAGTCTGCTCCCAGGCACTGAATGAGAGCACATATATAACACATACCATAGAACACAATTGCCCCCGTGAGATCCTCCTGGCAAGGGCCAAAGGAGCTCCTGAACATAAAGAGTGGAGAAAGGTTGGACGTAGGCCCAGCTTCCCCCGGCCTAGACGTTATGAAGTGTGCCGTTACTACAAACCTGGGATGGGCTGCAGGAAACACCACAACCAATGCACATTTGCCCGAAGCCCAGAGGAAGCATTGGTTTGGACTTTTGAGAGGGAGAACAATATCCCCAGACTATGGCTGAAAGCTGAAGTTCAGGGCAGCTTATACCAAGGGACTCCCAGGGTCCTGACTGCAGCTGAGGAAATAGGGGCTGAATTTGGAGGCAACTTCCAGGAACTTTGTAAGCCCTGCTTCCGGAAGTGCCCTCCACAGGTGACCTTCCGGGGCCCAAATCTGCCGTGCCCACAGCATCGGGCCTCTAGCCTGCTTATCATACATATAACAAGTGAGGGGCTTAGAAAGAAACAGCTAGTGGAGATCCGACCCAAACCCTGGCCAGGCCACCTACTGGAATATTGTAGGGATGTGTCTCGAGGTTATCCCTGTCGGCATGGGGCCATTCGCTGCCAGTACGCTCACAGTGATGTGGAGATGGCTGTGTGGGAAGCTGAATCTATGGGCTGCCTGACTCGCTCTGAGTTGCTTAAGCTTCCAGCCACATTGGAATCTGGAATAGGGGCTGGGACCAGCAAGGAGGATGGTGGTAGAAATGGGAGTTCATCGGCTCCACCTCAGATCCAGCTGTACTGCCGTGCCTGCCTCGTGACCTGCAACTCCCAAGAGAGTTTTGAGAACCACTGCTCATCCCTGGAGCACACACAGATGGTGTCCTATGACAAGGGGACCCTATGGGAATACAGAGCCCCACCTATCGGGCTCCGCAAATTCAAACTTTGCAGCAGGTAAGGTTTCTGGGGCAGGAAAGGCACTTCATTTAACAAACATTTGTTGAGCATGACCCATGTGGTCTGTGTGTCTAACTCTCAAGTAGGCACTGTATAAAGAGATAGAGAAGGAGGTAGTGCCTTAGGGAGGTCTGTTCCCACCCTTCCTCTTCTCCTTCATTCATCAGCAAATATTAAAGCTTCGTGTAGAGGACGTTGACTGGTGCTGGCTCCATAATAGTACCCCACATCTGCACAGTACATGACTTAAAGTGAGTTAATCAGCAAGCATTACTTTGTGCCAAGTACTGATCAGTGCTGGGGACATAAAAAGAAAGACAAAATCAGTTTCTGCCTTCAAGGAATTCTTCATTCTGCATTCTAAATGGGGAGACAACATGTAGAAAACTATGTACGTATACATTTATGTGGAGTATAAAGGTACAGCATTAAGGGGAGAGGAAGATGGAAGGAGGAGACAGAAGGAAAAGTCTCTTGCATGCTAAAAGTGGGATTTGAGCTTTCACAGCTGTTCATCTCATTTGATCATCATAGCAGCTCTCAGAGGTAAGCAGGAAAGGTATTTTTTTCATTTTTCAGATGAAGAAACAGACACAGAGAGGTTTAAGTGTCTCGAGTGAAAGTAATTATAAGAAGTCATATCCAGTTCTGGAATCCTGGCTACCTGACTCGGTTATTTCCATTATATCGTATGTGGAGTAGACCATCTTTTAATGCCCCCACTGCCAATTTCCCAAGGCTCAGCCTCTCTGAGGAAGGCTTGATACCTTAGGCCCTCCTTGCCTTCCTTCTTGGATAAAAGCCTTGGATTTCATGTAAACCACTGGACCAACCTTTAGCCCCCAAGCTCAGAGCTTCAGCCTGTGAGGAAAATCTACACCATCTACCCCTTTGGCATGTTATTGTCCCTTGCCAAACCAGAACATTAAGATGGATTCATAGGAAAATAGATTTAGGGTTGGAAGAGATTTTATAGGCCATCTCATTTTACAGATGTAGAAATGAAGGCAAAATAATGTGTCTTGCTTTGTCACATAAGTGGTAAGTGTCAGAGTTGGGATTTGAACCCTGAGTTCTTTTGATTCCAAATCCAATATACTTTCTACCTGATCCTGTTACTACTCAGCAATGTGGGGAAAGGGTAGAGCAAGACTTCTATTGCCCTCATCATCCAGCTGACTGCTCTCTTTGGATTTCCCATTCTAACAGGCCAGATATCTGTGAATATGGGAATGGATGTACCCAGGCACACTCTGTGGAAGAGCTGCAGGAGTGGATCCTGCGGGCACAGGCAGCCCAGATGAGAGAGGAATCAGCCCGGCAGGACGGACTCCTCTCTTACCAGGACCGGCTTTTACATGAATATCAGCACTGCAACAATGAAATGCTGGTGGTGAGTGGGACTCAGGGAAAGGACTGTGAGGAGGGATTTCAGAAGAGAGGTGGAGAATGGGGAGGGCCTGCATGCCCTCCCATGGAAAGTTGGGGTAGGGATGGGGTACTGGGGCAGCATCCCTTCTGCTAAAAGCTTTCTGTGCCTGTCTGCCCCTCATCAGATGTCTGAGTCTATACATGATGTAACTGTACACTGTGACCAGCCCTTGCAATGCCAGGTAGAGGACAAGAAATCGCAATGCAGATGGAAATTTATCATCCAATCTAAGGTTTGTGACACAGTTTGGGGAAGTAGGGGCTATATGAAGGGTTCACTCTAGAAGTAGCATTTCAGGGATTAATGTAGCTCCCTCCTCCCAACAATGGAAGCAGTCACCAAGGCTATGGGGTCACAGGATGACCAATGGAGGTACGCCAATATGACTGGGGAAGTTAGGGATGGCTAGAGAGGATCTTATCATCTGGGGGGCAGCTGGTAGAGGAAAAGCTATGTCCTGAGACCCAGGCCTGGCTTTTGTAGGGAACAGAAGGGAACTAGGGGAAACGGGAAGGGAGAGGGAGAGATTAGGGGTAGATGGACCAAGACTGCTGAGAGTACAACATCTTTCTCCCCATCACCTCTGTAGGACCCACTGCAGCATGTGGCACTCCTCAAACGGCAGACGGGAGCAATCTTTTCCTTAGTGAGTCCTGGGCTTCCACCAGGACAACTTTATGCCCATGGCTCAAGGTTCCTTATGCAGGGTGCAGCGATGATGACCTTCCAAGTGGAGGTACTGGTGGAATGTATTGCCTTTGGCAGCTATGAGCAGTGGGTAGCTTTTGACTTTGGATGTCGGCCTGTCCTGGTACGGAAGCTACATGTGCAAGTGGGCCAGAAGGAGACTGCTGGGATCTCACCCACCTATACCCAGGACCCTGATTGTCTAATGGAACTGATCCGCTGGCACAGTGGAAATCGTTGTGTGGTGCCCAGCATGGCCAGGACAGATGAGCAGATGAGGTTGCTAGCCAAGTACAAAGTGAGCCCCCAGCAGCTGGAATATTACATGTCAATGGCTTCTGACCACATTCCTATAACTCCAGTCAACTATCGGGACAGGATGCATCAATTCTTATATGTGGAGGAGGAGGCTCAGCAGCAATTGGTGGCCAAGTAAGCATGGGATAATCATTGGTTTAGGGAGGGGTGGGTCATGAAGCAGGGAACCCAGGAAGGGAACAATGATGGGTTTGGGAGCCAGGAGATCTGTCTCTGTCACTAGCTACCTATATGACTTTAGTCAAGTCATGCTATTTCTGGGCCTCACTTCTCTCATCTGTCATGTGGATATTATAAAACTCGCCCCATGTAACTAATTACATTTGTTAGAATCTAATGAATTAGTTCATTCAATCAATGGTAACGTGCCTAGTTTAAATGCCAGGATGTCAGGAATTAGAGTTTTATTGTTAGGATCTGGCAGTTGTCCAGAGGTAAGGCTGCTGAGTTCCCTCTTCTGATCATTAGCTTTCTTTAACCAGCTGTTCTATTGTTTCCCTGTGATGCCCTTAGCTGCCCAGTATAATCAGTCAGAAGAGATCAGGAAATACCAGGCTAGAAATGCAGTGAAGTTTGAGGGATCTGGATGGGTTAGAGGTGGGTGTGGGCAGAGCAGAGAGATGTAAGAGACACAGCCAACTAACTTATTTATCCTTTTGTCACAGACTGAACCTTCAGGTGCAAGTCACACTGACTTCCAAGATGCAGACCTTGGCGATGGGCTTGAAATGTGCAGCACCTGGGGAATTGTATGCCAGGGTTCCAATTCCTTGTTCTCTGACACCAGACACAGACCAGGGCTATTTGCTAAGTAGGGCTGTGAACACTGCTTACGTGGCACCTGTCCCTGCCCCTGACAACCATGTGTATGAGGTCCAGGTGGAAGTCAAGGCCACTTCAGATCAAAATGTGTGGCTTCTGCTGCCAGCCCACTGTTGCTCTGCCTTGGGACTTAAGGATGAAGACACAAAACTTATGGAAATCCAGTTTCAAATTGACAGGACTGTATTTGGGATGTGGCACCAAGCCATCGATGCACTTCGGGATGACAAACTGGTAACACCTAACATGTCTGCCTGTTCTCTGCCTTCTTTGAGGCCACCTCCCCAGGAACTCCGTGGTAATCCAAAACAGAAGCAGGCCATCTCGTTTATCACAGGCACAGCCAGTCCTCTGAGCCGAGTGCCTCCACTGCTCATTTATGGCCCATTTGGGACAGGCAAGACATACACACTAGCCATGGCCACGCTAGAAGTTATGAAACAGCCAAACACCAAGGTGTTGATCTGCACCCACACCAACAGGTGAGCTAGGCTGGGGCAAGGGTAGAGGCAACTTTCTTTTTTGGGGGTGGGGCAGGATTGGGGCTCAATTCAACTAACATTTATTAGGTTCCTGCTAGGTATGGTGTAATATTATATCATGGTGTAGAGGTGATGCACTAGGAATATAAAAATAAAAAAATGACATAATTCTTGCTTATAGTCAATATATATATATATATACATATATATATAGAATCAAAATCAAAGAATCTTATATTTGGAATAGAGATCTCAGTGACCATCTAATCTAGACCCTTCATGCAATGGAATCCCTTCTGTAACACCCCTGGTTACAGCCTCCAAAGGAACCATTACTGACCACTGCTGGAGACAGGTCATTCTACTTTTGGTTGACTCTAATTATTGGTAAGTTTTTCAAATAAATGTATGTAACTCCTTTCCTCATGGTCCTGTTTCTGCTTTCTGGGACCAAGTGAATCAAATCTAATCCCATCTTCATATGGGAGCTCTTCAACAATTTGAAGTCATGGCCCATGTATTCCACTAGTCTTTGCTTCTCTAGATTACATAAATAAGGCTGATATAAAGTAGAATATGATCGAGCAAAGGGAGGAGAGAGATTACTTTTGTTTGGATATGGGTGTGAGCAGGGATTCATAGTAGAGGTAGAATCTAAGGAAGGAAAAGGGATTAGGGAAGATGATGGATGGGGTTCATTATTACAAATGTTCAGTTTGAGATGCCAGTGTGAAATGCAAGTTGGACCTGTCCATTGGACACTAGCTCTAGGGAGAAAATAAAGATTTGGTCATCATTCTTGGCATAGGGTTCAATGTTACATCATGCCTTAATTGGAACTGGGCCTAGGTTTAGGGTTAATGTGGACAAATGCAAAGTGATGCATTTTTGTAGGAAATGAATCCCAAATGTTCCTTAGGATGATGGGTTCTGAATTCATAGCAGTATTCTAAGAAAGGACTCTTAAACTGGAACTGTATTGTGAGTATTGCTATTGACCTAGGAGGGTATTAAGTCATTGGTTCATAATTAATAGAGGTTTGAATTAAATAATTTCCTTTTTCCCTACCCAGAAGGACATTCCTCTCTGATTTTATTTTTAATTGTTTATTATTTCCTCTTTCCTTTTGTCTAGTTTGCTATGTTTTCTCAAACGGTCACCTACTCTAATCACCAGGGTTTCCTAACTAATCTTCATGGTCTTGATACTATAGGCCAGATTCTACCATGTTTTGGGTGTATTGATTTATTTTTGCCAAGAATAAGGACTTTCTATAAAAAACTTTTATTGCCCATGGCACTCTTTTGGGTTGTGCTTTCTCCCAAAGTCATTTATATGCAAAGCTGTTTGATGAATAGGTCTCTGAATTTAGGAAGATAGGCTAAGAATCATCAACACTAAGTCATACATTTTTATTGATGTCAAATTCTTGTCCCTATGTTGGTTGATAAGAATGGGGAGAGGATGGAAACAAATTAAAAGAGGCCTATCCTGTGCCTAATTATATCAAGTTGGACCAGGACTGGATGAGAGTTGGACCAGAATTAAAGCAGAGTTAGACTAGGGTTACACTGAGGTTTGACCAGTATTAGACCTTTCCCCTCTGAAACAAGATTAGTTCAGAGTTAGACCAGTATTGGGTCTAATTGGGTCTACTAACCCCTGTTGAACCCAGTTTAATCTAAGTTTGAATTTAGGTTGGACCAGGGCTGATTACTATTATGGTAATCAGCCCTGGTCCAACCTAAGTGGAATGGGAGTGGACTAGGATTATACCATCTTTGGACCAGGGCTGGAGCAGATAGGTAAAGAGCAGGATCAAACCAGGATTGGACCAAGATTCAAGGTTAGACCAGCATACAACTAGAATAGAAGCAGAATTTATTAAGTTCTGGTTGAACCAGGGCTAAGGAAGAATGACAATCCCCACCCATTCTAAAATCCTGTCTTTACTTTCGTTGGTATTATTAGGAAAACACATCTTGGGGGGGGGGAAAACCCACCCTCGTCTCCACTGAATTAAAGGGGGAAAAATGGCTTCCTCTACTAACCAGGACAAGGAAGAAGATAAGCTTTGGACATCACCCCTCTGGAGTCTGGGAAGGGTTGATGCCAACCATTTTCCTACTCCCCTTTAGTGGTGGTGGGTTTAGAAGAGGAGAATAAAAGAAATGTTCAGAAAGAAGAGCTCTTTGGGGCCCAGCTGTTTTAGCCATTCCATTTCCTCCTGGAGCATCTCCTGTTAGTCTTGTTTTCTAAGATGGTTTTGTATAATCAGCTCTCAATTTTCTGCACTTATGGGGAGAGGCACGGACATAGATAATGCAGAGCTGTGACTATTGCACTGACTTCTATGGAACTTATTGCCAAAAAGGAGCCTTCCTCCCTGGCTTTCCCCCCCCACTCAGATCTGAATCTGCCTTCTCTGAGTTTGTTTAGACAGTAGACTTGGATACCTAGGGTTAAACATTTATGGTGGAAATTGGATAATTGGCACTTGATTAATACAGTTTGACAATTTTGATACTGGAGTTCTTTTCAAGTTTCTCTCTCTCTCTGCCTCTCTCTGTCTGCCTCTTTCTCTCTCTCTCTCACCACCTTCATACATCTTACTTCTTTTCACCTCTTTCTCTCTTTTCTCTAGACAAAAATGCTTAGCACAGTGCTAATGATGTTTCTTGACAGATTACCAATTTTCCCTTAAGCATTTTGGCTTTTTAAAATTTAATTTAAATTTTCATGTAAGCTCTTTGGTCTTCTCCTTTGCTTCATTTTACATTGTTCAGTTTTCATCTCCTGGTAAAATGTAATCTTCTTGAAGGAAAGCAAATGTGTAATTCTTTTTCCTTTGTATTCCTAACATTAATTAGCACAGTGCCTTGTGCCTAAGAGGCAGGAAATAACTTGAATTGAACTGAAGTAATTGAGGGAATGCCATATTTTTTTTTTTTCTTTAGGCAGAAGAAAGGTAAGAACTAGACAAATGGCATTAAGTGAGTTGCCTAAGCCACACAGCTAGGAAGTGTCTGAGGCTATATTTGAACCCAAGACCTCTCTGCCTCCAGGCCTGGCTTTCTATCCACTGAGCCACTTAGCTGCTCACCTGTTGCCATATTCTTGAACCTCTTCTTTTTTTTGCTTCTGCAGTGCTGCTGACATCTACATCCGAGAGTACTTTCATGCCTATGTCACAGCTGGACACCCTGAGGCTGTGCCACTGAGGGTCAAAAGCACTGAGAGCTTCCTTAACCAGACAGACTCAACTACACTGCAGTATTGCTGCCTCACAGACGATAGACGCTTCTTCCGTGACCCAACTCAGGCAGAACTTAAACAACACCGTATTATAATCACCACCACCACTTTGTCTCGTTCCCTGGATGTGCCACCTGGTTTTTTTTCCCATATTCTTATTGATGAGGCTGCTCAGATGTTAGAGTGTGAAGCCATAATTCCACTAGCCTATGCCACTCGGAACACACGCATTGTCCTGGCTGGGGACCACATGCAAATCACCCCCAAACTCTTCAGTGTGGGGGATAGGAAATCTGCAGACCATACACTGCTCAATCGTCTATTCCAGTACTATCAGCGGGAGACTCACGAATTGGCTTCCCAGAGCAGGGTCATCTTCCACGAAAACTATCGTTCCACGAAAGCCATCATTTCCTTTGTTTCTAGGAATTTCTATGTGGCTAAGGGCAACCCTATTCAGGCTAGTGGACAGATCCCTGGCCACCCAGAGAAGTATCCACTCATGTTTTGCCATGTGGCTGGTACTCCTGAGAGAGATATAACAATGACATCGTGGTTCAACAGGGCTGAAATAGTGGAGGTCATTGAGAAGGTGCAAGAATTCTACAGTATCTGGGCCTACCAATGGAACAGCCCTGACCTGAAGCAAATTTGTGTTGTGTCCCATGGTTCTCAGGTGATTGGATCCTCCTTCCATTTTTGTCTTTTCTCTCCCACAGGGATTAGAAATGGAATCTTAGTTTATAGATTGCCAGGCAGAAACTTTAAATAATAATCATTCAACATGTCCAGTAAGCACTGAGGGAGCTCCATAGGCCATCACAGGATCTTTGAGCAATATCCTGCATACTGGGGAGTGATGATCACTTTTGGATCTTTTTGTGATCTAAACTTTTTTCCTTTATCTGGAAAAGAAAGGGTCCTTCATCATCATCACTCTCAAAGATTCAGTATATGTTTGCAGATAAATATGCTCAGAGGCAACATAGTCTAGTGGACAGAGAGAGCCCCTCAAAGGCAGAACAGCCTGGGTTCAAATTCTGACTAACCCATTCTGAATATGTGACTCAAGGCAAATCTTTTCACAATTCTCAGACCACTCTCTAAGAGAAGATGGCAACATACTTGTAGAGTTTCCTTATCTGGGGGTTCCTAAGTTAATAAAATCTCAGGTCCTGTCCTTTTCCTTCTTCTTACCCCTTGTAGAGAAACACCTAGGAATATGCACAAGTAGTAGAATGATTGCCTTTAGCAAGCACTATGTCTGTATAATAGATCTTTATGATCACATTATATAGGTACCAAGTACTAGTGTTCCTTAAGGGAGGCTGGGAATAGTGAGGTGGTGACTCATGACCCAGCAGATTGAAACTGATAGAGATACCTTTTCTTGGAATAATCTAGAAAGGCTTCATGGAAGAGGAGGTGGGATTTTGTAAACTATGGAATGATCTGAATAATGTGACTCAACCTTTTTATTATTCTGGATTTGGTAATAGAAAGGGAGGGAAGTATGTGTTGATGTATTTTTTCTCCAAGTAAAGACCACTAGAATGTAGTGTTTTGTTTTGAGGCTGAGGCCTGAATTTTTAACTTGGTCATATAGGGTGGAAGTTTTGAGGAATAGGGTTTATTCTGAGCTGAGGTAACAACTTGATCACCATGTTTGTCCATTTCCCAGGTAAAAACACTGAGACAGGAACTGAGGAAGAAACAACTAGGAGAAGTGGCAGTGGAGAATTTTGAAAATCTGCCAGGTAAGTATCTAGTGTCAAGGGGCAAAGTTGGGAGGTAATATGTTTACGTCTTCTGGGAGTTGGGGCATGGAGGACCCTTTGTGAGGTGACCTTAGCTATCTATTTAGATTCTTAATCAGTTGCTGGTCATTATTGCTATAGCCAGACCTCTTGGCAATGGATGGTGAACGGCCCTGTTTTTATAATTCCTGTTTTATGATCCCTGACAGGGAGATTTAATCACCAGTGACGGATTTATTTTTATTGCATATGACCAATGACATCATTTTGCTTCACTAGAAAATTATGGCACCCACTTCTCTTAACCACTTTATTTTTAAAGACCCACAAATTTTGATCCATATTAAGGAAACATTCAGACTCTGAAATATGTTAATTTTTTTAAACCCTTAACTTCTGTGTATTGGCTCATAGGTGGAAGAGTGGTAAAGGTGGGCAATGGGGGTCAAGTGACTTGCCCAGGGTCACACAGTTGGGAAGTGTCTGAGGCCAGATTTGAACCTAGGAGCTCCTGTCTCTAGGTCTGGCTCTCAATTCACTGAGCTACCCAGCTGCCCCCCAATTACAACTTTTGCTGCTACAAAGCCGCCATCTTGGCTCTGTCCTTTCTTTTCCTTATAATGGGAAAAGCTCCCTAAGGCAGGTTCTCCCTTTTCCTGCCCCCTCCCAGTTTTCTTGCTGGGGTCATCTAGCTTCTTGACTGTTTGGGGTTTCCACCTGGCCTGGCCCTTCCTTGTTCTGCTTTTGCTTATCTAGGTATGTTCTGATTTTTTTGGTTTTGACTTTTCTCTTAGGTCGTGAATTCCGAGTGATTATCCTCAGCACTGTACACACGCGGGACAGCCTACTCAGCAGTTCAGTCCCCCACCTGGAATTCTTCAGTGAGGCCCGAGTACTGAACACAGTGATGACCAGGGCTCAGTCACAGGTGGTTGCTGTGGGGGATGCTGTGGCTCTGTGTTCCTTTGGACACTGCAGTAAGGTATGGAAGCACTTCATTCAAGAGTGTGTGGAGATGGGCAGTGTCTCTCCTGTGGACCTCACGATGGAACAGATCAAGCAAGATGTGGTACATAGGCAGCGCTGGGCCCGGCAAAATGGACTGCATCCTGTGAAGATAGCCATGGAGGACTTCTTAGAAGAGGAGGACAACGACAATGATTCTGCCTCATGGGTGTCTGATGCTGAACTCAATGCTGATGATCCCATTCTTCAAGAGTTACTGGATGAGAGCAAGAATGTGGCAGTGACAGTAACTGAGGATGGGCTGCTAAATGTGACATCAGGTGCTCGGACCCACCATCAGGGACAACAGTATTTAAGCTTTCCTGTGCCAGTGTTGCAGAAATATCTACGCATGCAGCCCAAGATATATAGAAAATGTGAACTGATAAAGGAGGCCTTTGAAAAAGCCTCTGCCTTCACCATAGATGATTCTCCACCTCTCATTATTCAAATCAGAGGACGTACCAATTGCGGTATGGCCTTTACAGGTGACCAAGTTCTAGTGGAAATCTTGACCCCAGGATTGGAGGAACAGGGATACTCCTGGCGTCCCATGGGCCGAGTGGTAGGTGTACTGGAAAGGGGTGACCGTGAACTCATTTTCATATGCAAGATGGATGAGTTTGACCCCCGAGTAATGATTCCCATTGACCCTTCAGTCACCAAGATCTTTGTCCCAGAGCTAAAAGATAAGCCCAACACTATTCCTATCCGCCGTTTACAACGAGGACACATTAAACTTATTAGCTATGAGAAGATAACAGAGGAGACCAAGCGCAACCAACTCTTTCGTGTACAGATCATCTCCTGGAAAGAGAGGTTCTATTATCCATTAGGTATCATACTTGAGATCCTTCCCTTGCCTTTGACCTTAGAACAAGGCTTAAAGATTCTGGACATGGAATATTCTTTGAGTGCCAATGGAAGATATCCCACGCCAGTCATTAAGGAGGTGAACCAGCACAATTGCAGTAAACTTAGCCGTCGGGGACAGTGGAAGGACTGCCGGGATTATTTGACCTTTACTGTGGACCCTCAGGGTTCTCGGGATCTAGATGATGCTATCAGTGTCCGGGACCTGGGAGCCCAGTATGAGATAGCTGTCCACATATCTGATGTAGCCAGCTTCATGCCAAAGGATGGGGCCCTTGACCGTGAAGCTAGGAAGCGAGGTGCTACATACTATGCTCCTGGAAAGGATCCTGTGGCCATGCTCCCATCCAGGCTCAGCCAGGACCTGTTCAGTCTCCTTCCTCACCAGGAACGTCGAACTATCTCCTTGATCCTTACAGTGGAGAAGGAAGGTGACCAAGTAGTGAAATGGCATATCACTCCATCTATGATACGCTCTGATCTTCAGCTGACTTATGAGGAAGCTGAGGTTATCATTAAAAGTCACCCTGGTGGTGGGGCTTGGCTGCCTCTCCGGCTGGGCACTGTAGAAGGCTGTGTTGTGGCTGCTTACCACTTTTCCCAAGTCCTTCGCAGAGGCCGCCTTCAGGGAGATTGCTACTATGACCAACCAGATGAAGATAGCCCTCTTGGCTCGCGTAGCTCCCACCAGATGGTTGAGGAACTTATGATCCTATTCAATAGCTATGTAGCTAAGTTCCTGGTACACAAGGATAGCACAAAGTTGATCACTCCTTTGAGGTGCCAGGCTGAGCCCAATCCTCAGCAAGTAGCCCAACTAAAGGAAAAGTACCGTCACTTGCTCCCTGTGTCCCTCCATCTCTCTTACCGTCTCTGTGGCCAGCCCTACAATGCTTCCCAAGTAACCAACTCAGTATGCAACCTCTCCATCCTGCGTCCACTTTGGGATCACCTGTGTCAGGCTGCTGACAGCAAGGACTATAACAAGATGGTGGACCTCATTGCCACAGATGACATTCACCCCACTCTGGCCCCAGCTGGACTGGAGTTCCGAAAGCTACTCAGCCGTTCCTACTTTAGCCGTTCGAACTCTACTAGCCTGTCCAGGGCTGGGCACTACTCATTGCAGGTCGACTGGTATACTTGGGCATCTTCCCCCATTAGGCGTTACATTGATGTGGTTCTTCAAAGGCAGCTCCATGCTGCCATGGGCCAGGGTCAGCCTGGCTATTCCCCCGAAGACATTGACTTGCTGTGCCATGACTTCAATCGGAAGAATGGGCGTGCCCAGGCTTATGAGCGTAAGGCCCACTGCCTTCATCTGGCCACCCAGCTCAAAGCCCAGCTGCTAACAAAATTGTGCTTTGTGGTGAATGTGGAATCCGCAAATCGTTTTTTTAAGGTGATTTTCCCCATGAACCGGGATACCCTGCCTGACCCCCACCTTGTCAATTATCGTGCACTGCAGTTGATAGAGCAGCCTTCCTTTATCCCTGAGCGCCAGAATATAAAGCTGGTATGGAAGAAGCGAATGTATTCTCTGGATAAGGGCAAAGCATGGATTCCATCCCCTAAAACTCTGGTGGGCACACATGTTATGCCAATAAGTAGTAGCATCTGGCAGGACCTGCTGCTGGCCATCCAGAACCAGAACTTTCAGAAGGCAGCAGCCCTGCTGCTAAGATCTAGAGGGGCTGCCCAGACCTCCTACCAACGGCCCCTAGGCCAGATGTCTCGAAGCAAGTGTTCCCATTATGTAGAAGTGGTACTAGAGCTAAGTACTGGGGATGCCTTGCAGATGCAGCTGACCACTGATGTCCAGAGGGGCTTCCTTGTGCCCTCCATCCAGATGTGGATGTTGACCCCAAGTTTTGCTATTTGCCTGGAGCATGCTGAGAAACCCATTGACTGCTTTTCCCGCTATGCTTCACAGGCGACCAAGGATGTATACTCTGACCCACAGGACTATTCCAGGGTATGGAAACCACTCTCTGCCATGGAATCTGCTTCTAGTGCTGTGGCTGAGAATGATTCTATCCTCTTGTATGGTGTTCCTATTACCTGGGATAGAGAGCGGGACAGTCAGGGACAGATGCAAGGGACCTTCCACTTAACCTATACCTTCCTCAAGGAATGTGCAATTGATATCAACTTTAGCTTCTGCTACCTGTGCATCCGAATGGAGAACCTAAAACTCCAGGGGCCTGTAGAAGAGGAAGAGAAAGGAGAGGAGGCTGCTCTAATTCAAAACTTTAAGAAGCTTAACTTGTACAGAAAGGCAGTAGACCCTCCTATGGTCAATACTCTTGATTCTTGTTTGAATGTGGACCCTGACACCTATACCTGGGTGGCTCATGGGCTAACAGATGAAATGGATCAGGATGTCAAAAAAGTTGATCGAAGAGAAGATCGGAAAACAATCCATTTTTTCCTCCACCACGTATCCATGGAGAGCATCCCTGTGGAGGTCACCAGAAAGGGAGCTTGCTTCACCATTGAGGTGATCCCAAAGCTGCTGCCAGATATGTGAGTGCTCACAGAATAGTGGTTGGGGGAGTGGGGATGTGAGTGACTGGGACAGAGGTGACAGGAGTGGGGTGGGAGCTACTTACCTTGGGAAAGGAGCTCAGAATATTAGAATTTGCACTCCTGTATCCCTGATCATTTCAGGCCATTCTTCAGAAATTCTGTTTAGTTTGGGGGGGGGGGGTCAGAATGCTTTTCTAGCTCTGACTTTTTGGTTTTATTTCTGGGTCCTCTAAGCATGGCTATGTTCTTCATCAGCCTTCCCTGACATGTACTATGGATCCTTCTAATTATGACTGAGGATTTCTTTCTTTTTTCTCCTAAGCCGGAAAGAGAAAGCCATCTGGAAACTGCAATATGCCTCACCACTTATCACCAGCATTGCCTTAGGCCAGCCCATCAAAGAAGGTCAGTCACAAAGTGGCATTTGGGTACTCAGCTACTCAGCCCCCCCAAGACTCTGTCTGGTTCATAAATAGGAAGAGGGATGGGCAGGCAGAGAAGGGTATAGAAGAAGGACCTTAGGAGAGGGTCTCAAGAGCTTGACTTTGGCTCCATTTTCTCCCTTGTCCCATATTAAAATCTTCTTTAACTTTATCCCAGCCCCTGGCACTATTTTTCTCTTCTCTGACTCCTTCTCTCTCTTGACTTATTTTTTTTTAATTCTACTCCTAGCTTTCCTTCTTATCCTCTGTTGTATCTTTTCAGGGTCCTACAAAACTATAAAGTCCAGTATCTTGAAGCGTCGGACCTTTGACATCCCACAAGGAAAATTCAGACTCAATAAGAGTCAGAATAGTGCTGTGCTAGAGGCCCTTCAAAAGCCTTTCACTCTTATTCAAGGGCCACCAGGTAAGGCAGAACTTTTAGTGCATAGTGGGTAGGGAATGATCTTGGGTAAAACTTCCCACTAGAGAACTTTCATTGGACCAGTGAGCCGACCAGTATCATCATCCCCACTTTTAGGCCCGCCATAGTAGTCTGGGAGGCATAAGCATAGGAAGATAGCCTGAATCTAGCCTCTGAGTGTGAATGAAGGATACTAGAATCAAAGGATTTAGACTGAGACATGACCTGATATGATGTAGTCCAATCCTTCCTTCCTCTTCATTTTTTAAATGAGAAAATTGGGGTGAAGTGGTTTGCCCAAGACCATGCAGATATTGGGATTTGAACACATGTTTTCTGAGACCATATCCAGTGTTCTTTTTGGCTCTACTTGAAGGATTTTGTTCTAATTCTTTTTTATTTCTGGGTTCAAATTGAGGTTTATAGTTATCTTTCCTCTTTCAGCTCTCATTCTATAAGGACAGGGGAGTTTCTATTCCATAAAATGAGAGGATTGAACAAATCTTTGGAACTAAAAGTACTGGGAACCAAGAGTGTCATATTCCTTCCTAACTGCTTCTTTTTTCCTCCATTTAAAACAGACTTGGAAGGTTTGTAAGACACTTAGAAGGGAGTTATTTTCCTTAGCCCATAGCTTTTTTTTATTCCAGTTATTTATTTTATTATATATATGTCTATATATATGTGTATATATATATATACACATATACATTTTTATTTATTTATTTTATTCCAGTCATCAGTTGTGACCAGTTCAGGCAGACTTCACTGCTTAACACTGAAAGATTCAACCAACAGGCTATCCGAGAGAGACCATGTATCTAGAAAGAACCTAGATTCAAAAACATATTTTCTGACTCCAAAGCCAATGATTTTTGCTATCAGAGCATCATTCACTCGATTCCTATGTGGACCTTTAGGAGAACATTAGTAGCTGAATGAAGAGGAAGGGAGACTGTGTTCTAGGATGGGAGTGGGGGCATCTGTGTTTTGCAAAATGGAGGGATGTGCTCACATTGCTCATACCTGTTCCTCTTCTAGGTACTGGGAAGACAGTGGTTGGGGTCCATATTGTATACTGGTTCAATAAGTTAAATCAGGAGAAGTCTGAGACTGACCCACTGCCCTTGACAGGGGATAGCAAAGACAGAGGGGACAAGTGCATCCTATATTGTGGGCCATCCAACAAATCCGTTGATGTTGTTTCAGGTAAGTTGGTTTATCCACTTAGGAGGGAGTCCTTGGCCTCATTTTGACCTTCTAAAATGGGTCGCACCACATCTTCCATCTTATTTTGTCCTTAGGCAGGTCTAGGCTTAATATACCCATTTGGTACCTATTGAAGGAAGTTGCCTTCTTACTCAGGTCTAGGGGTTATGGAAGATGAAATATGAATATTAGGCTTTCTTTTCCCCAGAAATCCTGCTTCAGTGGAAGGAGGAGCTCAAGCCTTTGCAGGTATACAGTGAACAGATGGAGGCCATGGAATTCCCTGTACCAGGGAGCTATAGAATGTTTCGTAAAAATATTCGAGAAGGGAAGCCAAAACCTGAACTCAGGTAGGAAGTGTGTGTGTATTTGCGTGTATGTGTATGCCTGTTAATGCATGTAATAATAGTTTCATTCTGTAAATTGCCTCTGCATATATGTGTATGTATGTGTATACTCACATGTATGTTCTCTCTCTGTACCCACTCTTCTTCCCTATCTTGATGTACGCAAGCATTGGATGAGCAGGGATGGGGAGGGCGAAAGGGGGAGCCCCGAGTTGGTGATCAGGTTGGATTTGGGTAGAGGTTTAGACCTGTTCATAGGACATGGTAAGGAAAGAATGGTCAGCCTGCGTCTCCACAAGAATGCCATCCTGATCAGGAATCTGGAGCTAAGGCTTCGGACCTCAGAGTTAAGATAAGACAGCCAGGAGGAAGTAGGGGACAGAAGCTGCATGGAGACTTCTCTCCTTACAGAGACATCATTCTCCATCATCGTATCCGGATGCCGTCCAACCCATTCTTTCGCAAGATTTTGGAATTTGATGCCAGAGTGAGGAAGGGGGATCAGTTCTCAGAAGATGAGATTGAACAGTGAGTTGCTCCAGGGAAGCGGCCGGGGTGGGGAAAATAGCATCTCCTGAAGGCCTGGCTACAAAGTCTGGGGACTTGGGCTAGTAAAGCGTGTGTTGGAATGGGAGTGGGGGGCAGCGTGACGAGACAGGAGGCTGAACAAAAACGGATGCAATAAGAGATAACTTTAGATGTCCTGGAGCAAGAGGGAGTATAAATGTACCAATCTGCTCTTCAGATTCTACAACAGTCACATTGTTGCTACATTGGTGACAGATGGAGACATTCTGAAACAGCCGCATTGTGGCCATACCTGGTGGAGCTAGACATTCTAAAATGTGATCCACGACCTTCTCGAATGGCACATTGTTTCTTTAACAAATGTCTTAATATCTCCCCCCACCCTACACCTGGAGAACCTCTCCTTATAATAATGAATTAAAAAGGAAGAGAAAGTTCAGCAACGGACTAATCAGTGCATCCAGTTGAATGGGATACGCACACATATATTATACCGATCCCCCAAAGAAGGGAGGGAGGGATGCATTCTCATCTCTTCCTTGAGAGTCGAACTAAGTGAACTATATACAGCATTCAGTTTCAATTTTTTTTTGTTTACATTGTTTACGTTGTTGTAAAATGTAGTCATTCCTAGTTCTGTTGACTTCACTTTGTATCAGTTGCAAATATCCCATGCTTTTCTGCACTCATGTACTATGGATGCGATTTGTTTAGCTACTCCCCAGGTCAGTAGGCATCTATGTATTACAAACTGCCGCTATGGATATTTTGATGTATATGGGGCCTTTCTATCTTTCTATTTTTTTTTTCTGTGCCCCGGTCTCCCCTGGAGAAAAACAATAACAAAGGACTTACGGGAAATATTCCTCATCATGCATTATTAGGGGCCCATGTTTCTTAATCTTGGCATCTGCCCCTAGCCCTTCCTGACTCTTTTTGATTTCTGTCTCTTGATCTCTCAGATATAAGTCTATCACCACGATGGCCCGGACGGTTGAGCTAAAAAACCATGGTGTCATCCTCTGTACCTGCTCCTGTGCTGCCTCCTCCATCCTCGTGAAGCACCTCAACGTCAAACAGATTCTCATTGACGAAGCTGGCATGTCCACAGAACCTGAAAGCCTCATCCCCCTTGTTAACTTTCCCCAGGCTGAGAAGGTGGGATGTAGTGCCCACTTTGATTTTGGCCCATTGTTACTCAGGGGAGGTGAGAGGGCGATTGCGAGTGGAATAGTAGGAATAATGCCTAGTACTCATAGTTTTTGCACGTACCTTTTAGTACCTGGCCTCCCCTGGCCCAAATAAGAGACATAGGAACTGGAATGAACCAGCTCACCTGCTTTAGGTACAGTTAGGAGGGGAAATGAGGTCAAGATTGTTGAAGGGAGAAAATCAAAGGCTGGAGAGGTTGGCCGTGTGTGCCTCAAGGTCTAGCTGAAACATCTTTCCTGTTTGTGTCGCAGGTGGTGTTGCTAGGGGACCACAAACAGCTTCAACCCTTTGTAAAGAATGATCACTGTCAAAACCTGGGCTTAGAGAAGTCCCTCTTTGAGCGCTACCATGGTCAAGCCTGGATGCTGGATACACAGTACCGAATGGTGAGAGGCCCTTTTTTCCTCCCCTATATCTTTTCCTATACCTTTAGTACTACCTGCTTCCACACAAATGATCACATCCACACCAGTAAGTATCTTCACATACATAGTATATACACATCCACGCACTTACACAATTGTGCCACAAATATCTACAAATATAGCCATATATACACACGTATACTTGCTTTCCTACATATACACATATGGACACACAGATGCTCCTATATTAAAAAAAGTTAGGTGTACATGTAATTTGTCTGTATAATTGCATAAATCCACACACAGTCCTGTACACTTGCACATAGATATACATAAATCCCCCTAAAATTCATAGAGGCATATGCAACTCATTCTAGACACGTAGCATCCTGCAAATATATAGAGATACATATCATACAAATAGAGATGCCGGTGTAGATATGCTCCTTCACACGGTCCAATTTCCCATTTCTGAACCACTGGCCAGATGGCAGCAATGTGGCATTTAGTTTTTGTTGAGACTACTGTGACTGATCAGTGGAAGAAGCCTCCTGAGAAGGTGCTGGCAGGAGAATGGTTCTAGTGAGGAATGTTCTGGGAAGAGAGTTGGGTTACATGCCAAGTGAAGACCTTTCATCAGGAGGGCTTGGTTTGCCCTGTCAGGGAACTTGTGACTGAGAAAGATAGGATGATAGATTAAGAGCTAGATGACATCTCAGGTGACACTTAACTCAAAACCTTTGTTTTTAGAAAAAAGGAAATTGGAGGGGAGCAGCTGAGTGGCTCAATGGATTGAGAGCCAGACCTGGAGACAGGAGGTCCTGGATTCAAATGTGACCTCAGACCACTTCCTAGCTAGGTAACCCTGGGCAAATGGTTCAACTCCAATTGCCTAGCTGTTACTGGTCTTCTGCCTTGGGACCATTACATGGTATTGATTCTAAGATGGAAGGCAAGCGTTTAAAAAAAATAGGAAATTGAGACTCAGAGTGGTTAAATGACTTGTCCTAGGCTATTCAGGTAGAACTAGAAATATGATCTGAACCCAGGACCTAAGCCTCCAAAGCCAAATTCTTTTTACTGCACCACACTGATTGGAGGCTGAGGACAGTGAGCAGGGAAAAGAGACCACTGACCAAAAGGAATATTTAATAGAGGGCCACAAAAATCAACACATGCACACACATATAACTGACATGTATAAACCTTAGTTGCACTAAAAACTAAAAAATAGGGGAACTAGGTGACTCAGTAGATAGAGAACCAAGCTTAGAGATAGGAGGTCCCGAGTTCAAATCTGATCTCAGATACTTCCTACCTATGTGACCCTGGGCAAGACACTTAACTCCAATTCTCTACCCCTTACTGCATTTCTGCCTTGGAACTAATACTTAGTATTGATATTAAGACAAAAGGTGAGGGTTTTAAAAAATAATAAAAAACAGATATTAGTCTAAACAGCAAGTAGGGTCAATACTAAGAAATATACTTCATTTCCACATTATGACTAGATAAAGGGAAGAGTGAGATAATGCCTGTGGTATATAGAAAGCTGTTCTTAAAGTCAGGAAGACTTGAGTTCTTTTGCCTTCTGTTCTCTGCACCATCTTGGACAAATCACTCACTCAAGCAACTTTTCTTTTAAAAAAAGTCTTTAATTTCCATCTTAGAATTAATCAATAAGTATTAGTTCTAAGGCAGAAGAGTGATAAGGACCAGGCAGTTGGGGTTTAAGTAACTTGCCCAGGGTCACACAGCTAGGGAATATCTGAGGCCAGATTTGAACCCTGGACTTCTCATCTCTAGGCCTGACTCTATCTACTGAGCCATTTAGCTACCTCCAACTTTGTAAGACTAAGTTGTAGGAAAGGTGTTGATTTCCCTTAGTAGAGAAAGCTGTTTGCTACAATTCTTTACACTGATGAAATGATGAGTCTGGTTTTAAAAAATGGAGGAAGAAGAAGAAAAGAATAGATATGGAGGAGGAATGCTGGAGGGAGGAGACAGTTAAAAGAAAGGAGTATAAGGAAATGAGAGTG
This sequence comes from Gracilinanus agilis, assembly GCF_016433145.1. Lineage (NCBI taxonomy): Eukaryota > Metazoa > Chordata > Mammalia > Didelphimorphia > Didelphidae > Gracilinanus > Gracilinanus agilis. The sequence goes on along the minus strand of NC_058131.1, from coordinate 265,891,093 downwards.
AAGGAGGAGGCAATTCAATTGATGAACATTTGTTAAATGTCTATACCTACCTCGCACTGTTCCAGGCATTATCCTAGGTACTGGGGAGACCACCTCAAAAGCAATACTGTATCCTCAAGGAAGACAGGGGATGGGGTTTGGGAGAATAGAAGTAGAATAGGAAGTAGAGTGGAAAAAGGGAAAGAATGATAATTGAGAAGTGGTAAGGGAAGAGAAATAGAAATGATCGGGAGAGAGCAAAGTGAATTAAAGAGAAGGGGTGAGAAGAGGAGAGAAACTCAGGAAGTTTGGAATTGTTGGCCTCAAGGTGAAGGTCAGATATCTTGCAGTTCACTTGGGCTATGGCCTTCTGAGTGCTGATCCTTTGGCAGTTGTTATCTATTGCCCTTTGAAATGCTGACTCAATGGCTAAGTCATAACTCTTTCCTTTAACTTGAGGTCTGTATTCCTCTCAATCATATGACTAGTGCCAGATTACTCTGAATATAAGTATGGTGAAAAAAGAAAAGTCTGATAGAAGATATAGAAGGTAATGAACAGATCAATAATACATTTGAACAAGCTATGGGGGCCTGAGCATTTCTAATTGAGAAGTTCTGTCTGAGTGGGATAATCAGAAAGGGCCACCAGAAAGGACATACTTCTTTGGGATGTTGAAACATTGGTAACTGTGCTTGTGCCCTAAGGGATAGATTCTTGGCATACTTATTACAGATGGTTCCTATCCCTACGCCATGGTGGGACAAATTTATTTGTTTGCTGCCTTGGCCATTCTGTTCATTCTTAGCCTCTTGGCTGGAAAATTCCTTCACCTTGGTTTGTTAGTCAACTTTTATTGAATGCTTACTCTGTGCCAGGCACTATGCTAGGCACTGGGAGTACAAAGAAAGGCAAAATGTATTGTTACTTGCTCCAACCCGCCTTGTCTCTTGCCCCTAACAGCACAATGATATCTGCAGATTCCCTTCCAAAGAATTTTATGACAACAAATTAAAGACTAGTTTGGAACTAAAGAGAATGCCAAGTGTCTTCTGCCACCCAGACCAAGTAAGCTGCCCCATTATCTTTGGCTATGTCCAAGGAGTGGAGGAGAGCCTTTTGGTCTCTACAGATGAAGGAAATGAAAACTCCAGGGCCAACCGGGATGAAGTAGAGCACGTGGTGAGTGCTGAGGTCACCTGGGTGGTGTGGATCACCTTGAGGGCTTGGATATTATTCTAAGTACAAGAGACTCGTGGTGAGTGTTGTGGACCACAGAGCTCAGAGATTGGGAGGGACCATTTCCCTGAAATGCTAGTGTCTTCTCTTTCTGGCTGAAAAGAGTCTGTCTTACCTTCTCAATTGCTTAGCAACCTGGGGCTTTGGAGCAGAACTAGCAGAGGGTAACCACACTGGGCATTCCAGGATCAGAGTTTCAGTTGGAAAGGCCTTTAATGGTCATAGAATCTAGTCTAAACTTTTTCAAGTAAGAATCTCCTTTTATATACTTCAACAAATCACTATCTAGCTTCTGCTTTAAAACTTCTAACAATGGGCTATTGCTTTTCCTTAGGCAATTCTTTCCCCATTTTGGAGAGAAATTGAGCAGACTCTTACTATGAACATTACTGTTAAAAGTTGTTTGGTTTTTTTACCTTTAATATTCTAGTTGTGTTCTGACCAGAATGCTGTGGGACTCTTATTTCCTTCATTCTGTATACTGTGTATACACATTCTATATGTTATACCTCTTAGTACAACTATCTAAGATCTCTCATATTCGCTATTTCAGTTGCCTATTGAGAAGCAGCATGATATAGTGGATAGGACACTGAAACTGGAGTTTGAATTCTTCCTTAGACACTTATTAGCTCTGAGCTACATAAGTACCATCACCTCTCTCTGTGCCTCAGTTTTTGAATCTGTAAAAATGGGAGATTTGGGTTTAATGGACTCTTAAGATCCCTTTTATCTCTGAATTTATGATCCAGTGTTGTCACATTTATGTATCATGTTTATGGAAGAGATGTTATAAACCAGCACCCTGGAATTTAGGAACTGATCTTCAAAATGATTTGGGCATGGTCTTAGTCAGTGTCTGAATAAGACAAATAAGAACAAATTGGTACAATATATTGACAAATTTCCTGAGATGGATCACTGCCCAAAACAGAATTACCTTCATGTTGCACTCTGACCTTTCCTGTGGTTCCTGTGCCTACAGGTTCGAATAGCAAACCAGCTGACCTTGGATAGGACCATCAAGCCCAAGGACATTGCAATCCTCAGCCCCTACAATGCCCAGGTGTCAGAAATCAACAAGAGGCTGTTAAAGGAGGGAATTACTGGAGTGACTGTCTCCTCCATCAAGAAGAGTCAAGGTGATCCTTGAACCTAACAGAAGAGGGAAATTGCTATTTGGTCTGTTCTGAGCTCAGAGAACAAGTCACTATTCAATTAGGGAGAACTTCTTGAAAGAGCTAGGAGAGAAAGAGTTTGAATATGGGGTAGTATGGCAAATAAAGAATCCTCTCAATCATGGAGAGCATTCTGGAGGGGATTAGGTGGAAAAGAACTTCTGATGTGATTGGTAGAAGATGAAAGATATTCTGAATGTTTTAATTGATTGGGAGTGGAGTGGAAGAAGAGCGAGGCAATGGTTTTGGAGTAAGGGGCTTTAAATAGCTCAGAAGGGAGGGATAATCAAGGTAGACCTCAGTTAATTGACACTGAGGTAGTTATTTCTTAGATGTCATTCCTGTTCTTTATTTTCACCCAGTAGGAAGCGAGTGGCGATATGTTATACTAAGTACAGTCCGCTCCTGCCCCCCTGGTGAAATTGATGGGAGGCCCACCAAAAGCTGGTTGAAGAAACACCTAGGCTTTGTCAGTGACCCACATCAGGTCAATGTGGGGATTACTCGGGCTCAAGAGGGGCTCTGCATCATTGGTGAGTGGGGGCTTCTCAGGCAAAGTGCCCATAGAGCAGGCTATGACACACCGGGTGGATGGAGGGGGAGGTGGGAAACAAAATGCATAGTAGTGAGGCTCCCCTAATTGATTTTTCCCAGGAGTAGTGGAATAGCAATGGCCAGGATCTTGGACATTCAGACTCATGATCTAACCTAGCTCACTTGAATATGGTAGAGGAAAGTAGGAGGGAGGTTGGGTGAAAACAAATTCATTTTGACTCCTTGGTCCCACGAGGTGATGGAGATTCTATACAGCAGAGGTTTGATTCTTCAATCTATCCTCATTTGGGGTAGACATCTTCAACCCTGGATAATCAAGGATATTGGTTCTCAGGGTCCCAATGCATACATAAATTTGCTATGAGATTTTGGTCATTTAGCTCTTCAGTCACTGTCCATGAAATGGGGATGACATTTACATTGTCTCCTTCCCTGAGAGATAGGTTGGGGAGATTATAAGGATCAAATGAGTTTATGAATATGGAAGTTTTGTATCTCCTAAAGCCTAGAATATATATCATGGACCATTAAGGCTTCTAATTCCTGTTTCCTCCTCTGCAGGAAATCACTACCTCTTGAGTTGCTGTCCAATGTGGCAGCGACTCATTGATTTCTACACAAAGAAGGGATGCTGTGTCATGGCTTCCTCAGTGCACGTCCGTCAGAGGCCTGCTGTCCGCCACTGAGACATAGCCCTCGTTGGCCTTTTCTCTTGGGTCACAAGGCTTGTTTGTGCACTCAGAGGTGGAGAATCAATAAGGCCACCCCTTTCTCCCTGTCCCCCTGATGGCTTTGAAATCTCTTTGAGACTTTTTCCTCTCCGACACCAGGAATGTCCAGCATCTTGTACTTTATTTTACAAAATGCCAATGAGAAAACAAAATTGACCAAAAATCCTCCCCTTTTTTCTGTCCCCTTTTCCCAGCCAAGGAAGCCTCATTTAGTGCATCCCCATGTGCCTTTTGTGACTGCAGCCAGTGGGGACTGATGGAATCTGGGGGGCTGCCTCTGATGTCTAGCTTACATGGACTCAATAGACCAAAGCAGACAAGGACCAAGCCTTCAGAAAGAACCAGCAATAACATGATCCTTTAGAAAATCTCTCTCCTTTCCTACCTGTTTCCTGCCTCAGAGGGAAGGAGGAAACTCTTCTGATTTGAATGGAATAACCATTTGGCTTTTTAATCTTAGAGAAAAATGATAAGGAGCAGGTTGAAGAGGAACCCAGACTCTTCTTGCCCTATTTTAAGTGCTCTTAGTAAGAGTGTTCTGGCCAGATTGTTGACCAAGAAGCCTCCAGGTGCAGTGTATCCTCTTCTCTGTTCTTGCAGAGTGAGAGGTTTAGGGAGGCCCAAGGGATTTTTGCTATAAACCCAACTCTGGAGTTCATCCTTGGTGCTGTGCTGAGAAGATTCTGGGTGAAGCAAGAGAACCCTTAGCGAAGCTGCTTAAAAAACAAAACAAAACAAAACAACTTATTATTCCTGGACTCTTTTTAAAATCGGATTGTTGATCTGTGGCCACGATTTTGCTTGTCAATGTTGTACATTGGATATGGTCTTTTTTTGTTGTTGTTTTTAAAGTAGCCAATCAGCATTGGCTAGAACCGGGAGCATGGGAAGGATTCTGGCATCCAGGTAGAAGGGTGAGGTCATAGCAAGGAAACTGACTGACCAAGGTGACCTTCCCCAGCTTTCTGGAAGGGATGGGCATTTATCCTGTAGCATACCACTGCCCCTGGTCTAATAAGTGACTATAACTTGTATGTCTTGGTGAACTTGGGACTGCTTCTACAACACCCTGGCCTGAGGTTTGGTGTTGGGCAGCAGCATAAAACCAAATTTGAACCAACAAATCATTGTTTGCACTAGCTATTTTGGGAGAAGCTCCTGTTGTAATGTGAAGGGAGGAGTCGTGCAATAATGCTGTCTCTGTCAGGTAGGGGGTGCAAGGCCAAGTAAGCCTGAGTTCTGCCGAGGAGGGCTGCCTGGAGCAGATCCAGCCCAAGTACCCCATGCCCGATTACAGTAAGGCTAGAAATGCTGCATTTACCCTTATGGCTGTACCTCTGTGCAGCCAAAAATGCCTCTGAGTCAGGGTCAGGCAAAGGGTAGGGGGTGGGGGGGTTGGGGGGGTGGGGAGGAATGCCTGGGACCCTTTCTTCCTGCTCCTCTGCAGTGAAGGCCTTGCTTTGCACATGCCTATGCTGTCCTGCAGGCCAGGACTTGGCTCTCCCCAGGAAGAGTCTCAGTCTGTTTCAGGGCATCATCTCCAGCTCTCTGATCATGGCCTTATCATGGTGTTGGAAGAGCAAACAGATCTGCCCTCTCTCCAAGGGGAGAAGAAAGAAGAAATCAGCCTGTTGGCCTGGAGTCAGGGCTGATCTCCATTGTAGGGACCACAGTGTATTTTGTGCAGAAATACTGTGTTGTCTACTTCTTGGAAATAATTTCTGTCACTTACTACCTTATGCATTCCACTGTGCCTGGCCCTCAGTGGGCAGGGAGAGTGGGAGGGAAGAAAGAAGGGAAGGCCAAACTCTGAAGAACTGTTTGTTTACAATAGGACCCACCCAGGCTAGTGGTGCCTGCCCTTCAGAGTAGAAGTATCTCTAGATGAAATCTCTTATTAATTCAGGGTACAATCTGCTGTCAGTGCAGGCTGCCCTTGAGGGTTAATCTGACCTTTAGAGATCTTCTTATTTGTGCAGGCTCTCTGAGACTGGGGAATCTAATTCCTTCTACTCTTCTCCACCCTCTTCCAGCCCTACCATGTAGCCCTTAGAAGGGGAACCCTTAACTGGTGATATGAGACATGGGGGGAGTGGAAGCAGGGGAGACTAGCTGTTTTGAACATTGCCTCTCAGGTTTCCTGTAAGCCACTGTGGCAAGCTCAGGGAAGGGAGGCTCCTCCTCCCTCCCCCAACTGCTCTCCCCCTAGATCTTGGTGCAATAGTTCTTTTCTGCCAGCTTCTGAAGTTGCCACTGAGGTGGGGCTGATGTGTTTTTTGGGGCACACATTGCTGCAAGGTATGTTTTTATGTGTAGATGCAAAGTGTAGTTTCTACTGGCTTTTGGATTTCTTTAAGGTAAAGACTTAATTGTCTGATTTGAATGTTTGACAAATCAAGAATATAGACTTAAAACATTCCATTTTTATACTTAAGCTTGGACTATGCACTTGTATGATTTAATATTAAATTAATTTTAATATAACATTAATACTCATGGACTGTAGTTTCATGTCTCAAGGTATGGGATGTGTATGTATATGTGAAAGCCTGGGGGTGGTAAAGGATGGATGTGAGAGGTGTCTGCCTCTGTGTGTGTGTGACTGAGAGAAAATGACAGAATGCATCATGAGGGTGAATGAATGATGACTGAGGCTTAGGCATTTTGAGGGGAGGAAAAGAGGACAGATGGAAAATGGCCTCTGCTCCTATAAGTCATCTTTTCTAGGTGGATTTGAGAGATACATTTGCCCTTATTGGTGTGTGTGGGGGGGGGGGGGGGGTATTTGGTTGGATGGTGGGATTGATGGAGAGAGGTGGGTGTCTGCTGCCTTTCATTTGTGTGTGTTGGAGGGCTCAATGGATGCTTCACCTAATGGATGTGTATGTGAAGGAGATGGACGAATGAGGGTGTACTTTGTCAGGGATGGGTGTTTTTCTAGGTGTGTGCATGTGAGAATGGATATTTACCTTTTTGGCTATTTTAAAAGTGAAATGAGTATATCATATTCCTCTGTAAGGGAATGTTTGCATTGACCCTTCTACACTGATACATACACACACACACTATATATATAAAATATATGTTTTATATGTGAGGGCAGATATATATACATATTTTATATATGAGGGCAGTGAATTTGCCTCTCTTTATAAGCAGGGGATGGATGTACTTGCCCTTCTGTGGGTGTATTGGTGGGGAGTGGGTGTATTTGTGACCCTTTTGTGTATATGTCAGGAGAAATATTGTTTTTCTGGTCCTATGTGTAGTTGAGTTTATATTTGTGAAGGATTTAATCATTTTATTTTTTATTAAATTTTAAGGAAACAGATTTATTGATATTCTTTGTTTTTATGTCACTTCAGTTTCCCTTTTTAGCCTTCTCCCTTTCCCTTCTAGAGAACCATCTATATATAACAACAACCAAAGATCCATTTTTGTGGCAACAAAGAACTGGAAAAAAGTAGATGCTGATCAATTGATTAATGACTAACCAAAATGTGGTACATGAATGTAATAAAATATTTCTTTGCTATAAGAAACAACGATGGAAAGACTTACATGAACCGATGCAAAGAAAACAGATTTAGAAAAACAATAGTCAAAATGACACAACAATGTAAATAGAAAAAGAATCCTCAAACAACCAAAACTAAATGTTGTGAAATTATAATGAAAAGGTTAGGCATTGGGAGAGAAAAAACCCAAAATAATGCTTAATGTTCCACAACTGACCTCTGCAAAAGGGGAAGGCCATGGAAGTTCTTTTTCTTATACCTCTTCTTGGGGTCAAGATTTTCTTGGCTGAATAGTCAGTTTGTAAGCTTACCAGTTCCAACACCTAATCTAGGCAACCTTACCTTTGGTTCCATATTTTGTTGTTTTCTAATCCAGTGCTGATATCTGAACCCCAACTCTTGGAGAAAGTGAGTACTAGCCTTCTTGAATTCTGACCTTGCTTGAGACCATTTGCAAAATCTAATCACCTTTCCTTTTTCCACTATCTTTGCTTGTAGTTTTTTTTTAAACCTTATCTTCTGTCTTGGAGTCAACACTGTGTATTGACTCCAAGGCAGAAGAGTAGTAAGGGCTAGGCAATGGGGGTTAAGTGACTTGCCCAGGGTCACACTGGTAGGAAGTGTCTGAAGCCAGATTTGAACCTAGGACCTCCTGTCTCTAGGCCTGGCTCTCAATCCACTGAGCTTCTTCTAGTTCTAAAACCAATTTGCCTTCTTTTTTACCCTCAGCTACTATAGATATCAATTGCATTTTTTACAGTTTACTTGTAAGGGAAAAGGAAATCCAAATTCAGAAACGAGGGTAACATCATCAGGCAATAGATACAAGGCTCTTGATATAGAGAGTAAAGCTGGATGATCTAAGGAAGGAGCAACTTTGATGCTCCTACTTATTCCTAGGAAACTCCATAGCTGCCACAAGGGGAGAGATCAACCAGTATTGGTTAGAGAAAGAAGTGATGATTGAGTTTGGCCTGATTATGATAATTTGATACAAAGGTTTTTTCCCCTTAAATTTTGATATTTATTTGAAGAGGAGGTTGTTGAGGAGAGGTTAGGTTAGCAGTAGTGATGTCCTCCTGCTCAGAAAAAGAATTTTTAAAGCTTTTCCTAAATACCTAGAAGCAAACAAAAATGAGTTCAGAAGGAAGCACAGATGAACAGAACAATTTTGAAAGTAATGTGTGGGATTCAATGTGTTTTATATACAATCCTCTTTGAATGCCATTGTTTTGAGAAGGCTTTTTTGGGGGCAAGGAGGAGGTTAAGCGCAGAAGAAAAATTTTTTTTAATTTGAATTTTGAATATTTCCCCCTAGTTACATGCTTCATGTTCTTTCCCTCTCCCCCAAGCTCCCTCCCCCCATCCCCCGTAGCCAACGCACAATTCCACTGGGTTGTTACAGGTATCATTGATTAAGACTTAATTCCATTTTATTGATAGTTGGACTAGAGTTATCATTTACTTCAGAGTTGTTTTGATTTGCATTTCCAAAAAAAATTTTTTTAAGTGATGAGACTATTGATTGAAGTGGATCTGACAATGATATAGATGACAGAAAGGCAGAACTGTTCAATTCTTCTTTTGTTTTTCTTTTTTTTCTACCAAGAATAGTCTTCTGATTTGTAAGGACAAAAATTGCTAACAGGAAAAAGGAAGATAAGTAGTGCAGTGGTATACAGGTATTTAACTGTCCTTAATGAATTCCAGTCATAAGCTTTGTATGAATTATATCACAGGGTCTTGGAAGAAGAGGAACTGATTACTTACCTGCTGTTACTCTTTGAAAAATCATGAACAGGAAACAAGCTTCTTCTGCTGTAAACTATCTTGGAATTACGGTCTGACTTGCCTAATGCCACTTAATCCTGAATCATATTAGCTCAACTCCAGAGCTGAATGCTTTCTAGCAACATCAGTATAGTTTGGGAACTGAGAATCAACTTTTTGTTGCACTAGAGATATCAAACTTACAAAAGACAATAATATATTGTTACATGTGATGCAAATAGAATGACCAAGAAGCTCCTTAATAGGAAAAGTAATAGTAGCCCAGTATGACATTACTGAGATGGTATTACTTCAAATGTTCTAATCACTGGAGAGGTGCTGAAACAGACTCATCTCAGCATCTCTGAATGTCTGCGTCCCATAACAGGAGGTTTTGAAATTACAGAGGCAAATACACTTGAAACTTTTAACCAAATCAAAATAAAGAAGGAAATAGTGAAATACCTAAAGCTAACAATAGCTCTCATTTATATAGACTATAAAATTTTATAAAAATTAATTTAAAAACTTTATAAAATTTTACATATGTTATCTCATTTTTGCTATTATTATCCACATTGTACATAGGGGGAAACTGAAGCTGAGAAACATTAAATGACTTATCTCTGACCTTAGGTCAGAATTCAGCTGACCTGTGATAGGTTAAGTTCAGAAATCCAATTCTCTTTCTAATCACTCATATATTTTTATCTCAAGGAATTTTGCTAACCTTGGGGGACGCTAGACACTAGGGCCATGATGGTGAACCTATGGCACACATGTCAGAGATAGCACACAGGAGACCTCTCTGTGGGCACACATGCCAAGGACCCAGTGTCTCAAGGACCCAGTGTGCCCATCCCTGCAGCACAGAGTTTGCCAGAGTACCTAACTAGAAAGCCAGAGGGAGGTGCAACTGGGCTGCTCCTCCTTCCCCTCTCCCCAAGCCTGCCTACATCATCCACCCCCCCTGCCCAGAAGTCCAATGGGAGTGCTTCCTCCCTTCCTTGGGTGGAGTAAGTGGGGGAAGCAGGGTGACCTCAGCACTCAGTGGGGGGAGGAGTACGGAATATGGTCTAGGGGGTGGCATGGGCACAGCACTTAGTCTGGGGGGGGCAGGGCCTGGCACTCCATCTCTAAAAGGTTTCCCAACACACACTAGGGAGTCTGGTCTAGTATTTTTACACTACTAAACCATCCTTCCAAGTTTGGTTTGCTATCCAAAAGATCTGGTCTGTTGTCTTTTTGCTTTACAGCTGGACTCAAAACAGTGAACATTTCTTAAACATTGGGTAACATTTTCTTTTTTTTTTCCATTTGTTCTTTGACCCATTAATTCTTTAGCATTAGTCTCAAACTGGTTTTGAATTCTTTCTTTAAGGAATCTTTATTAGATGTGATTAGTATTTTTGTTTTTCCTGCATTTCTGGTGAAGTGTTTATGTCCCAATAAAAGTTATCAATGATCTCTTAATTGACAAATCTAACAGGTATTTCTCATACATCTTGACTTCTTTGCAGGTTTTGACATAGTCCGTCATCCTCTTCTTCATACTCCCTTCTCTCAAGACTATCATGATGCTGCCTTCTACTGGTTGGTCCTCTCTTTCCGTCTCCATGGCTGGATCTTAATCCAGCTAATTCCTATTAACCATGGGTCTCTCCAAGGCTATGCTACAGTCTAATTCTGGCAGCTCTTTTGAGCTGATTTTTACATTTTGTGTGAATATTTATACCTTGGAAATTGACAAATGGTATAAAATCAAGGCTTGATTTATTGTTTTGTTGATTATCTAGACTTAAGAAAATAATAGAAAAAATGTTACTGGTGTAGATTAAAAGTATGTCATGCATACATTTTTGCTAGAGAGCCAGTTGTTAAGCAGTTATCATTATACCTTAAGTGTACTCCAAAGATGTGACTTGGGCTTCCTATATTATCTATACTATTTTTCTTGGTAATCTCAGCTCCTATGTATTTGATTATCATGTCTGTGTAAGTGATGCCCTGATATACTCATTCAACCTTAACTTCTAACCACCCACTCTCAAATCTCTGATTTCTTATTGGATTTCTTGAATTAGATGTTGTATTGACACATAAAACTCAGTAGGTCCATAGATGAACTAATTATCTTTTCCTTCAAATCATGCCCCTCTTCTTAAGTTTCCTTCATTATCCTCTTAGGCACATAGGCTGGAAATCTAGTTATGTAAGAAGGAAAATTAGATATTATATTTAAGGTGTGGTCGCCAGGAATCAATCAAATTCAGATTGATTCCATAATTAAAATAGACCCAAGTCAGAATGGGTTTTATGGTAGTTTATTTACAATTAGGAAGGTTGGAGGTAGGGAAATAGAGAGAGGGAGAGGCTGGCCCGAGCAGAGGTCCGGACCGAGAGAGGGTTAAAAGGCTAATTAAACTAGGCTACTCGTCACAAGGCCTTAGCAATTAGAGAGACAAAGAAGCCTCCTTGAGGTAGAGGTTCTGGAAACACCAAGGTAGGCGAAAAGGAGCCAGCCTAACTTACCCAGGTGACAATTCAGAGGGAAAGCTGCCTGAGGTCTCAGCAGAGATCCTTCAGCACCAATTTCAAAGCTCGAACTCCCCAATAGGAAGTTTACCATCATATTTGAAAGATAGCAGCTTTCCTGACTTCCTGGAGGTCCACCTCTAATTCAAGTGGACAAATGGCAGCCTCAAAACTGTTTTGGACTGCCCAAAGGGCAATCCCTTGTTCTTGATTTGTTACTTATTGTCACATGTGGGTAACTCATCTCCCTTCCCCACTAAGGGAAGGTGGTGGGGATGACATTATCTCTGGTGGCTAGAGTTTTAACTACGAATGGGCTTGAGCTAATTCCATTTACACAGTTGTAGTCTTTGACTCTTTTTTACTCCCTCCTCCCCCCCCCCCATCTAGTCTATTATCAATGTATATGATTTCTACCTTGGAAACATCTTTTGTGTACCCTCTTCTCGGCTCTGACACTACCAGCATCCTGATACATACCTTCATTGTCTCATACCTAAACTGTTTTAATAGCTTCCAGTTTGTCTCTTTGCCTCTAAGTAGTGCAGGTGAATGATGAAATTACTGAGAAAACAAAGCTTTGAACCTCAGAGCCTATTGATTTCTTAAGCAATGCATGTCAATTGCCCAACAAAATGGGACCAGTAAATCTTCCTCAGCTTTGGTGCTGGACCTTGAATACTGGGGAAGACAGACTTTAATACATTAAAAACAACTAATTGAATAAAACCAATTAATTAAAAGAAAACAACCAAAATACATTAGGTAATAGGATTTTTAATTGGAAGAAAGAGTAAGAACTTTCTAAGTTGAGAGGGGGAAAGTAAAGAGGTACAGTCAAAGGAGCATAGAAACAGTAACTGATTGAGCAGTATGGGGACAGTTTTCAGATAAGACATATGGGTTACTTGAAATACATAATGGTGAGAAAACTCCTCATATCAATATTTGAGTCTGATTGGGTTTCTGGTCAGCATAATACAGGCCTTTAGTTAAGGGTCTCTAAGCAATAGGTAGAGGTAGTCCAACTAGCCAGCAAGGAAGGACTAGAGTCAAACAATACAGTAAAGTTTCCTTCCAATTCCTACATATGAATTCAGCTTTCTCACAAGATATAAGTGGGATTAGACCCATAATTGAATTAAAAGAGAGCTAAGCTAGCTCCAAAACTGAGTTCCAAAATGGAGTCAACGTGGTTCACTTAATTTGTACCAACACTTGCTATTTCAATCTCCTTAATTCCCTCCATATCCCCCTTTTGATTCATGGGGGAGTGGGAAGCCCCTTCCTTCCATGGATCACTGATTTATAAGGCAAATCTATAAGGTTTTTTCATATATTCATGATTAGGATTTTATAAAACAGATCACAAATCAAGCTACTTAGAGGGCTCACAACTCACTCATTTTGAGGAGGGAGATTTACATGTCACCAAGGTAACCAAGAAAACAAACATAAACACTATGAAATAAAAGGGCAAAACAATACAATAATCATCAGTAATATTAACTAACATGATCTCCTTTTCTCCTAGTAATCTATTCTCGGTGTCAATTTAACTAACACCTTTTTAGTCTCAGATGTCATTTGGTCTCTGGATAGCTTCTCTTGGACATTCTGGGATAGATTTCATTCTCAGGGCAACTCTGTAGGGGGATCTGCTTCTGTGGTTCCAAATCACTTTGAGAGATTCCTAGATAATTCTACTAGTAACAATACTTAATACAATTTAGTACAATCTCTTAAATTTGATTTTCCAAACCTGACAGTTCAGAGAATCTTAGTTTTTATATATCACTTATTGTTCTTATCTTTACCTAAACCCTGTACCTCATAAAAGAATCTGAAAAAAAAATCTTGTGGTTCTAACTTATAAACTATTATTCTCTTTTGCCTCTCTATAGCCTTTAACATTGTTAATCACTTTCCTCCTTAATATTCTCTTCTCTCTAAGTTTTTGTAACATAACTCTCCCCTGGTTTTCCTCTTTCCTCAATGGCTTCTCCTTCTCTATCTCCTTTATTGCATCCTCCTCTGAATTATGTCCTCTAAATTTCTAAATAAAAAATCCTCTATTTCCCTCTTGGAGTTGCTTCTCTTCTCCCTCTACATCATTTCACTTGGTTATCACCACAGCTTTCCTGGATTTAATTATCATCTATATGCTGATGATCTTCAAATACAGACTTCATTATCTTTCCCCCAAATCTTCCCCCTCCTACCTTTTCTATAACTGTAGAAGGCAAACCCATCCTTCCAGTCACCACAGCCTCCCAAGTTCACAATTTAGGAGTCCTCCCAGACCCTTTATTCCACATATCCAATCTGTTGCCAAGACCTACAGATTTCATCTTTGTAACATGTCTCATTTACACCCCTTTCTCTCCTCTGAAACTACCACCACTCTGGCATAGGCTCCTCATGCCTGGATTATTGTAATAGCCTCTTGGTAGGTCTGCCTGTCTCAAATGTTCCATTTTTAAAAAAATTGTTTATTCAATAAATTAATTAAGAATATTTTCCCATGGTTACATGATTCATATTCTTTCCCTCCCCACTTCCCACCCCCCTCCCATAGCCAATATTATTAATATTTGCACTAGGGTGATAATTTAGAGTCTACATCCTCAATCATATCCCCATTGAACCATATGATCGGGCAGTTGTTTTTCTTCTGTGTTTCTACTCCCACAGTTCTTTCTCTGGATGTGAATAGGGTTCTTTCTCATAAGTCCCTCAGAATTGTCCTAGATTGTTGCATTGCTGCTAGTAGAGAAGTCCATTACACTCGATTGTACCACAGTGTATCCATCTTTGTGTACAATATTCTCCTGGTTCTGCTCCTTTCACTCTGCATCACTTCTTGGAGGTCATTGCAATATCTTTTTGGTTTTAAATAGAAGTGATGTATTCCCACTGGACCCAGGAGTTTGAGCCATGATGACCCTGAAAGTAGTATTTCAGGCCAGATGTGCAATTAGCTAGCTCGTCAGAGAAACTTTGAGAAGCCAGGGCATGTGAGTCTCAGCCTAAAGTGGGCTTTGCACTTAGACCTTGTAACTATGCTATACAAGGAGCTGAAATAAACCATGAATCTAATCCCTTTCTCCTATCCAGGATATGAAGTAGATTGGGGATTATGTGCCAGGTACTGGAGGGAATTTTTGTAAGTTTATTTTTGTTATCCATTTGATGTAAATAATTCTTGGTAAAAACTGTTACCTTGTGACTATTAAGTGCTTAAGTGGAACTAAGAGGGAGAAGACTTCTATAATTGAGGGAATACCATTAACGGGAATGGAAGCCAATGGCAAAAAACCTAGGTACTCCCAAACTCTTTGAAGGTTCCTGCAGAACTCTGGGGAGAGGTAAAACATAATATCCTGGCTTTCAGACAATGGAGGCCAGGGAAATCACTGCTATGTACTATAATATTCACATTATAAAAATCAACCTTTTGCATATGTTTTTTTTTTTTACAATTTTTTTTTAAAACCCTTAACTTCTGTGTATTGGCTTTGGAAGAGTGGTAAGGGTAGGCAATGAGGGTCAAGTGACTTGCCCAGGGTCACACAGCTGGGAAGTGTCTGAGGCCGGATTTGAACCTAGGACCTCCTGTCTCTAGGCCTGACTCTCAATCCACTGAGCTACCCAGCTGCCCCACTTTTGCATACTTTTAAAAGTAAAATGGAGATTGTGGTAATTGAGTGAACCACACTGACTTCCATCTTATGACTCATTTCTGGAGCTACCTCAATTCTCTTTCTATTCAATTATGGGTCTAGTCCAACTTCTGTCTTGTGAGAAAACTTTATTCAATTATGAGAATTGTGAGAAAACTTCATTGCATTGTTTGAACCTAGCCCTGTCCCTAGTGACAGGAAATACTCCACTTAATAAAGGTAATAAAGATGAGCCAGAAATTCTTCTGTTACTAACCAGTTAATTACATGAGATAAAGTTTGATGTCTCAGCTAAATTCTCTGGGCTCAAACTAGTCATGTGACTAGTCTTAAGCAAATGACAATAACACTAGAATTCTCTTCACATAATACTCAAGCAAAACGTAGAACTGCTTTGAGTATTTAATAAACCGTTATTAAAAAATCTGTGTTGATTAGCATGATTGACAGCAGTACTTATAAATGAATAATTGGACAATTTTTATGTCATATTTATTTGTCATAAAAGTATTCCTTTTTCTTTTCTTTTTTAGAAAATGGGATGAGAGGGAGAGAAAATCAATAATTGTCTGTTAATTTTAAGAAATGGAAAAGTGGAAGATACTTCAGATGTGAAATGTTGCATGAACTCTCAGACGAGATCACTATATTATTAATTTTACTGTTAACCATTTTATTTTGTTACAAGAGACCTCTCAGAAGTGGAAATAGAGGGGGCAGCTAGATGGCTCAGTGGATTGAGAGCTAGGCCTAGAGACTGGAGGTCGTAGGTTCAAATTTGACCTTAGATACTTCCTAGCTGAGTGATCCTGGACAAGTCACTTAACCCCCATTGCCTAACCTTAGACTTTTCTGCCTGGGAATTAATACACAATATTGGTTTTAAAGCAGAAGGTAAGGGTTTAAAAGAAGAAGGAGGAGGAGGAGGAGAAGGAGGAGGAGAAAGCCTATAAATGTTGTAAAATGAAACTCATCAGTAAGAACAAAAAAAAGTTTTTGCTGATAAGTACAAAAATAACAACTGAAAAACCTAAACAAATCCAGAATACTAGTGAGTGTGTTTATAACTACAATTTTCTACTATTTACACATTGTTAAACAAATTAAAAGATATTCATAGTGACTTTTAAGTTCATCCTAAGGAAAATCTTCTGGTTATTTCCAAATCCTTTCTAAATGATTTTTCTCTTTATTTCTCACAGATTTGTTGTTTTTATTCCTATGGTTGTAGTCAGCGTGTACATTACTGGTTCCTTTATTCCATCCTTAGCATTTTATGTTTTTCTATATTTCTTTGAATTCTTCATATTTATTATTTCTTATGGTTCAATAATATTCCATCACCTAGCAATAATATGTTTTTTTAAAAATGTTTGTTGAATGAGTACCCAATTTACCTTAACTTGCATTTTCTGATTATACAACTTGAACTTTTAGAAATGAAGTTAATTTGTGTTTCCTGTTGTTAAGGGAGAAACCAGGGAAAGGTGCCTTAAACAGTAAATAGGTGGGTGTGTGAGAGACAGGAATGACAGGAAGGGGCCCAACAAGTAGGGAGACTGGGTTATAACAGCTGTTTGGATGTCTATAACAGAAATGGCTGTTGGCCTCCAACTGCCACCCAGCATCAACAAGACAGAGCCTATGGAAGCTGATAAGTAAAGGCAAGAGTTTAACAACACATTTTAATCAGGGACAAAACAAGGTAAAGGATGGGAATTGGGATTCTACACTTACAAGCTAAGGGCAAACCACAGGGACAGGGGAAGGACTTGACTACACTAACTAAGGCCTAAGCATAACAGGGCCCAGGGAAAATAGGACAGGAGTGAGTATCCTCACAATAGTAGTGTTCAGCCCCACTCCAGTGATGTTTCTGCTCCTCCTGGACCACCTGCTGCACTCTTCCAGGTGGGTAGATTCTGGGAGCTGACCCAGCCCAAAGTTGACCTGCAACTCAGGTTGGGATTTAGCAGTCTCTACCAAAATCTCCCACACGTAGGTGACAGTTTCCATAGGATCACTGGTAAATCTGGTGTCTCCTAGTTGTCAGTTGCTGCTTGCCCCAACCACCATGGAGTCTCTCTCAGTGAGCAAGAAACACACTTCCTGCTTCTTCATTTCATCTTGGAATCCTCCAGCCCTTCCTGCTAGGTCCAACACAAATACTAAATTAATATCTAAATAATCCTCACAATACTGTCAAGACTGTTCATAACTTTTGATTGCTAATCTACTGAAGAACACTTCTTATCTTTAGCAACTTGCACCAAATCTTTATTAATTTTAGGTGTTTGAGTTTTATCAGAAATCGTTATGGCAATGATGTTTTTTCTCAAGTTATTTTTTTATACTGGCCATATCCCTCATGCTTGGAATGCACTGTCCCACCTTCTGTAAATTTCCTAGTTTCCTTTACACCTTTTGTAGAATCCTTAGCTTCCTTTAAGACCCCCTCTACAAGGTCCATCCTGATCTCCTCAAATGCTAGTGGCCTAGCTACCAAAATATAGTTTGTACTTGTTTATCTAGTTTTGTGTTACTTCTCTCCAGTGGAATGTAAACACCTTGAGGTCAGGGAATATTCTACATTTGTTGTTGTCTTCTAATGCTACAGGTGCCTAAATTTTTTTGCATGTTGAGTGAATGAATCTCAGAATTATCTTAATTTAAAATTTTCTGATCCAACAACTTGATGTGGTTTTTAAAATGTGTTTTTTTTAGTATCAAAATAAAACGAATCCAAAGGGAACTCAAAAGCAGAGGATGTTTATATTAGTATACATATATAATTTACATATTTTAAACAAATTGTAAGTAACATGGAGTTTATCGTTTAGCACATGATTTTTATGCATTTGTTTGGTGGTTACTAAGTATATAATAAAAAAAACTCTTATGACCAGAAAAAATGTGGGTTTAAAAAGTAATATTTTCTTTTCCCCTTCAATTACATGTAAAAATAAGTTTTTAGCCTTTTTTAAAGTTTGAGACAAGTTCTCACCCTTCTTCCCCCTCTCCCTCCCCTCCCTACTCTGTGAGATAGCAATCAATTTGATACAGATTTTACATGTATATATATAGTATAAAACATCTCTCCATATTAGTCATTTTGTGAAAGAGAATTTGAGTAAACAAAATAAAAGTGAAGAAATGAAGTGAAATATCGTATGTCTTAATCTGCATTCAGACTCCATCAGATCTTTCTTTGATGGTAGATAGCATTTTTCAACATGAATCTTTGTTTCTCATAATTTCTTATAGCATGATAATATTCCATCACAGGAATATACCAAAATTAGTTCAGCCTTTCCACAATTGATGGACATCTCCTCAACTTCCAATTCTTTGCTACCACAAAAAGAGCAACTATGAATATTTTGTACAAATAGATCTTTCTGTCCTTCTGCCCCTGCTATACTGGCCTAACACTCCCCATCCTCCCCCACCCCACTTTAAAAACCTCTTTTGGATATAGACCTAGTGGTATTGTTAGGTCAATGGGTATACACACTTTTAAAGCCCTTTGGGCATAGTGCCAAATTGATCTCCAGAATGATTGGATAAAAATGAGGTTGTTGATCATTTGTGTTTCTTCTTTCAGGACTGTACTGATCTTTTTTTTTTTTTTTTTTTTTTTTTAAATTTTTAAACCCTTAACTTCTGTGTATTGACTTATAGGTGGAAGAGTGGTAAGGGTAGGCAATGGGGGTCAAGTGACTTGCCCAGGGTCACACAGCTGGGAAGTGTCTGAGGCCAGATTTATACTGATCTTTTGATCATTTATCTATTGAAGAAGAACTCTTACTCTCAACATCTTATACCAATTTTTTTCCTATAGATTATGGATATTAAAATCTGTTTAGAAATGTTTACTGAAAAGATATTTTTCTCAATTGATTTCTTTCTTAATATGCATGCAGTTTTTAATTGTGTAAAAGTTATTTTTTTAATTTGAAAATTTTCATTTAATTAATTATTAATTTAGAATATTTTCCCATGGTTCCATGATTCATGTTCTTTCCCTCCCCTCCTCCCACCTGCCTCCTCTCCTCCCACCCCTCTCCCATAGCCAACGAGCAATTTCACTGGGTTTTACATGTGTCATTGATCAAGACCTATTTCCGTATTATTAATATTTGTATTAGGATGATCGCTTAAAGTCTACATCCCCAATCATATTCCCATCAACTCATGTGATCAAGCAATTGTTTTTCTTCTGTGTTTCTACTCTCACAGTTCTTTCTCTGGATGTGAATAGCATTCTTTCTCATAAGTCCCTCAGAATAGTCCTGGATACCACAATTTGTTCAGCCACTCCCCAATCAAAGGGCATCCCCTCATTTTCCAATTTTTTGCTACCACAAAGAGCAACGATTATAAACATTTTTGTACAAGTCCAAAAGTGATTTTTAAATAAGCAAATGTGTATATTTGCCTCAACATTTTCTACAATATGGATGGCTAAGAATATCTTACTTTTCTACAGTTGTGAAAAACATAACATTCATTTTGGCTATTTTAAAAAGTGATTTAAAAATAATTCTATTGCTCATCTATTAGGTATTTAATATTGTATACATTGGGAGATATGGCCCTTTTCCTATTTTTTTCATCTGGAGTCAAGATGGTGGCTCTTAGTAGCAGTGAAAATCTGAAATCACTCTAAATATCCTTCCAAACCAATCTTTAAAAGGTGCCTTCAAAGGGGGGTGTCCATTGTTTGGGGAATGACTGAACAAATTGTGGTATCTGTTGGTGATGGAATACTATTGTGCTGAAAGGAATAATGAACTAGGGGAATTCCATGTGAACTGGAATGACCTCCAGGAATTGATGTAGAGTGAAAGGAGCAGAATCAGGAAAACCTTATACACAGAGACTGATACACTATGGCACAATTGAATGTAATGGACTTCTCTACTGGCAGCAATGCAATGATCCAGGACTATTCTGAGGGACTTATGAGAAAGAATGCTATCCACATTCAGAGAAAGAACTGTGGGAGCAGAAACACTGAAGAACAACATTTCCTTGATCACATGGTTCATTGGGGATATGACTGGGGAAATAGACTCTAAATGATCACTCTACTGCAAATAATAGTAATATGGAAATAGGTCTTAATCAATGGTAAAACCCAGTTGAATTATTCATTGGCTATGGGAGTGGGGAAGGAGGAGAGGAGGGAAAGAATATGAATTATGTAACCATGGAAAATATTCTAAATTAATTAAATTAATTTTTAAAAAATAAAAAGCGTCTCAAAAGGACAGAAGTCAAAGCTGGATGAGTGAGGAGGCTCTCCCACTGAACACAATGTGAAATGTAGGCAGAGAGAGTGGATTTCCACAATATAAGGAGGAACTGGAAACAAAACTGCAACAGAAAAGGGGAGGCCAACTACCCAGTCACCTACTCTACCAGTCTCAGAACCAGAGTGTAGGCAAATTCAGCATTCTAGGTCTTGGACTACACCAACAAAATTGCACCTCAGACCCACCCCTGGCAGTGAAGTCCAGAGGTCCATAGCATTAGGCACACTCAAGCTTCTTCAGTGGCAGTGAAGAGAGCCCTAGGGCAAAACCCTATGAACCAGAAGCTCAGACAGAAATGGCCAGCAATATGCAGATTCCCCATTCCACTGGCAGGAAAAGGAGCAAACAGCAGAAACAAACAAACAAACAAAAACTTTTAACCCTCAAAAATTTCTACTGGGATGAGGTGAAGAACAAAGAACAGATACAACAGGAGTTGTTGAGATTCAAGCAAACATATGCAAAATCTATTTTTTTCACCTAACAGCTAATCAATTTTTCTAATAGTTTTTACTTAATTAACAAATTTCTGTCCATTTTTTATGAATTTGAGATAAAGAAAAATGCAGAATTATGTGCAGTTTGCTCTGGATTATGATTATCTATTCTATATATTTTTGTTTATTTTTTATTTATTTTAATGTTTCATTTTTCTCCAATTACATATAAAAACAAAATTTTTTTAAACCCTTAACTTCTGTGTATTGGTTTATAGGTGGAAGAGTGGTAAGGGTGGCCAATGGGGGTCAAGTGACTTGCCCAGGGTCACACAGCTGGGAAGTGGCTGAGGCCGGGTTTGAACCTAAGACCTCCTGCCTCTAGGCCTGACTCTCACTCCACTGAGCTACCCAGCTGCCCCGATAAAAACAATTTTTAAGATTAAAAAAAAATTTAGTCTCAAATTCTTTCCTTCCTTCCCTCCCAAGTCCCTCCTCACCCCCCCACTGAATGAGTAAACACTCTGATCTAGATGTTACATGTGCAATCATGTAACAATTTTCCATATTAATTTTTTTGTGGAAGGAGATTCAAACAAAACTTGGAAAGAAAGAGAAAAAAGTTTGCTTTGGTTTGGATTCAGACTCCATTAGTTCTTTCTCTGGAAACAGAGAGAATTTTTTTTTTTAAGTCATGAGTCTTTTGAGATTGTTTTGGATCATTGTACTGCTAGGAATGCCTAAGTTATTTCCAGCTATTCATTGTACAATATTGCTGTCACTGTGTACAATGTTCTCCTGGTTCTGCTTCATTCTACTTCAGTTTATGTAAGTCTTTCCAGGGTTTTCTGAGCTCCTCCTGTTCATCATTTCTTATAGCACAATAGTATTCCATTAAAATCATATACTGTTAACTTACTCAGCCATTTCTTTATTGATGGCTATCCTCTCATTTTCCAATTCTTGGCCCCCACAAAAAAAGATCTGCTTTAAATGTTTTGTACAAATAGGTCTTTTTCCTTTTTGTTTTTTATCTCTTTGGGATACAATTCTAGGGTCAAAGGGTATGTATTGTTTTATAGTCCTTTGGACATAGATCTAAATTGTTCTCCAGAATGGCTGAACAAATTCACACTTCCCTCAACAGGGTGTCAGAGTCTCAATTTTCTCACATCCTCTTCAAGTTTTGTCATTTTTCTTTTCTGTCATACTAGCCAATCTGATAGTTGCGGGTTGATACCTCAGAGATGTTCTAATTTTTATTTCTCTAATTTCTCTAATAGTGATTTAGAGCATTTTTTCACATGACTATAGAAAGCTTTAATTATTTGGTCTGAGAATTGCCTGTTCATAACCTTTGACCATTTGTCAACTTGTAGTCTTATACATCTGACTCATTTCTCTATGTATTAGAGAAACTTGTAAATTTTTTCATCATATGATTAACTGTGTATTGTGTTCCATCTTGTTTATCATATTCCTAGGAGTTTTCCTGAGATCTCTCTTACAGGAAGTCATTGATGGATTCTTTCCATTTCTATTTTGCCCTGTGGTTCTATAATATCAGGACAGTTTTCCTTGATGATTTCAATTCATAAGGAATGAGCTTTTGTATCTTACCAATTGACCTATTCTGCCTTTTTTTTTTTTTTAAACCCTTATCTTCTGTCTTGGAGTCAATACTGTGTATTGGCTCTAAGGTAGAAGAGTGGTAAGGGTAGGCAATGGGGGGTCAAGTGACTTGCCCAAGGTCACACAGCTGGGAAGTGTCTGAGGCCAGATTTGAACCTAGGACCTCCCGTTTCTAGGTCTGATTTTCAATCCACTGAGCTACCCAGCTGCACCCCACCCCCTTTTTTAAGGTATCATTTTCTTCAGTATTTTTTTGAGTCTCCTTTACCAAACTCTTGACTCTTTTTTCAATGATGATCCTGCATCACTCTCAGTTCTTTTCCTAATTTTTCTTCTAACTCAGTTGATTTTTAAAGTCTTTTCTGAGTTCTTCCAGTAATTCTTTTTGGACTTGAAAACAGTTCATTTTTTTTTTCTTAGAGGCTTTATATGCAACAATATAGATGTTTATATGCAGCAATATAGATGTTTTCTTATGAGTTTGAGTTTTGATCTTTCCTGTCATCAAAATAATTTTCCGTGTTGAGTTTCTTATTTTGTCATCTGCTCATTTTCCACACTTTTTCTAGTCTTTTAACCTAAAAACCTATTAAAGTTGGGCTATGTTCTTGTGGTGAAGGAAGCACTGTTCCAAACTTCAGGTTCTTTGTGCAACTTCAGAATGAACTCTCGGAATCTATAAGTTTTCAGTTTTTCCAGTATAATTTAAGGAGAGGTGTGTTTAATACTCTCTTGGCTTGTGCTTTGGTCCCTGAGCAACTACAAGCATTCTTTTCTTCCTTGGAACTGCTCCCCTGAGGTCACAAACACTTGTGTGTGCTAGTACTATTCCTTACTCTGGCTCTACCACCTAGGGAAGTGATTTGGAACTGGGTGTGAGCAATACTATGGAATCTTAAATCCAGAGCCCAGTAATCTCCTTCTAAGCAGTTGTTCACCCTCCCTTTACTGTCTGTGGCTGAGAGTTCCAGAAATCTTTGCTGCCCATTTAGCCACCTCTTAGGTCTGTGGTAGCGTGTGGAGGTGAGGCCTGCCTTGGTGGGTTCATCGATACTCCCACCCCAGTATGATAGATCTTTTATGCAGGCTTTCTAAGTTGTTTTAGCCTGAAAAATCGTTTCAACCCATCTTTTATGGGTTTGGTAGAGCCAGAATTCATTTTGAGGTGTTATATGAAAGTTATTTGTAGTGCAATTTGGTAGAGATCAGGTGAGTCTGTATAACTTCTCCACCATGTTCTGTTTTATTTTTCAAAAAAGCTTTTGTATGAAAAAAAAAATCACCTAACTAGGATAAGGCAGGAAGCTATCAACTGGGGAAAATCTTTGTGCCAAATATGAATCAATGATGTTGATTTGCTCAATATAGCAAATATCTTTGATAAGAGGTTGATATCTAAGCTATATAGTAAGTAGTGTAAGTAAGTGTAAGCTATATAGTAAGTAAGTAAAATATATAAGAATAATTCATTCTCTAAAGGAAAAGTGGTCAAAAGATATGAAAAAGTTTTTAAAAGAATTGCAAACTATTTATAACCATTTACAATATTGATACAAACTGCTTAACATAAGAGAAATGCAAGTCAAAATAGCCCTGATGTTTTATTTCACACTTTGTTGAAAGACAAATTCTTTTCTCTATGGATCTGTTAACTTTGAAAAAAACAGAACTATTAAATAGTCATAAAAGCCACTCTTTAATTAAGGAAAAGGGGGAACAGGGCTGATTAGGCCTCCACTCAGAGCCGAGTCCACCTGCCTTATGCAGAATTCGAGGATTGAACACTGCTTGCTAGGGTCCCTGACTCCCTGGGAGTGCCATGGCGCTGGATGATGACTCCTAGGAAACAAAAGAAATTGGGGAACCTATATACCATTTGGGAAGGTCCAGGGACTGGGAAAGATGATTGACATTATCATACTGACAGGATACAATCAAGCTTGGGAAAGGAATCCTAGCCAGAGGCTAGGGTGTAAGGGAAGGGACTACTTACAATGGATACTAAAGCATGGTTCCTGACCAGGTGTGTCTTCCTGGGAAAGGGTCTCTGATACAAAGGGGAAGACTACTTAAGAGAAAAGGATATCTAGCTTTTACCCTAGGGTCAATTATTCAGTCTGCAACAGCTAGCCCAAGACTCAGGGTGGATTCCCAGGGGAACTGGGAACAAGCCCAAGCTTTGGGGTCTCCAACTTACAAGCTATTCCTAAAACTTGGGGTTTATCAGATCTCACTAGGCCACAAGTTTGGGGTCTCTAGATTCCACGTCGACAGATTCATCAAAGAAATCAGACGAGCTCAGAAAATTTGTAGCAGAGGGCATTTATTATCACACACAAGACATTTAGCATTGTATGGGCTGGACCTCAACCTCTGACTTCCCCCAGTCTTCTTTATTTTACAACCCTTACCTTTTATCTTAGAATCCATTCCAAGAAAAGAGTGAAAAAGGCTAGGTAATTGGGGTTAAGTGATTTGTCCAGAGTCATATAATAAGTATCTGATTAAGTCCCAGAACTCAGATCTGGTGCTCTATCCAACACTGAGCCCACGTAGCTGCCCTTCTATCCCTTCCTTTTAAAGACAAATTTTCTTAGTAAGAGGAACCAACTTAGATAAAATAAAAATAAAGAAGGGAATGGATTAATATTGTATCATAATACTATCTGGGCTGGCATGTAGAGTAGCTTCCCAATGGAAGGCAGGTCACCCTTGTCACAAACTCAATGAGAGTACTTGCCACATTTTACTGCGTGTCCCCATCACTCAGATCTCCAAAGGGAATGGAAATTATAGATACTATCAGATAAATTCTTCAATAACCTAGCAAATTTAAAAATAGGACAAAAGATAGAAATTAATATTAGAGGGGAAAACAGGCATACTAATAGTAAAATAACAAAAAAATCAATATGAATGCTATGTAAGTATAATAACCTATGGGCAGCTGTGAATTAGTCCAACCATCCTATCAAGAAATCTGCAATTAATTGAAGAAAGTGAAAACAAAGTCCTTTTCCTTTGAGTCAGAGCTCTCACTTGGTTTATATTCTGAAGGAAGAAAAGAAAGTAGAGTGGAGGAAGAGAAGGAAGGGAGAAACAGGTATTTGTTAAATGACTATTATTTGCTTGGAATTATGCTAAGCACTGTGGTTACTAATCCTAGCTAAAAAAAATAAAAGTTGGTACCTGCCCTGAAGGGCTTACATTCTAATGGGGAAATAAAACACACAAAAGAGAGCTAAAAGGCTGGGGGAGGGATATGAAGTCTATTGTATGAGAATGTTTATGAAGTCCGGAACCCAAGAAGGAGATTGGGAAGGGAACTGAAAACCAGCCCAAGTCCCTCCAAGAAATAGAAGGCCTAGGAGGAACTTACAAATGGGATGAAGAGATAGGCTTTACTCAAAGATATTCCAGTTTCAGAAGGCTATAGAATATTCCAGAGTGAGGAGGTCCCTGGCTCTGAAAGAAATTCTAGGATAAGAGTGACAGAGGCACGGTTATGAAGTCTGGAAATAAGGATGAGGTTTGAGAGAAATAAAAATTTTTTGGATACACCTAAAACAATTGACAACTTTGTTTTATGAAACCTCAAATTTATCTTTGTCCTTTGGGAACTTGCCTTCAAGAAAACTTCCTGACTGAACCTTGACCCAGACTAAACAATAGACCCTGAAGCGCCCATTGAGCACCCCGGATATGAGTGGCAGACAGTCAAGTTTACTATGCTACTCCCAGGTATCCTAGCCTTTGGTTATTGCATCTAGGACTCTCCTAGTTATTTTAGACCTTTTAGAGATGGAGGGCAAGGCCTCCCCCCAAGCCCAAGTGCTGTGCTGGCCCTCACCCAGACTAAGTACCATGCTCCCCACCCCACCCCCCATGCTGGGCATGCCCTGCCCCCTCAACCCCACACAAGGGAGGGAGGAAGCACTCCTATTGGGCTGCTGGACAGAGGGGTGGGTGAAGTGAAAAAAAAATCCTTAGAGCAGGTGAAGAGGGGGAGGAGAGTGGCTTGAACACTCTGCTCCCCTTCAACTTTGCCTCCTGTGAGCTGCCTACCTTACCCACTGTATGCTCCCATTGGGCTGCTGGGTAGAGGGGCAGGGAATGTGAAAACACATCATCTGACGCAGTGAAGAAAGGGAGGGGAACAGCTTTGCCTTAGCCTACCTTTTTAGTAACAAATTCTGGGGGGAAGGGAAGATGGTTATGTGCCCACAGAGAGAGCTTTGCATGCCATCTTTGACACCTGTGCCATAGGTTTGCCATCACTGTTTTAGACCATGGCTAGTATTAGCAGATAAATTTGAGGTTTCATAAGACAAATATGTGACAAGAAAACTCCTTCCATTCATATAAGTATACTTTCTCCCATCATACCAATAATCGGGAAACCTTCAGAGAAAATGTGTGACTAGGACAAATGCCATAAGGAGTTTGTTTTTGGGCATTTCAGAGCCACCACTGTCCTCTGGTGATGCTATTGAGCTTCTCTCTCTTGGGCATCACCACTGAATTGCTCTTGCTTGTTCCTGATACTTTTTAGCTACAGTGGAGTTTCCTCACTGATACACTTGCTTTCTATGGCACTTCTTTTTAAGGTAAGGATTATACTAGTTTTTAAACTTATAGACCCAAGGGATAGATTAAGTATTGTGATACAGATCCTAGTCAGCTGTACCAAGTCAGCTAAGGCATTACATAGCACTTAGCCATCTGAGACATTTTAAGTCTATCTTTTTAATTCCTTTTCTCTTGCTGCCACTTAGCATCTTTCAAGTACATCACAAGATCTGATTGAAGAATTCAAAAGGGGATTATTGACCTTTGTCCTGCTTCCTTCCATATAATGATGTACTATTATGGGGAAAACGAGGGGAGTTAACTTAAATATTATTTGTGGGTTCAGTGGGGGTGGATAGGAGACAGGAAGGGACAATGGGTAAGACTTTACAAGCCAGGGAACCAGGTTTAACTATAAGGGGAATGACCGTTGACAGAAATGGCAATTAAGCCTGACTAACTGTCACTCTGCCTCACCCAGCCTGGAATAACCTCAAAGTGTTAAGTATGAGGACTTTAAAGTACTAGAAAACACACTGGGAAACAGTTTAATTGTAACATGAGGGGATAGGAGAGGGGGTTAGGTGAAACTATATCTAACTGCCCAGGACTGGAGTCAAAAAGGGTAAGTTCCTTAGCCAACCTGGCTTCTGCCAGGTTTTGACAGCTTGGCTAAGGACCTGAGGAAGAGGGCTTGAATTTAGGGTCTCACAACTGTTCCAGAGATGTTTTCAGGATACCAGGAACCAACTCCTCCACAGCTGAAGATCCAAAGTAACCAGGTAGGGAGAGATGTCTGCACACTGTCCACCAGATCACAGGCCACTTTCCTACTCAGAGTTGACTTGCAGGATGATGTCTTCTGCCTTTTCAACCTTCACCACTCTCCAAGATTCCAGGTCAAAAGGGAATGTAGATTGCGCTTCTGCTCTGAACCCCTCACAGCACAGTGGTCTATCTGTAGCTCAGTATTCTCCTCCCTACCCCCTGTATTCTATTCAGAATGTCCATGACTTCCAGCAAAGGCTTTCCCTAACATGCTTACACAAATCTGCTTTTAAACTTTTACTTTTTACTTATTATAGTCCTATAAAACTTATTTACTATTCCTTATCTTTATTAGGGCTGATGGGTACCCTAATATGATTTATGCTCATTAATGTATGCAATCAAACTTTATTGACTATTCAATAATGCAAAATCCAACTCTTTAGGAACTTGCAACAAACCTTATTCTTAGAAGCTCCAATAAGCATCCTCATGATAAGATTCCTTCTCTGCCTACCCAGATGCTCTGTGTCTCCCTCTGAGGTAGAAATCTGTAAAGTCTTTGCCAATCAATACTTCTCTCAAGCATTTTAAAATACAGGATGCTCACATTTCCAAATGTGGGGAATGCAGGATCCTGTCCTAGTCTCAACCTGGGAGCATGCTGATGTCTGGAGTCTTCAATGAGTTTCTTTTTGTATTATGCAGTAAAATATTTCCTTCATGAATTTTTCTTTAATATACATGATATGTGTCTTCTTTTACAACATGATGAACAGAGGAGTATGTATTGTATGAGAACACATGTACAATTTATATCATATTACCTGCGGTCTTGAAGCAAGGGGAAACTGGGAAGGAGGGAAAGAATGTGGATTGCAAAATATCAGAAAACGATTATTAAAAATTGTATTGATATAATATGGGGAAAATGAAAATTTTGGTTTAAAAAGTCAACAAGCACTTATTGATTATCATGTGCTAGACACAGTGGTAAGCATGAGATACAAATTCAAGCAAAACTAAAAACATTCCCTGATATCAGGGAGCTTACATTCTAATAAGGGAAAACAACACACAAAAGGGAGCTGAAAAGGAGGAGATTGTGGGGAGGAGGTAGGAAGGTCAGGCATGGTGGTGAGGTCTAGAGAATGAAATATGGTTTGGGCCCTTCATCAAAATAGAACTTCTGAGGAAAACCCATCAATGAGAGAAGGGAATCACAGATGGAGGGACTGATGCTTGATGGCAAAATATAGGGAGTGAGGCATAAAACCATCTTATAGTCATGAAATAATTAGAATTATTTAATCACAATCTGTCTTTTGTTCACTTGATACTCCTTCAAATACTCAAAGATAGTTGCCATGTCCCTTTTATAGCTAAATTTTCTCTTATCCAGATTAAACTTCCCCATTTCCTACAGTTTTAAAGCCCTCTCTCATGTTGACTGACTTCCTCTCTTTGGTGAGTTTTTATGGTTCTGGCTAAGGGTATTTACAAGTTATAAATAAATTCTTATTGGTGATTGATTATCTAAGCTTATGAGGAGAGAAAATTATTAAATCTAATTTCCTTTAGCAAACGTTTATCAATTGCTTGCCAGATTTGGAGGATATACACATTAGGAGTAACTACCATTTTGGGGGGCCACACACATCATTGTCAAACTACTATTCAAGTCCATATCTTATTACAGAAAAACAACTTACATAAACAACTACTTAGCCAAAACATGTAGGCTTAACACAAAATCTTAACATGCTTATTCCCACTACACTCTATCATCCAAAGTATTGTTTTTCCTATACTGCATTAACATAGGCATAGTAGTGTGTGTGTGTGTGTGTGTGTGTGTGTGTGTGTAAATTAGTATTTCCTTTATGCAGGTGGGTAGAAGACAAAAATAGGTATACTTGTTCTTCTACTAGACTTATCAAGCCAAACTTCTATTTTCTACTTTGGTCAGAACCAATCTAGAATATTATGTTCTGTTCTGACTATTATATTTTTGGTTTTTGATATTACTTTTTTGTTTTGTTCAGTTCCAAATCCTCTCCCTCCCTCCACCCTTCTTCCACTCACTGAAAAGGCAAGAAATATGATATCCATTACATATGTGAAGCCATATAAACATTTTGATATTTGTAAAGGTAAATGGTTGGACAATAATTTTATGAAATCACGTGGTCACCAATATTTATTACATCTTGAGTCAGAAATTTATTTACAAATATATACAAATAGAGAAGAAACAATAGAGAAATGTGAGGAGGTTAGAGAGGTTATCTATCCTATCAACTTAAATGTTTACTCCAGGTCTGCTTAATCCAGGCAGAGATTAATTAGCTCTCAACCAGGATGGCTGGTAGTGAGTAGCCGTGCAGCCTCCTACAAGATGGAAGCTAGTCTCTTAGGAAACTAGGAAAGGAGTCAGCCTTTCACTTACTCAATGAAGCAGTCTAGGAGTCAGAGTCTAAGTTGAAGCTGAGCTCCAAGCCCATGATCCAAGCTGAAGTTTCCAGTGAAGCTCCTTCAAAGACTATCTTCAGAAGACACACTCTTCAGACTATCTTCTCAAAGACAATCTCCCCTGAGGGAGTTTGGGGCTTGCTTCTATGGTGACTTTTTGTCCCTGCCTCTCTTCACAGGGGCCAATCACAGTTTCCAAATTGTCTAGCACTGCCCAGGGGTTAGTGTTTGTGGGAACCAGTTCTCACCCTCTGGAGAGATGAATACTCATCAAAAGGGTTCACAGATTCTGGCTGATTGAGTTTCTGAGGGTGTAAACTTTGATCATAGAATTCACAATTTTGGGACTGAGTTAAAAGGGTGGAGCTCTCTAAGTAGGTGACTTGTGAGTTCTCTAAGTACCTTGCTAGCTTCTCACCTAGTACTAAGTAGGGTGTTAAATCTTTTGTTGCTTTACAATCTAAGTAGGGGTACTTAAGTTAGTGTTAACTCAAAATAGACAAAGGGAATAAAGAATTCCTTTTCACAAGTGTAAACTCAGAGAGAACAAAGAATTCCCTTTTACACAGTAGCCATAAGGCCAAGAAAAAAAAAGGCAAGAAAAATAAAGAAAGAAGATGCTTTAATTTGTACTCAAAGTCCATCAGCTTTCTATCTGGAGGTAGATAGCATGTTTTGTTGTGTGTTCCTTTGGAATTGCTGTATATCATTGTATTTGCCAGAGTTGATAAGTCTTTTATAGTTGATTATTGTTACAATATTGCTATAGCCATGGACATTGTTTTTCTGGTTCTTCTTGCTTTACTTTGCATCATCAGTTCATATAAATTGTTCCAGGCTTTTTTGAAATCATCTTCTTTATCATTTCTTTTTTTTTTAAACCTTTATCTTCCACCTTTGAATCAATACTGTATATTGGTTGTAAGGCAGAAGAGTGGTAAGGGCTAGGCAATGGGGGTTAAGTGAATTACCCAGAGTCATACACCTAGGAAGTGTCTGAGGTCAGATTTGAACCTATCCTGTCTCTAGGCCTGGTTCTCAATCCAGTGAGCTACCCAGCTGTCCTCTCTCATTTCTTATAGTACAATTATATCCTATAACAATCCTATAACAAAACTTGTTCAATCATTCTCCAACTAACAGACATCCTATCAATCTCCAGTTCTTTGCAAACATACATACACAAATAAATATTTTTGTATAAATGAATCCTTTATCATTTTTCCCCTTTGAGATATTAGTTAGTCAAAGGGGATGCACAATTTTATAACCTTTTCAACCATGACAATTTGAAAGGATATCACAAGTTAGAGTAGTTCCAAAGGAGAGCAAAAAAAGATGATGAGAGAAAGAAGACAATATCCTATCAGATTAGATGGAAGGTACTGAGGATATGAAAAAGAGGAGACATAGGAAGGTTTCAAGTATTTGAAAGGCTGTAATGTAAAGAGACTAGACTTGTTCTACTTTATCCTAGAGATAAAAACTACAAAAAATAGGTGAATGTTGAAGAGAGGGAGATTTCTTTTCAACACAGTGAAAAATCTGGAACAGGCTGTAATAGAAGATAGTAAGCCCTCCATCATTAGAAATCTTCAGTTGGAGCCTCCATGTCCACTTAGCAGGGATATGGTAGAAGAGATTATTATTAAATGAATGAAAAAAGCATTTATTAAGAATTTATGTTGTGGAAAGCACTGAGAATACAAACAGAAAAGCTAGGCAATCCCTCCTTTCAAGGAACTCACACTCTAACAGTTTCAGGTCAGTTGGAAAGAGTAAATAGTTCTCAGGGTACAAAAGCAAAGTAGAGAATATGAATTTTCTAAAGTTATTTTCACGGATACAACCATAATGATGTTAAACCATTTAGAAAACAAGTGTCAGGGACTTTGGTGGTGAGAACTGTTTAAGGTAGTTGTCAGGTCACATCTCTACAAGGGTTCTTTTTCTGGTTAATGACTTCAGGTACCAGGCTGGAAACAGGACTAGGTAGTCTGAGTGGTATTGTTTTTTCTCAGGGCTCTTTGAGTTCAGTTGCAGTGGTTTTGCCTACCTGGTAAATACCACTTATCTCTCCTTGCCATTTCAGTTAGGTGAGCATGCCTGCCTCTGTGAAGGAATGACTTGGCCTGGGTGACTTTTGATCAGTTATTGAAATAAAAACTTTAAAAAATCCATAACAAGATATATTAGTTAAAAAATCAACCCGCTTGATGCAGACATGATTGGGGTTGTAGACTCGAAAGGACCACACCAATGCAACTATCAATAATATGTAAATAAGTCTTGATTTATGACACATGTTAAAACCAGTAGAAATGCGTGTTGGCTATGGAGGGGGTAAAGGGGGGGTGAAGAGGAAAGTAAAAACATGAATCATGTAACCATGGAAATTTTTTCTAAAAAAAATATTTAAATTTAAAAAAATCAACCAGCTTTTGTGATAAAATACCAGGTCAGCTGGTTGGCAACTATACCTCAGGTCCTTTTTTTTTTTTTTTAATTCTGAGGTTAGGGAACAAAACTTCCTCAGTCCCAGACTAGGTGGTTCATAACTTAATTAGCTTTAAAACTAGTTTATCAAGCCAGAGTTGTCAAGGCTTAGATTAGTACATTGTTTTTCTTTCTCTCTACAGAGACTATTCTGGAAGAGAAAAATATGCTTCTTTCCAGGAAACCATTACATTGGAATCTGCCTATCTGTGCTTGGATGGATCACATTTTGGCCTTTCTTCTTTTTAAAATAATCTCAGTCAACTGGGAAGCCTGAATGCATGGCAGATTTGTGGTGTTCCACTCATATTATTCCTTCATCACTTAAATAGTTATTTCTTTGACTACAGAGGGAAGAAAGGAAAAGAAAGAGGAAGAAAAAAAGAGAAGTTGTAAAAATGGTGGAGTCTCATTAACTGGAAAATAAAATATTTCAGAATGCAACTCATCCCTTGCAAATTCACAAATGATGATCCTGTTGTTTACAGAGTTTAGTGGTGTGTCTGTCCCTCTATGTATGTAGAAATGGGAATGTCTACCCCTCAGGGTGATTATGGTAGTTAGAGCCACAATAAGGGTGGGGGCAAATGGTCTTTAACCCAGAAAACAGAATTTATCAAGTGCTCATAGTCCTTGTGGTCTTTCAGTAGTACACAACAGAGCTTAGCATTTGGTTAAAAACAGGAAGAGGAAGCTACTATAAGGCCAGCCTGGGTGGTTCCCTTCCATTCCATGTTGGACTTTCTACACCCCATCCTCCACCTGCACAGAGAACTCTCAGCAGCCAGGCCAGCATACAGGAGTTTTTGTCTAGAACTTTTTCTCCTCCCCTCCCCTAGATCAGAGTCAGTAGTAGGTTTAGAAAGCTTAACTTAAAAATGTCTAGTTGGGTCTCTGGTGTGTCTATGTGAAAAGAGTGTCAATTCTATTTAACAAATATTTCTTAAGAATCTACTATAAGCATGAAACTGTTCTAGGATTACAAACAAAACAATCTCTGCCCAAAGACCTTACATTTTAATAGGTAGATATATATGTATTGGAAAACATATTATAAGGGAATTTCAGAAAGAAGATCTTACCCTAGCAACTGGTACAGGGGAATGGGTATGTTTGCTTTTCTATGTGAAAAGGAAGTGTTATATTACCCTAGGTATTGATTAGAATTTGTGGTATTGGCCAGTAGTTATTAGTGGCTGTGGGCAAGATCTTGAATTGAGCTAGATCTTTGGTGTGGCAGTTGAAGGAAATGGCTGAGCTTAACATCTGAGTAATCCGCTATATAGATACTATTTATTTGTAATTAAATTTAGTAAAAAGGGAAAGAAGGAAGAAGAGGAGAAAAGATGTAATTATCTCTTTTGTATGTATGTATGTGTGTGTATGTATATAAAGAATGAGAATGAAGGTACCTTGCTTTCTGTGTGTGCTGGGCAAAGATGAGTTAGGAGTAAAAAAGTTGGATGTAATCACGGCCTGAGGTGTTGGACAGAGGCCCAAGGTACAATTGTCCCACTGGCTTCTAACCTTAGGGAAACCAGTCAGAGCTGCTCTAGGATTCTATTCCTGGCCTTTTCCTTCAGATTGGATCCCAAAAGAAAAGGTTGTGTTCTTCCTTCTTGGGACAGCTATCATAGAACTATAGACTTTTTTTTTTTTTTAAGCTAGAGTCCAACAACACCTTCATTTTGCAGATGAAGAATCTGAGGCAGAGCAGAGAAAGGTTAAGAGACTTGCCTAAAGTCACACAGCTTGTAAGTATTTGAAGCAGAATTTGAATCCGGATCCTTTTGTCTCCAAGTTCAGTCCTCTTTCTACTTATATTGACTCTTGGGCTCCAGGAAAGCTGAAGGGTTGGAAGAATCCCTTATCTGCTCCCCAAGTATGAGAAAGAGCAAAAACATACTAGAGGAAGAGGTACTGAAAAAGATGTAGAATCTGAGATACAGTAAGAAAAAAGAAACAGGAGACAGAAAAATAAATGGAATGGTGGAATCAGAAAGACAGTGGAAAATAGGGAGAAAGAAATGAGGAGAGACAGAAGGATCAAAGGCCGAGGAGCAGAGTTGGAAACAGAAAAGGAAAGAGGGCTAGGGATACAGAGAAAGTTACTGGACCACAAAAGGAAAAAATATGTTTTTAGTACATGTAAAAATTATTAACTGAATGTAAAGAGCAGAACCAGGAGAACAATTTATGCAGCAACAAATCTATAAAGACAAATGCCTTTGAAAACTGTTAGAACTATGTTCGATTCAATCACTCATTCAGTATTTTAAAGGATTCATGGAGAAACATAACTATCTACCTTCGGTCAGAGGTGACATTTAGTGTAACATTAGTGACATTCTAATGAGAGAGCTATTTTTGTATGTAGATAAATGAAGGAATTTGTTTTGCTTGCCTAGAAATTTTTGTTACGTGGAATTTGTTTTTCTTTTTAAGTGGGGAGTGAGATGAAGAGAAAATGTATTTCATGGAAAGATTTAAAAAACATTGGTTAGGGATGCTACAGATGTGAAACATTGCAAGCACTTTCAGACGGGGTCACTATAGTATCAGCTTTGTTTGTTTTAATTTTGTTACGAGACTTTTCACGGAGTGCGAATAATCTGTAAATATTTGTGATGGAAAACAAAACATCAGTAAAACAAAAATAGCGAGAAGCAGGAGGAAATAGCCAGGGCTAGAGCAGAGATAGCCACACCCCCAAGGTCGACGAGGAAGGCAGGAGGCAACGTGGAAGGGGCGGGTCGCAATGCCGTGCGGAAGGAGGAGGATGGAGGCGGAAGGCGCTGGAATCTGGGGCGGGGGCTGAAGGGCCCGCTGGGGCACATCCTGGGGCTCTCCGGGGACCGGGGTGCAGCCGGCAGGTCGGGAGGTGGAGCTCATGGCTGCTCTGGGTCGGCGCCTCCTTCGCCCGGCCCTGGCGTTGCTGCTGCTGCTGCTGGCGGCTTGTGGCTTACTGGTGCTTCCGACGTTGCTTGGCGAGGCTGGCGGAGACCAGCGGCTGGACGTGCGGGAGCTCCTGGCGCTGTCAGTGGCAGCGGCCGAGGCCGGTGGCCGGAGGGTGCGAGCTGTCCACGAAGCTGGACCAGATCTGCAGCAGAGAACCAAGGGCCAAACCCAGGAGGGTGCCGCGGAACTACTCACGGCGGGAGACCTGCAGTCGCACCGTCGCATGGCCAGCCTGTGGGCCAGTACCTTCCCCGGCGTCCGGGTGAGGGCTACGTTTGGGTGGGTGGCGGTGGGGGCGAGGTTGAAGCACTTCTCGGTCCTAGCTTTCTGAGGCATTTCCAGCCTGGATGGACTATTGGGCCGGTTCCCGCAGTTTCTCCCTAATCTTTGGGGTTAGTTAAGGCCTTGGGCAAGCCTTGCTCATTATATACAGAGGAAACAAATTATAGGAGAGTGTAGACTCACTCAGGGTCCCTGGAGAGGGTAAGGACTGAGTGGACACTAGGCTCCTGAATCCCAGACTAGGGTTTCAGGTAAGAATGTTAGCTGAGATTTCAAGATAACTCAAGTTAAATGATTCCCCCTTTCCAGGGAACCACTTAATTGGCTGGCTTCAGGCTGAACTGCAGTTATACTTTTTTTAATTTTTTTAATTTTCTCCAATGCCTAAACCCTTTCTTCCCAACACTGTGTGTGTGTGTGTGTGTGTGTGTGTGTGTGTGTGTGTGTGTGTGTGTGTTTTACCTTGAAGTGACAGCTGACTCACTTCTCAGGTGATTTCTGAGGAGCATGATGAAGCTGCCTTGGACCTTTCAGAGCCTTGGGATGGAAAGATCCCCCTGGAAATCCAGAAACTGGTCCCAAGTGGCCAGACAGTGTCTAAGGACAGTGTGACGGTCTGGATCGATCCTTTGGATGCTACCCAAGAGTACACAGGTTTGTGAAGTAGTGATTGGAGATACTGGGAAGGAGAACCTAGGGACCAGGGGATGAATTTGGAAGCCCACTTCTTTTTCAGATCTTTGGAATCAATGTTCAAAAGAGAGGACTGTGATGGAGACCCTTTTGTCCCTATTCAAGACCAGAATGAATTAGTGTTGATGTGGGATTCTTAAGAGACATATGTCATATCCATTCTGTGGCTGATAGTTCTTCGGTTTTGTTACTCACCTTTGTCCTTGTGTCTTTAGAGGGTCTCTTGTCTTATGTAACCACAATGGTGTGTGTGGCAGTTGATGGAAAGCCAGTCATTGGAGTAATCCATAAGCCCTTTTCAGGGTTCACAGGTAAAGAATAAGGGACCCAGGGGTGGTAGTGGTAGAAGTAGAGAAGGGAGCTTCTTCCTAGTCTAGGGGAATCTCATGCTTCTCTTTGAGGGAGGGGTCTGGACATTGGTCTTTGGTGGCTCCCCTCTGTCCCCCTTCCCCTTATAGCTCTTCTGACTTCCCGTAGAATTATGCCAGTCACCCACTTACTCTCAACTCCTTTTTTGTAGCTTGGGCACTGGTTGGTCAGGGGACAAATGTGAGTGCCCGGGAGTCATATGATGAGAGGAGTCCCCAACTCATTGTTTCCCGATCCCATGCTGGCACTGTGCGCACTTTTAGCCAGAAAGCTTTTGGAACCAGTGTGAACATCATCCCTGCTGGGGGAGCAGGTAATTGGGAAAGAAGCAGAATGTACCTACAGAG
Organism: Gracilinanus agilis; assembly: GCF_016433145.1. NCBI lineage: Eukaryota > Metazoa > Chordata > Mammalia > Didelphimorphia > Didelphidae > Gracilinanus > Gracilinanus agilis. The sequence goes on along the minus strand of NC_058131.1, from coordinate 265,853,564 downwards.
ATTTTATTCCTTGGAAATGGGTGGGCCCGCAACCAGGAAGCAGGGAAATGGGACTGGTTCTGTTCTGTTTTTCCCCTGGGACAAACCCAGATGACTACTAGATCAATTTCTTGGGGGCATGCCCCATTGTCCCTTGTGGGGAGAATTTTGGAGAGGTCTCTGGGAATTATATGGGGAATGGGTGGGAAGACAGTGGTTTTCAGGCTAGCTAAGAGAGCTTCTTGCTTTCCAAAGGGTATAAGGTACTATCCCTCTTGAACCTGAACAAAGCTGAACAGCCAGATCAAGCTGATGCCTATCTCCATATCACCTTCATCAAGAAGTGGGACATCTGTGCGGGGAATGCAGTGCTCTCAGCCCTAGGGGGCCACATGACCACCCTGGATGGGAAGGACATTGATTATCGGGACTCCCCTGGGAACAAAGAAGGACTGATTGCCAGTGTGGGTCTGGACCACTTGGAACTGGTGAAGAAAGTTAGTGGGTTGGGGAGGGCCAGATGAGAAAATAGTAATCATGGGGAGCTGCTTCTCTTTCTTCTGCCCCTCAGACCCTCAGCCAGGTGCTGGGGAGAAAGGGGTAGACTTATGAGATTAAATTCAACTTCTCTTGAGGAGAAGGAAAACTTTTTATAGGATTATTTTATAATAAAAGTTCTCTTGAGCCATAGAAATTTGAGCTGTTTTATTGTGCTCTAGGCTGCAGAGACATGGCTTGGGGGTATGACTTCTGTGCAGGGGATATTCCCAAGGTCTAATAACTTCTCTAGTTCTTACTTTGAGGAGACTGTCTCTGCAAAGGTCACATGAAAAATGAGGAGAATCATGCTTAATAGGGGCTGAGGGGAGGGGTGTTAACCCCAGTCTCAGGAATCTACTTTCAGGTTTCATGTTTCTTAGACAATTTTGGACATTTTGGGGGCAATTCAATATTTTTGTTCTCCTGTATAGTTATTCAGTACTACAGTTCTACATTTCTTTCTCATTCATTATCTAATTTGATTCTCACAACAGTCAGGCAATATACCCATTGTTTAGGCCCACAGCACTAAAATTAATACACTAGCATTTTAGAGTTGGAAAGGACCTTATAGAGAACCTAGTTCAATCTCCCTCATTTCACAGATAAGGGAGATTGGACCTTAGAGGTAAAATGATTTACCCAAGGCCACCCAGAAAAGTAGTGTCATCCTGCACTAGGATCTCAATAATTCCTTGTTTAAAACTCCAGCCTCAGACACTTCCGAGCTGTATGACTCTAGACAAGTCACTTGACCCCCATTTGTGTAGCCCTTACCTCTCTTCTGCCTTAGAACCAATACATAGTATTGATTCTAAGATAGAAAGTAAGGGTTTCAAAACAAAACAAAACAAAAAACCACCATAGTGGGATGGGGTTGTAGCTAGGCAACTACACTTCTTAGGTTTGTGACCCTAGGCAAGTCACTTAACCTCAGTTGCTTAGCCCTTATCTCTCTACTGCCTGGGAACCAATACTTAATATTGATTTTAAGACAGAAGGTAGGAGTTTAAAAAAAAAAAGATTCCACCTCACCCCACCAAGTGGTTCCTGAAGACCACTGAAAAGACTTTGGATACTGGCCCCAGGAATACCAGGGCTAAATCCAAGGACTTTGATTCCCTCCGATAACCAATTCAAAATCTATTAGACTAGATGTTGCCAAACTTCTTGGGGCCATAGCAAGAACCCTAGGCTTAGAGAAGCCAGGCAATTCAGCTGTCACAAGCATTTCTTACTCATACCAGCCCATATCTGCAGCTATTGGTCTCTTCCTTTTGCATTGCCAGAGCATCTCCAAGCCCTTAAACCCTTCCGTGTGAAGTAACATCAGAAGACTGAGCACCCAGGCAGGAATTAGGAAGGTAACTCAATTGGATAATCGAGACTGGTGGGGAGGGATGATGGAGCACTTGGGTTGTCTCTCCTTAGTCATGTTTTGGCTTGTCAACATGGCATGAAGTGACTGACATTTCCTGCCCACATGAGGAGATGCTGTGTTGTCCTTTGAGAAAGGAGGAACTTTGGGGATGCAGCAGTGGGAGCTAATGGAGGCCGCTTGGGTCGATCGCTTTGGCCGAGTCAGAAAAACACTCGCGTGGCTGCTGTTACCTTTAAAAATAAGTTGTTTTTTTTTTTTTTAATTTTGCCCTTTTTTAAACTCCTTTTTATTAACGGATAAATATTAGAAAATTGTCTCTCAGGCTCTGTGGTCAGGGGCAGGCCAGACTGGCTCTGCTCTCTGGGGTGTGAGCCCCCTCTGGGGGTGCTGGCTTGGTTTTCAAGGTGAGGCTGTCCCTCCACGGCTCATACACAAGTGTGTAGCTCTCAGCCCTCTTGACTGTGAACTTGTAGGTGCGGCTGGGCAGCAGGTTTCGGATGTCAAATGTACAGGTGGCCACTGGGATGACACCGCATTGCACCCGCTCCTGCTGACTTCGGGGCTCCAGCAGCTTGAAGCGGAGCTCAAATTGCTCGGGCACAGCTGGCTGGATTGTCACAAACCAGCGAAGGCTTGCCCAATCATGGTGTGCCACTGATTCCTTTCGATCAAACATCACTGGCATCTTGGTGCTCAGCATCAGCCGTATGTGAGGGATCTTGGTGGCACCAATGTCTGACACCAGACGATGCTTGATGTGCAGACGGCCTGGCACCATCATGGCTAGGAAGTTGTCCATCACTGCTGACAAGTCTGCCAGCCGCTGCTCCACTGTGTCCCAGCAAGACAGGAAGGGGAGCGTGTCATGTGACTCCAAGAGGGCCACCAGTTTGGCCCGCCCTCTGTCCAGCTGTTCCAGTAGGTCACTGAGTAGAAGCAGCTGGATCTTGGTCTGGGCTGTACCCACTTTCTTCATGCGCTGGAATTTCCAGGGGTCAATAAGCTGGAACATGGTGCTGGGCAGCATCAGGGGGTTCTGGTCACCTAGGGCCAAGTGCTTTGGGAGGATCTCGATGTAGTAGGAGCACTTCTTTAGCAGCTCCATGCGGGCATGGTGGCGTTTCAGGAGGTGGGGGCTCAGGTCCGAGGTCAGGAACTCTCGGAGAATGTTCCTCCGATCTGTGTATGTCCTCCAGGCCTCAGACTCTGGCTGCTGCTCCTCCTCTAGGGACTGGAGGCTCTGTGGGCTGCCCAGTTTCATCCTGTTTAGGCCCAGGTCCATTGCCCCAAAGCTCATCTTTTCAGGGCTCTGCAAGGAGGGAACTGAGGACCATAGTTGGGAAGGAGATGGGTGAGTGACTCTACCCCACCAAGATTAGACTCCCCCTGAGGGCAGGATCATAGATTTAGAGCTGGAAGGGACTTTAGAGGTCAGACTCCATCACTATACAGATGAGGATAATGAGACCCAGGGAGTTTAAATGATTTGTCAATGAACAGAGCTGGTATTTGAATTCAGGTCCTCTGAACTTCAAATCCATCATTCTTTACACTGCATCATGCTGAGTAAATGGAGATTTTCTCAATAACTGGGACACCCCAAAGCTCACTGGACTCTTCCCTTGATAGGTCACTGGACACAGAACATTGTTGTTTCTCCAGAGAGAGGGCAAATTCGTAGGTTATTCCTATGATGGGACTTTGCCCCCTAGGGGCAATGGGGTGTTGGCCAGGGATAACCTGCCTGCCTGACCTTTCCCAGGAAGAGGGAATGAGTGATTGAACATGGCCTGAACTCTTAGATACCTGTTTGTTAGCCCGAACTGACACTACCCCTCTTCCCAAACATTCTTGGAAGGAGAGTACTATGGGAAAGTGCTAGCAGTGGCTTAAGTCCAACTAAACCCAGACCTTATTTCTCCTCTGCTCAGGGCAGAGAGGGAGAAGTGCTGATTTTCTGAATAAAAAATGGGAAATAGGGAAGAACACAACTGAGGTTACATTTACATTATATTTCAAGAGGCAGCTTGGTGAAATGTAAAGAGCAATGGACTTGGAGGTAGAAGACAGGTTCAAATTCTGGCCCCACCACTTGATGCCTGTTTATGACTTTGGACAGATCACCTAACCTTTCTGACTCGTCAAATTCTTCTTCTTTTGAATGGGAATAATTATTCTTGCATTACCTACCTCACTGAGCTTGTCGTGAGCATAAAATGGTATAGGGAAGGATTGTATAATAGAAAAAAACTTTCCAAATGTTCTAGAAATGTGAGCTATTGGTTGTAATCCTTAAGTCCTCAGAAACAAACCTTTGGGCAGATACTGCCTTGCTACAAGTCAGAAAATGACAGCTAGAGAGGTGAAGTAACTTGTCCAAGGTCACATAATGAGTTAGTGGCAGAACAAGGAACATAACATATGTCTCCTGATCACCAAATTTGGTGTTGTTTCAAGTATACCATTGAAAAGTTTCCAGCATTAAACATTGTTGATCAGCTGCTCATAGGATCATCCCAAGGAGTGAGTCTAGTATTTGAGCTTGATTGGGGGAGGAGTCCAGAGGGTTGGGCACACATAATAAGTAAGCACTGTGTTAGAAAGCACAGGGCATGAGTCAACAGCCTGGTAGTCTAGAATATTGATTTCTCAAGGGTATATGGTTCCTTCTTCAACTCTTCCCACTCCCCCAGTTTTTTTTTTTTTTTTCTTTTCTGACTCTTGGTCTTGCAAAAGCTGAGTTTAGCAAAACTGATACTCATTGAGCACAATGGGTAGAACATCCCTGATTTTCAGGATGGGTTACAACGTTGTATTCTGGGACCTTCTGGAGGGGATTTAGATTCAGGGAGGGACCATTGCCCCGATTGTCTAGGAAAAAGGACACACTGGTCCTGCCCTGAGGACTGTCTCAGTTTTGCTGTCTAGGGGGGGGGAAAAGAGGGCAGGAATCACATCTAGGTTTTGGTGAGAAGCAGGAATTCTAAGTTTCTGAGGGTGAAGGGATTTGCATCTCTCTCTCTGACCTTCAGAAACCTAAAGCAGGGTTCAAATTCTGCATCCAGTAGATGGAATTTGGACTTTGGCTAGCCCTTGCTAAAAGCCCTTTTGAACTTTTGCTGCCTCACCTCCCCACCCCAGTGCCATAAATGCTGCTAGTCTTAGTTTTGGCCATAAGGGAGTATGCTTATCTTGGCTGAGAAGTCACCTGGGCCTCAGGACTGTTCAAGGGGCTGGAAACATCCCTGGTCGACCCATGATCTCTTGAAGATCCCTTCACAACTGTTACCTCAATCATTCAACGTAATCTGGTCCCACTTCCACCCTCTAGACGCCCCCAAACCAAGAATATTTCCCATGCTGCTCCTTTTCCTCCCCGAATCCCCAGGCCAGAGGGTTTTAGCAGCCAAGCTCCACTCCCCACACCCGGTACTCCACGCACCCCTAGGGACTTGCCGCAGCCTCGGAAGCAGAGCGGAGCCACAGGGCTGGAGTGTGGTCAGACGCCCCAGGCTCCCAGGACTCGCCAGAGAAAAGAGGCGGTTGCTATGGTTACCCCGGGGCATTGTGACGGCCCCGAAGTTCAGGAAGACCTTCTCACTTTCCCAACCCGCCTCGGAGATAGAGGGGGCAGATCTGGATCCTGATATAGTCCTTTCCACTGGGGCCCAAAAGTCAGGGTTAGAACGTCGGAAAAGATTCTTGGGTCTTTGGTGACCCACCCCATCTTGGGACAGAAGAAAGAGAAGCGGAGAGAGGTGGAGGCTGGCGTGATTGACAACCGAAAACAGTGAGGTAAATTCACGCTTTCTCGCGCCCTTCGGGGACTTCGACCCAATTATTGACAGGCTTAAGGAGCAAAAACTGAGTCCGAGTTGGGAGTCGGGGTGTGGGCTGGAGAGAGAGCGTTGGGGAACGGACTGAGGGTCTGTAGGTGTTGGGCTGCTTTGTAGATGTGTTTTCAATTAGGACCACTGGGCAACAGCCCCGGCCATTCGCCTTTTGATTGGCAGAGAAACAGACTGGAAGGTTTTGCTTTGCCACCTAGGAGCCCAAGATTTAAAGGTGGAGGGTTCATAAATAGAATCAAGACTAACCTTATTTTACTGGCGAGGAAACAGAGGTTTTGAGCCTCATAAAGTCAGGCTAGTAAGGAAGCAGGACTGGGAATACAAATTTAGCATAATCTCTGATTCAGACTCCAGTGCTTTCACCTCTTACCTTCCCTCCCTCTCCCATCTAATGCTCTAGAAGAGAGTTTGGGTCTGAAATTGAATCAAGGGGGAGGCTGGAAGAGAGGGTTGAGAGCCTTTGGAGAACTGGAAAACTGAATCCCAGGTCTCTTGTCTATGGTGGGAGTCCCTTGGTCAGTTGTCCAGGTTATAAGATTTCATCCTGGCACAACATAATAAGCATATATGCTTGCTGGGGGCTTCTAGATGGCTCAGTGAATAGAAAGCCAGGCCTGGAGAATGGGAGGTTTGGGGTTCAGATTTGACCTCAGACACTTCCTAGCTGTGTGACCTGAAGCAAGTCACTTAACCCCAATGCCTAGCCCTTACTACTCTTCTGCCCTGGAACCAGTACTCAGTATTGATTCTAAATCAGAAGATAAGGAGGTTTAAAAAACTCCAAAACTTGTCAACTTGACTTGACCCCTTCCTGATTCAGTGTTTTTCTCTACATGGATACATGGATTTAAGAATTTGGGGATATTTCCTAAATTAAGAACTGAATTAATTTTGCTTTTGGGGAGAGAAAGAGCAAAGAAGGTAAGATAAGGATGTACAAACGATGTGTATGTGTACAAACACAGTTCAGGATGCTCCTGTAGATGAATAGCTCATCATACTTCTTACAGCTTAGTCTGGTATTACTCATGGAAATGAAAGTCTCAGGCTCTGGAGAGGGACAGACACTTCTTCAGAAGACAGGCCCAACCTCAGGGTTCAGTCTGCTCAGGAACTGAAACACTTTCTCTTGGGAAAGGAGGTCTCTGTGAGTCAGGATACAAAGAAGGTAGCAGAACTTGGCTGAGGGGTACATCAGAGCAAAACTATTTTTGGTGAAAGCTGGAGGGCGGTGGTGCCACTAATGACCACCAGATGGTGGTAGAGTCTGATGCCCTCCTTTCTCCTTCCCACCCCCCCCCCCCACCCCCACCCAACTGTGAAGCCAAGGGTAAGGGTGGCTCTGACAACTAGCCTATCCCCTTTTCTGTAATGGATGGGGGAAGTGCAGTAGAGCTGGGATTTGTGACCTAGCCTTACTGAGAAGTGAGAGGACTCTGATCCTATGATTCATGGTTCAAAGGGACCTTAAAGTCTGCTCCAACTCTATTATTTTATAGAAAAGGGAGTCCCAGGAAGAGAACACACTTGCTCAAGGTCAAACAGCAGGACCAAGATTCAAATCCAGGTTCTCTGATCTTAACTTGAAATTCATTGCTCTTTCTGTTACCCTGCATTGGCTCCAGTTCATCCCCAACCCCCAAATGGCAATTTATTATACCCTCTACAACGGATGGATGGTCTACTCCAAACACCTCTAGTACTGGGAGCTGATATCTCAGTGAACATGTTAACCCATTAGCAGTTGCCTAGGAAACAAGAGTAACAGAGAAGGTCTCGAAGGTACATTTTGAAATGGGGCTCCAAACTGAGGGTTCTAGGCACCTAAGGTTATTAGTGGAGTGTGACTAGAGGACACCTGGACAGATGTGGGAACGTCACCAAAGACATGGAAAATTTCACCTCCACATTTTAAAAAAATCCTTACTTTCTTAGTAACAACTCTAAAAAAGGACCAGGGCCAGGCAAACAGGGTTAAGTGACTTGTGCAGGGTTACTCAGGAGGGGTAGGCACAGCTATATTTGGACCCAGGTGCTCCCAACTCCAGGTCTGGTGCTTCTCTCCAATGTGCCACTTAACTGTCCCAACCCCACTCCACATTTTAACTTACAGCTGTCCCTGGTGGAAATAACAGCCCTAGGAAGGAGCCATGGTGACAGAGAGAGTAACTTGTTAGTTGGGTCAGAACACCTCTTTTATCATTTTACACTATATCAAAAGATCCAAAGCTAGTGAGTGAGCTAAGGGGTGAGATTTTGCAGATTTTCAGCCATTGTTTCACACTCAGATTATAAAAATTCGTAGGTTCACATTATTGTTCTCAATTCTGCTTTATTCAACAAACATTTATCAAGCACTTACTATGTGTCAAGCACTGTGCTCATCAAGGATTATTCAAAGGCTGAAAAAATAAACAATCTCTGCCCACAAGAAGCCTACAACCTCCTGGGGAGATAGATCATCTTCACAGATAGGAGTAGGGATGGTGATATGGGGAACTTCTGGGTGAAGAAATTTCCTCTACCAGTGGAGGTTGGCACTTTGTAATTTATAGTCTTAAAGAGTTAACCTAGGGAACCCTGAGAATTTAAGTGATTTTTCCCAGGGTCATCTAGCCAGTTTTCAAGCTTCTTAGATAAATTGTTACAAAGTAGACACAAAGTAAAAAGAAGTTACCTGTAAATATATGTATATATCTATAAATAAAAAGAATTTATTTAAATTAACTAATTTGGTTGAGTTTTTCTATGCTACTATAAATGAAAGGAGAGAAACGAGCATTTCTAAAGATAGCAGGACATAGGAAACTTTGGAACTGTGGAAAGAACAGGGAGTCTGTAGTTAGTGAACCTCAGCTCACATCCTCCTCTGATCATGATTCTCTTTGTGACCATAGTAAATCATTTAACCTTCCAGTCCCTAACTTCCTTATCTTTAAGTGAGGGGGTTGAAATAAATGGCTTCTAAGGTCCCTTCCAACTCTAAATCTATGGAATCAGTTAAACTCTGGCCTAGTTTAGTTTTTTTTTTTTTTTTTTAATTTTAAACCCTTAACTTCTGTGTATTGACTTATAGGTGGAAGAGTGGTAAGGGTAGGCAATGGGGGTCAAGTGACTTGCCCAGGGTCACACAGCTGGGAAGTGTCTGAGGCCGGATTTGAACCTAGGACCTCCCATCTCTAGGCCTGGCTCTCAATCCACTGAGCTACCCAGCTGCCCCTAGTTAAAAACCCACAAATTTCATTATATTTTCAAACAAAGATCAACATTCTCTCCTTTTATCTAACCTGCTCCTCCCCTACCAGTTAAAAGCATGTATTGTCAAGCAAAACAAAATTTATCAGTGGCTGGTCTTGGTCTCCTTTCTGAGTCCATAACTTATCTGTCAAAAGGTGGGTAGCAAGTTTGTTTCATCATGGGTTCTCTGAAATGATCGGGCATTGTGCTGAAAAGAGTACATAAGATTCCATATATATGTTTCCAAATTGACCTTGTCCCAAAATATATTTGTCTCATTTGCATTCTTTACCTCTCTAATGGGAGATGGGCTCCATGTTTCATCTTTAGACCTCTGGAATCATGGCCATTACATTGATGAACTCAGCACAATAAGTATTCTGTCACATCTATATGCTATAACTTGCTTATCCATTTCCTAATTTATGGGCACCTTCTCATATTCTTATTCTTAAACAACCTTAAAAAGAGCTATAAATATTTTTGTAAATCCTTAGAATTTGTTTTGTGTAGGACTCATCTATACCTTAATCTATCCACTCTCTTTCCCCCTTCTTACTTCCCTTCTTTGCTTCCAACTTCCCTATTGAATGAAATGTATTTCTGTACCTGTGTGCATGTATATGTATGTGTGTATTCTTCTTTTGACCAGTGCAAATGAGCGTGAGCTTCAAGTGAAAGCCACTTCTCCAACATATCCCTTTTTCCTTGCTTGTATAGATGTTCACTTGTGACCCTGATTGTTCTGAGATAATTTCCCCTAACATTTCTTCCCCTTTCTCTCCCTTTGGGATATTTTTCTTCCCCTTTCTTTCCCTTTTATTATGATGATATAAACATAACAATCATTCCTAGGCCTTGTTTTATTGGATTCCCTCTATAAACACTGATGATAGGGATCAGAGGGGGACATATGTATCATTTCCCCATATTTGAATGTAAGCAGTTAATCCTTGTTTAGCCCTTTATTATTGTTTCATTCACATTTACCTTTTTGTTTCTCTTCATTCTGGTGTTTAAATTTCAAAGTTAGTCTGCAGTTCTAGTCTTTTCATAAGGAATGCTTGGAAGTCTTCTATTTAATTAATGATCCATTTCCCCACTCTGTAGCATTATACTTGGTTTTCTGGGTAAGTTATTTTTGGTGGTAAGCCCATATCATTTGCCTTCTGGAATATCATTCCATGTTCTTTACTCTTTTGGGCATCTAAATCATGTATGATCTTGACTGTGACTTCTTGGTACTTGAATTCTTATTAGCTGCTTGCAGTATTATTCTTTTGCCTTGGAAGCTCTGGATTTTGTTTCTGGGTGTTTTCTTTTTGGGATTTCTTTCAGACGTTGTCCAATGAATTCTTTCTATTTAAATTTTGCCTTCTAGTTCTAAGAGACATGGATAGTTTTCTTGAAATGTGATGTCTAGATTCTTTTTTGGTCATGATGCTCTGATAGTCTAATGATTCTTAATTTTTTTCCTCCTTTATCTCTTTTCCTAGAAGAGATGAAGCAAGACTTAAAAAAAAAAAGACATTTTTTTAAAGTCTTGCTTCATCTCTTCCAGGAATTCTAGTTGAGTTTGTGCCCTAGCTGTGTTTTTCTTCAAGGCATGGTTTATTTAGGAATCATTCTTTTCTTCTCAGTTTGTGTTCTATTACCATAATTATTCATTATGGTGAAGTTGTTGTTGTTGTTGTTTACCCATTCTTCCAGCCTATGTCCTGACTTTGGATTTCATATTGGTCTGTGGTAGTTCTGGAGGGAAGGTCTAGGCTGGTCCTGTTCTATTTTCTCCCTCCCTCCCTTCCTTTGTAATCCTAACCCTAGCCCTCCCTCCCTCCTTCCTTCCTTCCTTCCTTCCTTCCTTCCTTCCTTCCTTCCTTCCTTCCTTCCTTCCTTCCTTCCTTCCTTCCTTCCT